>NW_008824499.1:3241913-3248823 GCF_000699105.1 Pygoscelis adeliae | reverse complement strand
GTCAGTCCTGCACGCTTTTTATTTGCAAACAAATGCTTATTCCTCTTTTGCTTTGGCTGTCATTTTCTCCCCCCGGTGCTGATATGACTGCTCAGAGCAGTGACAGAGGATGGTCCAGGCTCCCTGACATCTCTGCATTTTACAACCCCTATCAAAGCTGAGTGAAATAATTTAAACAAGATTGAGAAGACACCCCATCAGATGGACTTCTCTGGTTGAGGAACAAAGTCTCCACCTGGCCTGGTTTCTTCCCCCCTGCCTTAAGCCCCTGGGATGGGGATGAAAGGGAGACAACTGAGCTAATGCCTCGCAGTAGGACACAGCAGCTGCCCATGGGAGGGAACACGCAACAGATATTTTACAAGGAGCAGGGGGGAAATCTACCGCTTTATGACTCAAGTCCACCAGGAGGCAAATTGCTGCCTGATCTGGGACTGTGGCTTCTCAATTTTTTGCATAACACGTGAAATGACTGCAAGCCAAATCCAGCTCAGGTGACCTCGCCGCCACACTGCAACGAGCAGCACCAATGGACTCTAGTGCCCCGTGATTTACTGTTTGTTTTGGTGCTTTGAGAAGCAAGTGGAAAAAAGCACAGAGCCCTACGGGGGCTGCTTCTGTGTAGGGATGATAAATATCCTCCAAAGGTAATGAGCACACCTCCACTGCACGCAGACCGCGGGAGGAACAGGGTCAGAGGGAACGTGCTCAGGGGTCCCTGGTTGCTCTACCCACCCTGCACAAGCAAAAGACCAGGACTGGGAGGAGAAGGATGGGCCATTCCTGTGAAAGTCCCTGTAGGGACTTTATCATGGCACCTGGAAAACCTTTGAATGCCTGTGCTGCAGCTCCACTCCTCTTCCTGAGGCTCCCTTGAACGCACTCCCCATCACCAGCACACCCCAGCCTCTCCTGCACAATCACACGTGCCTCCAAGCCGGTCTCCCAGTCCTAAAGAACGTTTAGTAGATTTATGGTATTGATTATAGCTCACTTATTGGAAAAATAACTACAACACCATCAGTTGTTGATGCAGGGGTACTCTCCCGTGAGTGGGAAAGATTTTTGTCTGAATAAATGCAGTCTCTGAGCCATGCATGGAAATTAACAGGGGCCATCCACCCCAAGGGCTGTTTTAAACTGAAATATCTCGCAATTTCTGTAAAGCTCAAAAAGTGCTATCCCTCTGGAGAGAGACTGTGCCCACACTGTCCCAGTACAGCATGCCAGGGAGCATCCCCAACATCTGACACCCCACCACCCTCACCATCTTGACTTGGGAGAATAGAGAGCGCCCGGGGAACTGCCTGTGTCAGAGGAAACCCCTGAAAGCAGCTGGCCTTCGCCATGCTCTGCCTCGTGCAGCGGCACTGCCCAAATGCTGCCTGCTCAGACCCAAGACCTCCTACAACGTGGCTGCAGCCAGAAATCATCCCAGCCTGGAAATAAGGAGCAGTGAGTCCCAGTGCATCAGCACAAATGCCCTCTCTGTAGCCCAGCAAGCAACCAGGGCTGTCTGAGCATCCTCAAACCTTTCCTATAAATGTATCGGTCATTTTACAGAGACAGGCACAGGGGACACAAAGTGACACCCACAGTCACAACCCAAATCCAACATCATCCCTTGAGTACCAATGGCACACTTTACCCACGAGGCAATACTGCTCCTTATAAATCACTTCGAAAGATGGATCTTGGCAATCCCACGAATCAAATTTCCCACTTCCCGCCGTGTTCGGAGCACGCAGCAGCATCCCATCCCGTTACCTGCTACGGAGAGCAGCACGGCAGACAGCCCAAGGTGGTTATTTGTCTTCCAGCACCCTCTTGTTTTGCAGGGGAATGAACTAATAAACAGCCCCTTTAGTGCTCTCAAATTGGTTTCAGGGAGAGAAGTTGTTTCTGGCGGAGAGGGAGGCATCACTGGGAGAGACCTTTATCAGGGAGCGCTATTGCAGTAATTTTTCAAGACGAAATTGCTCTCTGGCTCATGACAGCATTTAGTGTATCCTGAGGCGACCATTTGTGAAGCCAAACCTGTGGTCCTGCCGCCCTGCTGCTGGAGGGAAGGGGGAGTATTAAATGTCATAAACAACTCTTAATTTGCTTAGGCGGACTGCATATGGGGCTAGCGATTCTGCAGTGCAGGAGGAGGTTATCTGTCGTCATTACAGTGCTCCGGCACCAAGAGTGATGCTGGCTGGGCAACACTGGCTGCTGTTACACCTGCCCGGTGGCACTAGGCACCATGAAGGGCTCCTGCGTTTCTGCAGGATGACTCCTTAAGAAACCCCAGCATCACACAAGGTTCCCCCACCCCAAAGCAGGGCTCCCCTCCAGCATCACAAGAAGATGCTCCCTCCAGATGCTCCCTCCTGTTGCATCCACAGCTCACCCCGCTTTGGGCAACGGCTTCTTCAGGACCTTGCCACCTCCCAGGCTTTCCTCTGAAGCATACATTTGCTCTTTGCAAAATACCTATGATTTATCCTACTCAAGTGCCCCTGCAGACCCAAGAAATAATGAGAAAATGAAGGGCAAGCTGTCCCGCAAGCCTCCAGGAGAGGCTGGCTTGGCGAGGGCAAAGCAAAGCGTGCAGTACGCTGCCAGCAGGCAGGTCTCTCCTGCCAGATTTCCATCCAGAGCTCCTCGTGTTTTTCCTACTCCGACACACACAATTAAGACAAATTACATAGTTACCATTTTGATTTGTTGCACAATAACAATGTTTCCATCCCCTTCCCAAATATTGATGGAGATGGTACAAGAGGAAGCTCCCGCACAGCCGTTTTTGGCCCTGGACTACTTTGTTTGCAGCCAACTGCTTCCAATATCGAGCGCGGACTAGCAATCCTGCTTTTTATCAGCTCAGAGAGGCAGCGAGCCATCCAAGCACAAGGCGTTACCCTGCTTCGCCGCAGCCCTTGCAACACCTCTAGGTAGAAACATCCGTGCTCAGACCTCCCGGTCTGCAAAGGCAGCAGCCATCCCTGGGTTTTTGTGCTCTCCAACGAGCACATGCTTCGTTTTGGCATCTCCGTAGGTGACGGTGGAATCCAGAAAGGTGAAGGAAAGGAAGCTTTTCATCATGACTGCCCACGGAAATGCCATCAGCCCCGCTTTCAGACAGGGAGCTGTCCTGATTTACAGGCTAATGAATTTTAAATGAGATGCATTTTTTAATTTTTTGTTGTCAGCCCCCATTTTTCTGCTAGCAATCATTCCAATAATAGCTTTAAATTTTCAGCATCTGTTTTTACCAGCTCTCTTGTAATTAGTTTACTAATGTATTTCACTGCGCCTTTGTTATTTTCAGAGAATTACTTCATTCCCAGCTATCAGAGATAGTGCACTTCAGTCTATAAGGAGTTTGGCCTTTGTTCCCTTGTGGTTATTCACATGGGGGAAGATGGCTCAGTGAATGACAAGCCTTTCTATCACCACACATTCTCCATTTAATGTCTTTATACTGGCTCATTAATTACCACAGAAGACTCCTTTCCGAATGGAACCTGTGATTTATAGAAGACTTGGGCAAGGTGCCATTTTTATCGGGCCGACAGCGAACAGCACCAGTGCCGGTAATTCACTCTTCATTTTCCCTTCTGCTGCAGCGGGGTCAGCCCTGCCGCAGTGGGATGTTTGCCTGGGCAAGGGAGCTCAGCAAATGCTCAGTGCTGCCAAGCTGCGGCCGTCACACTGCTCCTGCATGGCTGGGACGACCAAGTCCATAGAAAATTGAGCTACAACCTTCTGCCTGTGTACCGTGGTGCCCGCTGTACAGACTGAGATATTCCCTTGGGCAGCGGCTGGATGAGTGCCTGGAGGAGGTGGGACTGCCTCCAAGATGATGCCCTGCATCTCTTTATCAAATCTGGTGGTCCAAGGCATTGCGGTGCATACAACAAAGCATCTCTTAGCACTCGGCAAAAACCCAAGCACACTGCAGAGAGGCTCAGGCTTTCATTAAGGAGCGGGCAGTCAGACACGATGGACGCCGTGGTACCTAGATGCTCCTCTCTGCCATGTCCCATTACACAGAACGGGCTGGACGGCAGGTTTGCGTTCCAGCTGTATCCCTCAGACTCTAAAACATTACAGACTGGCAAACCTCCCAGCAGCACGAGGTCAGTCCAGGGGGAAGAGCTGCACAAAGACACAAGGTAAAGGCTCCCTGCAGACCCAAGGCAGCCAGAGTGCGGGAGAAAGGCGGCTGCCCTGCCTTCGAGAGGGAGTAACCCGAACAACGGTCTCTCTGTCCGACAGAAATTAACTTTAAATCCTTCAGAACAGTATGTCTTTCACCACGTCCATACTCTGTGCCGAGCATGATAAACTGCCCCCTTCTTTATTAAGGAATGAAATAGAGGTGGAAATAGTGCACATGTTAACCAAAGAAGTTATTCAATGCAGAAAAAACTAGAAGCACTGCTCTAACGCTCCCTTCTGTTCATTTTAACACTGAATTTCACTTGAATGCAGGTGATTTTCCAAAATGCCAAGTGCTCCTCTGCTCCCATCCCTTCGCGACGAGCACGGCCACTGTGTTATGATGTTACCTGATCCAGATTGAAGGCGATAATGTCAGAGATGTAAAAAGGACTGAACTGCTGTGATACTGAGAAAATCCAGCTTCCTCCAAGGTCTGCTTTTCCTCCTAGTAGCGGCTAAGCCGTTAGCTGTCATCTCATCCCTGTGGCTGAGTTACATATATAAATTCCTGTTCACTCCTTGGCAATAGCAACAGCTTCCTATTTTGCTGGCAGCGATCCAGGGGAAATTCAAGCTGAATTACAGCCATTCTTCAGAAAATAGGCCAAATCCACGAAAGCAGGACACATGACCGCAGACGTAGAGCTCATCCTTTTTCTATTTATTTCGCAGCGAGAAGCCCCGTTGGCTGAAAATAGCTTATCTCTGGAAGTCCCCCTTTCCGTTTGCGGCTGCCGCTCCTGGCTGCTAGCCAAACTATTACCACCTCAAAGAGAAAGTTCATAGCTCCGGCGTATCAGCCCCACTGTATGGGACGTGTGGTTTGATGTTTTCACCAATTTCTGGGAGCTCAGAGGAGATGGGGATTGTATTTCTGTGCTTGAGCCAGAGAATGTTAAGTCTTTTCCTGCGCCTCTGCTGGGATGGTTGTACTTGAGGTTGTACCCCAGCATCGCTTGTCAGCGTATACAGAGTACCGCGTGTACACGTGCACCTATGTGCATGTATGACACAGCACGGGTGGTAACACGGACTTGACTCCGTGAACCGGGGTCCCTCCAGACACCCATTCCCATGACAAGGTGAGAGCTTACATTTCACGCCGGGTGCATTTTCACTCCATCCGAAAGTACCTCTGCACCCGCAGTGAGTCCTCTCTCCTCCCTGTGTACCCCACAGCACCCTAAATATGACTGGGAGACACATTGCCCTCCTGAAGCATGCAGACAAACACAAGTGAGGACACAGGAGAACGGTTAAGAAGGATGGGGAGGATGGTCACACAGAGGAAGAAAGTGATGGCAGAGTTACAAACCACAAATCTCACCATCTTTATCATCTTCCTTGCTATCACCAGACCATCACCAAACCCGAGCAGCACGGATGCATTCCAGAAAACACAGCTGTCCAGGGAGGATTGGCTTCTTGATAAGAAGCAGGGAGGCTTATCGCCAAAACTCACAGTGACACCTCACCCCAGGCCCAGTTTATCAAATTAAACTCATTACCTTCAAGAACTCGCTGAAAAGAGGTGGCAGAAGAGTGGTGGGTCAAGGAGGCAACGCTCCCACCACCCTGCTGTGCCGCTCCCAGCTCAGCGCATCCTTACCGGCACGTGCTGAGCAGTGGTGGTGGCTGGTGGGCACCACCACCTGTGAGACCACCACCAGCAGCAAAATGTCCCAGAGTGTCACGTCAAGGAAGAAAACTGACAGAAAGAGGAGATGCAGAGAGATTTACTGCGAGGCTGTCACATGGCTCTGCAGTTTATTGTGTGTACAGCCATGCCGTGTAGGGCTGCGCTTGCTGGGTGTGCTTTCTGCATATAAGATGGTTTACATATATAAGCATATAAGCAGGTTTCTGTATGGTAGAAAGACAGCCTCACCGTGCCTACAGGAGAGCGATGCATCGGGGATCTGCCATCATCCAATCTCCATACTGTGTCACAACCACAGTATTTTGCATATGCATCTATCACTGGCAAGGAGAAATAGCCAAGTCCTTTCTATGGGGAATTTTTAAAACAAGCAGCCAAGCAAAACAAAATTTCAGCTTTGAACACTTTCTAAGGTATTCAGATATATACTTCAGATACTAATATTTTTTTGATTTTTTATCATAGATTAGACAAACATCGGTAACATCAGGTGGTGTCTCTCCTCTCTTCTCAAAGACCTTGGGTACTGTTTATGGGAACAGGATACGACAAGAAGCCCTGGGTACCACGAGGCGAGGGTGGTGAGGCTCGGGAAGTTTTGAAGAGCGTAATTCCCGAGAGGTGCTCCCGGACGGGATAACTATTAGCTCACAGGGCTACAAGGAGGGGCTCTATCGATTTGCTGGGAGGAGAAGTGATGAGAAGAGCCTGTGTTATTTCCTACTGTGGAATTTGCAAAATTTTTACCCAAATGAGTTTCAGGATGCACAAATACATGAAGAAGCGCAAACACTCCCCGAGCAGCGGTCCCCTGACTAGGGGACACAGATTCTCCTGCAGGCTTGTGGTGACCATCAGGTAAACCCTCTGCAGATGCACCAAGTCCCTACGTCCTCCATTGCTCTGCACCCACGCTTCCAAACAACCCCTGGCAGCAAAATTCAGCGTCATGGATAAAAGACAAGAGGAGACCTTGATAAGAAACCCAGTGTCCAATGCCCAGCCTGGGGAAGGGCTCAGTGCCCACAGCTCCTGCTG
>NW_008824499.1:3231689-3241845 GCF_000699105.1 Pygoscelis adeliae | reverse complement strand
AAGGAGAGCTAGAAGAAAGGCTGGACACTCAAGCAGCCATGCAATCCAAATTTAAATATCAATATTTGCCTTCAAAGGCTCTCAGTGATGGGAGAGCCATGCAAACCTGCAACTGCCCAGCTATGGCGCAGAGGAGGGATGCGGCCACGTCCCTTCTGCAAAGGCTCCCCAGCTTTGCCGGCTGGGTGCACCCGTGGAAGAGGACGATCTCACCTGGGATCCTCCGTCCCCATCCCTGCTCATGCACTTGCTGTCCCCATTCGCTTCCTGGACGCATTCCCCATCCAGATGTCAGGGTTAACAAGATTTAGCCACCTAAGCTCCCTGTCATTATGAAATTTCATTTTAATTAAGGTTTGTTAAGGGTTTGGGATGTGTACACGAGTGTGCAAACCTGCCTGGGCTGGAGCGATGCTAAATGTCAAGGAACAGTGGCATTGCAAAAGCAATGCGGGTTTTAGAGAGCAGGCAGAGGTCAAATGCTGCGCCTGGACGGTGGGGCTGCAGGGGCGTATTTTTACTGACTTTGAGCTCTGAACTTGAGCTTTGCCCTGGTGTTTGCAGCACACTGGGGAAATCAGAGCCAAAGCCCCGTAAGCCTGATCTTCAGGGGGCCTCTGCAGGGATGTTCAGCCCCTCCTGCACCGAGCCTGGGGCATCAGTCCTCTCCTGAAATGTGCATCTTCATCAGAAAAAACACTTGCACCCCAAAACAGGCACCTCTCTGGTATTAATAAAAGAGATGAAAACTCAGTAACAAACATGCAATTGTAGCACAGACTGCTAGAGACCTGAAAAACTGCTGGGACACCCGAAATATCCAGGACGGCGATTAAATCTATCTTAACAAAACCTTGTGGCACATAATGGCTCCCCAGGAGACCCACTATGATACCCTAATAACTTGTTTATGTAACCAAATTGTCCAAGAAGAGATTTTGTGTGGGTTTGCATGCACATGGGACCGTGCACCCCACGTGCACATTCAGGCACGGAATAAAAGATGGGAAACAGCAAAGTCCGTTAAATATTCGCGTGGGACAAGGCAGAGGCATCCGCATGGAAAACATCACCAGCAACTTCACAGCCCTCCCCACCATGAAACGAAATAAATAAATAAAGATAGCTCCAGGAATTAGCTGTGAGGGTGACAGCACCAAAGGGAAATGAAAGCAGAAGGTGGGGGGGGTGTGGAAAATCCAGCCCGGCTCGCTTTTGTGTTCTCCCACAATGGGGCACATCAGCTCCGGAGCCTCCACAAGCCATCACCCGCCATCTGGCACCGGGCTGGACTGCTAATGGGAGGCCCCGGCGCCCCAGCTGACTCCCAGAGCCACGGGGGAAATCAAGCTGACGAGCTCCCCACATTAAGCCGTCTAAATTAAGGCAGATGCGTGGCCTGCTCATGAGAAATTTGGCTGGTGAACGGTGGCAAAGAGCGTGGTGTGAGCCGGCTGCAGCATGCCATGAACCCCACGCCAGCCCAAAGTTACAGCCCAGCCATCGTATTAAGCAGGGCCAGGGCGGATGCGAGCCGCCCTTGCTCATTTGCAAGACGAATTGTTGGCGAGGGGATCTGGAAGCACAGCCCTTTTCACCAAGCGCTCACTGCTCGACTGCGAGATGCACGACGCCAGCGAGATGCAAATTCTGTAGCAGCGGGGACAGCCCAAATTAACACCGCCTGCCTGATACGTCGCTCTCAAAACCAGCCTCATTAACTAATGTTCCTGTAATGCTGTATTGGAGCAGATTGGCTAGGAAATTACTGTGCATGGGGTGTATGCAGGGAAGGGGATGAAGATGTTGATATGAGCGCTTGGAGCCAGGTTCAACAGCAGTACCTCTCCCCAGGAGCAACTCCGCTGATTTTGGCGGGGTGGACCCCAGCGGATTCATCGCCCCAAAGGAACATTTACTGCCATGAATATCTGATTTCCCTAAGCACTATGGTACAGAATAAGGGTGCCAGAGCCTGGCATTGAATCACAAGGTAAAATTCAGTGCTGTCCTGGTGAAGCAAAGGGCTGGCTGAGCACCTTGTCGAGGACATGAGGTCCAGCTCCAGCCCCTTCCCTTGCCAGCTGTTGCATGAGGAGCGAGAAGAGAACAAGCCACAGGGGATTTAGGACGCACAACGCTCCCAAGGCATGGAAACGCATATTGGAGAGCCCATGGGGGACACGCGATCCCACCTCCTCCCCTGCTCCTAACAAGGCAGTGGGCTTTGGGGCCAATGCAGAGACCAGTGCCTCTGAAAGCTCCCGAGGTGCTATCCTGGGGACGTCTGGGTATGCTGATCAGTATCTAATGCTGTTTCTGTGGCGTAAGATCAGAGGTCAGAGCTCTCTGAAGGGACTTGGCTCTGGCTGGAGCATGCAAAAAGATCTGCCCCCTCTACCTGGGCACAAACAGAAAAATCAACCTTCAGGCAGGGATTTAATTTTTCCTCTCCATCACCTGCTTTGGAGAATTGATGGGAACCCAGCTCCACAGCAGCCTGAGCCGGGGATCAGAGACAGCAGGGTTAATTTAGAGGCAGGTGAAGAAGAGCCTGGGAGGATCAAAGGAACATCGCAGGAGCGCAGCACAACAGACGGCTCTCACTGCTGTGGTTTCCCTACGGCACGTGTCACATGGCGAGCAGCACTGCCTGCCCACAGCCGGTCCCCCACACACTGCCTTGCACCTCAGCATGACAGAGGCAAACGATGCCCTCACTGGCTTTTTGCATGCCTTTGCCATGGCTGTAAGCAGCAGCCTGCTTATTGCCAGTGCCCAAAAATAGCCATATACCTCCCCAGGGTGAACTCAACCAGCAGAGACCTCCAGGGAATCGCTGCGACAAACCTCAGGCTGAACGAAAACCAGATCTTTAACAACTGAGGCACATTTCAGCATCCCTAGGTACAACTGCTGTTGCACAGCCCAGGGAACCTCTCAGGGTGGCAGCGATGCCTTGCAACAAGCAGGTATTTGGGGATCCATCACTGTCGCCAACAGCTGAGCTCCTGCTTACAGCACCAAGGGTGAACCCAGACCCTTTCTAATGACTTTGGATTCATAACCTATTCCCGCAGATGGAAAATTTTATTCCCAAATGCGCAGAGACCCACACAGCAGCAGCTTGAGTGATTACAGTCTCTGCTCTGCAGAGCTGCTATCATTTGCAGGGAGGCAGAAACACCCCCATTTTACCTAAAGGGGAGGGTGGTAGCATATGGTAAGCGTAGGTTACAGTCAACCCCCGGAGCAATGCTGTAGCTCTTACACAGCTCACACCGCCTCCGAATCGTGTTCCAGGTCCCTAACGTCCCACCAGAAAAGAAGTAGAATTTTTGCTGGGGTGGGAGAACGGGAGAAAACCTCTTGACGCAATTAATTTGCCTCCAAATTCAAGCTAGTTGAAATAATCTGTTGGTAAACACAAAACACCATTGGGATAACAGCTGAGCAGAGGCTTATATTAAACAAGCATCTTCAGATGAAAATATCACTCATCTAAAAGGCATCACCACTCATTCATGCTCAATAAAACACAAAATCGTTACAGATAGAACTGATGGAAAATGAGAGAGAGAAATGGAAGTAAAGGTAAAGCTGCCAGGCAGGAAATAGCACAAGAAGAAAAAAAAAACCAACACAGTGAAGAGGCTGATTTAGCATTCCGCTTTAGGAGAAATTTCAAAAGCAGGTTTTAATATCTGATAAAACTTCACTGCTGGTTGCCACGCTGCCTGACGGAAGCACAGAAGGGGACTAATAGCCCTGGCATACGATAAAACGTTTTAAGCCGCATAGCTTTACTTGGACTTGCTACTTTTAAGGACGTTTTATGGTTCACTGCTATCCCTCAGTGTCTTACCAACAACCCCTGAGCACGCACAAGCTCTCATCTACCCACCAGGCAGGTAGTTTCCCCTAACGCTGAGTTTTTCCAGCCTGCAGATTGCCACAGTTGAATATTAGCACTTGGCTGCATTGCTGCAAGGAACTGCAAGGGGCTGAGTGCAGGACCGCCCAGGCTGGTGGCTCTGGTCTTTTCGCCTCACATCTGGCTCCTTCGGGGCTCTCCAGCACCTGTCCTGCTATAACGGGGCCCCTTCGAAGCCCCCCATCGTGCAAACCCTCCATCCGACCAGCTGGATGCTGCTGACTCGGCATTAATGAGAGACATGGGGGCTCGGTTTCCAATACACTTCTGCTTTATAGATGATTTCCCAATCTAATAAAGAGGCAAAACATTATCTGTCTTTTCTTCTCTTATTTCCCAAGGAACAATAAGGCTGGAAACATCTTTCTGCTTCACTAACAGAACTTTTATAACCCACTTCCCTGACAGCCGCTGAGCAAGGGCCATTTTCCCAATGAAAAGCCTGGGATAAGCAGGGAAAGGAGTGGCGTGATCTGTATTCACAGCCCATCCTAGCTCAGGTGGCGGTGTGAAACGTCGGAGTCACACTTCGATGCAGGCTGCAAAAATACTCCCCTTTGCCGGCTGCCCAGGGATTATTCTTGCCAGTCAATGCATGCAGAAGGCTTTACTGGACACAGCACCGCAAAAGTCCCACTGCCAGGATTTAAAAGCTATCTGGCCACTCCAGGAAAAAAAAAATAAAGGCAACTAAGATGGGGTTTGATGGCTGGTTTGAGTCCTATTTTGTTTGATTTTTTTTTTTTTTGCAGTGGTCTGGTACCAGCTTGTATTTCCTGGCAGCCATCCTGCCATTTCCAGTTTGATTTTACGTTAGGGGAAAAGTAAAAAACCAGGCAAATTTGGCCATGGGATGGACAGGTCTACCTGCACATCCCTCTGTACAACCACAGGTCTCGGCGCAGCCTGCAGCTGCACTGCCATGCTGGCACTGCTGCCAGGACAAACTGCTCTGGTTACCAGACAGACTGCGTGACAGCAGGAACGGTGCTCTTTTGACCCATACCCCTGCATTTCTAGGATTGCCAAACTGGTATAGGTGTATGGGCAAAACTGTCGAGACTACGGAGCAGGCTTGTAGATACCTGAAGGCAGAAGATGACAGCAAGTTTTCCAAGAAGCATACAGTCATCAGTGCAACAAATAAACGCAACAGGTATCAGTAATTTCCACTCTATATTTCCAGCTGGAAGGAGGAAGAATCAGCACAGAACAGGCTGTCTGCAAGCAATAATCTTTCTCGGTCTTCCCTGTGATGCTGCCCGACACAGAGTAATACCTTATAAATGATCCTTCCCCACGCGGGAGACAACCCCAGCAGGGTGAGCGAGAAGAGGCACAAACCCACTGACTCACATCACAGCTCTGGGGCTGCGCTGAGGAAGGGCAGGGTTGGCCAAAGCAAATAATTACCAGGAAGCCCTAATTAGGAGGATGGAGAGGAAGAACATGGAAGAGGAAAAAAATATCCAAAGCAATATGGCTTAATCACCCCGGAGGAGCCTTCCCTGATGGTCTGCTACTGCCTCCATGCACACATGGATATCTTTTAAGACTGTTTCTAAATCCAAGAAACCTCTCCTGGTCACAAGCACGGGGTCAGGAGGGGGAAGAAAGGGGGAAGAAAGCTACTGAGGAGGAGGAGAAGGAGGGCAGGAAACTTAAAAAAAAAAAAAAAATCACATAAATCAAGCCAGGGAAAAGACTTCATGCCCCAGAAACCCAAGGCCAGGTTACTCACACATTCAATCATAAACTCCAGGAAGGAGAGGTCTTTCCTTTCTGCAAAATGCTTTTTTAATGTCAGGAATGGTTTCAATTAGCATGCCCGAAGCTTGCAAGCAGCTCTGGGAGCTGAGAAGCCTGCCCCGTTAATGGTCGCAGAGAAAGCTGAGCGCCCCAGCAGGATTCGTCCCGACTCCTGGGGACAGCTCATCCCCCCCAGCTCCACACTGGAGAGTGGGCAGGAAAACGGAGCACGGGGTAGGTGTCCACATCATGGGAGATGGTCAGGTTTCCAAAGGCCCTCACCCTTTCTTGGCAGCCCCATGCTCCGCAGCAAGCTCCAGGTATGGCTCTGAGCAACACCAGCCCTTTCCTCCCCACTTCTGAATGGTTTGCAGAGGTCAACACAAAGACCTCCAACAGGCATTTCACCCAGCGCTGCTTCAGGCTAGAGCTTTCCACATGTGCCTGAATATTGAGAAGAGCTCCAAAAGCAAATACCCCATTACAGGTCCAACTGGGCACACCTTGCCTGCCGAAAGGTCCAAGCCATTTGCAGGGTATGCATGTGACACCCATGCATTTTGTGCTTGGCCTGGACCACAAGTTTGCTCAGATCCTGGCTTGGCACACGGCAAACAGCTGGGGAAAAGCTCCTTTTAGAGGTAACATTACCCTTTCCCTATAATCCTTTAGCCCAACCAATGATAATAACTGCTCATTAAAGCAGAGTCTTGTTTCGAAGAGCACACACCACCTCCCTCTACATTAAAATAGCAACCTGACCTCAATAAAATATAAAACAATTAACTTACTAATTAGTCAACAAATAACTGTTTCACCCAAGTAGATACTAAATTGTTAGGAAATCTATTAGCATTTCCACTGTAATTTCATGCTTTGCTGATGATGAATAAAACAAGGTTGAATGGGACCTATTCACGTCCAGAGCACAATGCCCACTAGCTGTAAGATAGCTAGTGGGAAACTTCCTCAAAAGAGCCAAATACCGGGACCAGAACCACCAGCTGGATGGTGTCACTGACACCACAGCAGGACCGAAACCTGGCAGGGACAGTGTGCACGGCCAAAAGGAAGAGCAAGGGCTGAGAAGCTGCTAGGGAGGAAGCAAGCTCTGCCTGCACTTCCCATCCAACATTCACGCATGCAAGTGGATTGGGCCAAAAAAATCCCAACATTTTTCTTAAATCAATGGTTTTAAATTCCCCCAGCCATCTCCACCATGGGCAATAGAAATCTTACCAAAAAAGCTAGTTTTTGGACACATCTCCATGTGCCTTTGTGCTGTGGTCAACAAGCAAGGCCATCAAAAACCACCAACCCATATGCATCCCCTCTCCACTCCCTTCCAGAGAAAACCAAGCACCCCTTGAGCACAAGCCAAAAATCAGACTGCATAAAGACCCCTGATTTACAGGACGCTGCTACCAGCCCTTCCACTTAACGTGGGCAAGTGTTAATGTGAGTGTCTGTGCTGGTCCCAGCGACGAAGACTGGGGTCTCCCAGGTGACATCCATTTACAAGACCCTCTTCCCATGTCAGGACGTGCTTCTTGGTTGCATTCTGAAGATGCAACAGGGGAGATTTGAATGTCTTCCAGCCCTGCCTGCCTTCTCACCTGTCCTGGCTGTGAAACCTCAGCAGGTGCAGGCCAGATGGGACCCCATCGTGGGAAGGGACAAGGACACAGCCAGCTCAGAAGGTAAGTTCACAGAGTCTTGGATGAGCATGCACATGTCCAAAGATGTTCAGAGACAGCGATGATAATACCTAAGGCCAGAAAGAAGGGGCAAAGCACGTAAGCTGCTGTTTAACAAGATGTACCAGAACTTCCTTAGGTCTGTGGTCTCTTTCCTATCTACGGATGAAAACCATCCAGAAAATGAGTGTGAAATTTGGATCCAATACAGTAAATCAACAGGTGCTCTGGACTGCCAGCCAGGCAAGGCACAGCCTGTCAGCCGGTGGTACGTTCAGCACGCACACTGGTTTCACAGCCGTTTGCTGGGGAGCGGAAGGAGGCTGTAGACTCAAGCCGTCCCATTCACACCAAAGCACAGGGATTATCAGGCTCCATGGTAGGGGCCTCGTAGGGAAAAAAATGAGTCGCAATGCTTAGATCAGTGAAATATTCTGCAGCCGTACACAGATCTCCCCATCCAGGCAAGGGCTGCTGTTTGGTTGCATTTAACCAGCACTTTATTCACCCAAAACCCAGCATCCTGCTTAGCATCACCTTGTGATTCCTGGAGAGCTTCTCAGAGACCTTGCAGCACAACACACCCAGCCAGAAAGAGGTCGACACATCCAACTGCCTGCAGAGTGCCCAATTCCACGCACATAACATACACCCATGAAAGACAGCCCCTGCCTTCCTTTCATCCTCATGTACGCCAGCTTCAGAAAAAATTTGCATGTTAGAACAATTAGACGCGAAACATTACATGCCTTATCTCAATGATATTACATAATTGGATTTGTGGCGTATACAGATAATGAAAGCCAGAGCTTCCAGCAGCCAGAAATATAAATCAGACGCTGGACTTTCTACAGTTAAAGTTAGGAATATTTTAAGAGGCCCCAGCAAATATGTTGTTTATATTAAGAAATAGAATCATGTCATTAGGCCCTCCATTTATCTAGTAAAATCTTTAAAAAGCTCATAAACTTGTTACTTTATTAGTTCAGACTTATTATATGTATTTGAAGCAATACTCAGAGGTATTGTTAAGCTACCGCAGGCAAGGGTTACAGGTCTTATGTATTTTCCTTTTGGTAGTACCAGATGTGTTGGAGGCAGTGGCTGTGCTGGGGGCTTGCTGGGAAGCTCACAGCTCAGAGCAAGCCCAAGCAAACTTTTGTGTGTTACCGTTCACCAGAGATCTCCAGCACATTTAGCGCACGGACAGCTTTGCTTTTTCCATGGAAAACTCTTCACCTGCTTGTCCACCCCTCCAACCTGTCCTCCCCCAGGAGAAAAGGTCACCTGGGAGCTGTCTGTGCAAACGCAGCTGTAATACTGCTCCAGAGGTAAGGACACCTGGACTTCTTGCACTAATTAACCCAAACGAGTTCCTGCTCTGCATCACTAGAGCACCCACGGAGAGCGTGCAGGACCCTAGTGCGACTTGCATATCAGGGACTCATTTACAGAGCTGCTCTCGCAACAATTCATCTCCATCATCCTCTCGGATCCAGAAGATTTATGCAAATAGCTTAATGCGTTAATTTACATATTTGATGAATATGCATTGTCGTGCTCATAGAAGTGACAGCAAACATCCTAATTACCCGCACACAAGCCTGATCAGGCTGCAGGATGGAAGGAGCTTGTGAAGCAGAGCTGTGCCATGTTTCTGCTGGCTTTGGCTGGGTTACACCGAACGCTGCTCCACGCACTGCCCGGCTGCTCTCGGAGCTGCTGCCCCTCATCTCATCGCCCAGTTCCTCCATCGCCTCCCCACCTGCACCGTGCATTGGGGCCTTCGGCTTTCGTAGGGGCAGGTCAAAGACCATCTGATCCCAGAAGCCTCCCAGTATTGCCAACACATGTGCTTTGATCTCCAGCCTCACAGCAGCTGGCGTTCCTCCCCGACCCTACTTGCAGGGATCTGCAGGAGGATCTCGGCTTGGATTGGAATAAACAAACCTGTCCCCAGCGGCTACAGAGAACAGCGTCGATGGGAGACCCCAAAGCATCCTCAAGGCCCAGAGTGCAAAGTCACAGATCCCCAAAATGAGGGGGATTTTTTGAACTCCTTTGGCAATCTTGTCATTTTTAACCCACTCTCCTGATTTTTTGGGGTTGGATCTGATTCTGGACAGCTTAAGGCCATCCAGAGCAGGACGTAGGAACACAAGGGCACTGAGCCCCGTTACCAGCCTCCAGCATGAGCACCCCCAGAAGCCAAAATCATGCTCCAGAGGCTCCAGAGACACACAGGACCCCATTATATCGTTTTAGGCAGCACTGCTCCAAGAGGACTACGCTTTTAACAGCTGCCCTAACCCACAGGCAGTGCTTCACCATCATCTCGGCAGTGCTAAAGATCATGCCCCTGGCACACAACCCGCACACGCAAATTGGCAGGCTGCGGGGTGAAAGGCATCGGCGACGTGGCTTTCCCCATGCTGCCTCCTCCATCCCTCTGCTTTCCCTGGGCTCCTTCCTCCTGGAGCAGCTGTGCACCAGGTGAGCCGGCTCGTGGGGAGGCTGGGCAAGGGGCTCGCAGCCCCCTGTGACCCCGCAGCTCCTCTCCCCCCTCCCTGATGCCTGCCTGCCTTTGAAGCCCAGCTAATGACAAAATGACAACCTGCTCCCTCCACCTCCCCCTGCCCGCTAACAGGGGCCCCTCGCCTGACCTTAAGGTGTGACGGCTCCTCAGGTTCAAAGCAGAGAGAGGATGCTCGGAGTTGAGACCCAGCCGGCTACGGCAGCACTGCCTTCAGCGGGGGGGAGCATCGAGGGGCCGCGG
>NW_008824499.1:3223592-3231628 GCF_000699105.1 Pygoscelis adeliae | reverse complement strand
ACCACCTGGCCAAGAGGAGACGGGCCATTTCACAGCCCCAGGGGTGACAGCTCTAATGGACGTTGCAAACCACCACCACATTTTTCCTTGCACCGCGGCCCTGAAAGACTCAGGAGAACACTGCTTTTCTCTGGCTCCTTTTTGCCAGCTGAAATGTTAGCAGATTCAATCACTACATTGGGAGTTTTTGCGTGGAAATCAAGCCCTTTCCAGGCGATTGGCCACCACAGCTCCCTGTGCCACCAGAGTCTAAATACTTTATAAGGTCTAATTATTGATGCAAGCAGACAGGGCACTGATCGCTCCTTGGCAGTGTTTCAAAGAGGTATATCGGATGAGAGCTAGCTCTCTATTTGATATGTCATTAAATCAGGTTCCCCTTACCTGCTTCTAGGCTCAAACACTGGCAAAGACAGATGAGACTATTTCTTAAAGTGTTTCCTATCTCCTCTTTAAAAAAAAAACACAAAACTTGAACAAAGCCCTCCCAAGCTTTCCAAGAAGACAGGGAAAATATTTTTAATCTCTCCCTCTGCAGTTTAATATCAGCAATCAGTTACCATTGGCTCAGATTTATTTAACAGGATGTACAGCATGAACAAGCAACCGTCTACTATTAGAAGCTGGGGATGCAAAACTCCATCACTGGCGGCTGCAACCATCGTAAAGGCCATTAAGAGAGCTAGTCTGCCTAAATACACATAATCAGCGAATTTATGGCCTGTTTCTTCTGTTCAGTGAGGAATTGGCAGAGGCAACAAAGATGTGTGATGCCGACGGCTTACAAGCAGGGCTAGTGTGCAAGCTCAGAAATACTGTCTGCCCGAAACCTGCAACAGTTTGGTGTACAAATGTGCCACACATCTCACGACAGCTCCATCGCACACATAGACAAAGCTGCCCGCTTCAATTTAATTGATTCCCCCAAGGGCTTTGGTATGGGTTTTATAGTGCATAACTAATACTGATAAGCAGGCGTGATAAGGTAGTGTTATTACCCAACTAATGGGTCACTTCATCCACAAATACTTTCTAATTTAATTGAAAACAGGAACATGAGGTGCGAGCAGTCAAAACCTCCGGTATCGTCCACACCAGCATTCCAGGCAGTTTTTTTGCTCTCCCCTTCCCACCTTCAGTAGCTGGTGAACCGTGGCAGATGTCACAAAACAGTGTTTTGTGGCTACGGATTCACAGTTGAAGATCTCTGGATTCAATTCAGCCATGCAGCGAGGAAGTGCAGCTCCCAGGAACTTCAAAGAGAATTGCATCCATCACTTTCAGCAGGGCTGAATTGGCCTTTGCTTATACCTACCTCCCTAGGTCTGCCCTGGAAAGGAAATTCCTTGAATAACTTTCATGTGCTTAACCCTTCGGAAATGGTAGGCATTAATAAAGCCCCTCCTCAGCATCCGCTTGCCTGGCAGAGGTTGGAGGCCATCCGCGTCTGATCAGCAGAGATGTTTGCCGGTCATTAGCAGAAAAACGCACCTCCGCATTTCCATTCTGCTGGAAAAGAGCGTATTTCCAGTCTCTCCCGAGGACATTCCTGAAGAGCACAGCTACCATTACATGAATCGCTTTAACGAGAGCCTGGCCTCCTCTAATAACAGCTACGAGACCAGACAGAAATATCAGATGAACTTCTCAGTTACTGGGGTACTGGAGAAAAATGCAATGACTTCTAATTCACAGAAAACAAAGTATTTTCTCAATTGTCTGCATTTTCAGTTGGTCTAGTGCTAGCCCTCCTCCTCAGGGGTATTTTTGCCCATTCTCACCGGTCCTGTGCTCGGTACCATGGAGTGCTACCACATTGCAATGCTCCAGCTTGGCTCACGCTTGGAAATCAGACCAACGCCTATGGTTGGAACTGAGAATTATTGAAGCGTAAGTGATTACATCTCCCCCTTGTGCCTACAAACTCTGCGAGAGGCTTACAAGCCCAAGTTCTGTTGCTGTTTAGCATCAGAAGTTTTCTTTAACTAGGAGAGACAAACCTTAGAGCAAAACTGAGCTCAGTCCAGCGGCAGAGGGCAAGGGCTCGACGTGGTCCAAGTACCAGAGCACCGCTTGTGTCGTGGGTGGGCACATAAGCAGGCTCACACCATGAGTGCACACCTCATCCGTTGGAAAACACAACGGAAAAGCTTTCAAAAGCTTTGAAAATAAAATGCTTCCCAGCCCGTCTGTGAGTGTGTTTCCCTTCATTAGCACTAAGATCAACAATTTAGCAGGAGGCAGCTAGGGGATAGCAAGACCAATCCAAACAGTTTTACTTAAATTCCATCTAAATGAACCCAGTTTTCTGGGCTTTTAGCAATGGAAGGATAATGTATGCCTATTAAAGAGCATGTCAAAGCTCCAGTCACACAGTCTGGGCATTCAGTTAAAGCGAAGGTCACAAATCTGTGCCCTGGGGCCAGGGGAGAAAGGCTCAGAGGAAGAGGAGTGGCCATCTGGTCCCCCCGCTTATGCAGAGGTCACTGCTTTCTGTCACCCCCCCGTGGCCTCTGACTTCTAGGACTCAAAGAGGGGAAAAAAAAAAAAGCCAGGCATGATGAAAGTGGGGCCCTGATGTGCTGAGACAACTTGCTAAAAGAGCTCTAACTAAAAACAGCCACATGCTCTGCACGGTTAAAGGGACAGCTCTCCCCTTCCCAGTGCCTGCTGCAACGCTGACTCCTGCACGGGTGTGTTTTTCCACGCGTGGAAAATAGCTGGGAAGAAATACCGAGCATGGTAAAAGCCTACTGAGCCATCAGCTGTAACGAGGAAGCAGGGAGCCCAGTGTAATATACATGAATACAGCAGCAGCATGATCAGGGTGGAAAGCGAGGGGAAAAACAGAAGTACAGCCTGTTTGCAAAGCTCTCTGAAGTGCCAGATACTTGCACATGCCTGAAAATAAGATTGATGCTATTCATGCCCAGCGTGCTTGTTTCCTGCTCGGCAATGGCATGTGCACTGAATCGAATCCGCTAATTGTTCCGTCTGCATCACGATTTGCAAACTAGATCGCTTAGGAGCCAAGAGAAAATAAATGAGGTGTTTATTAGAAGGAAGGCTGGTTTCATATTCTTCATAAAAGCAAAACAGCTCTGATTCTCAGTGCCGTCTCCAAACTGCCTTTCTGGTTGAGATGTGACTTTGAGCTGCTAGGGCTTTTATTCCTCCGGAGATACTCATTCAGCATTCAAAGCAGAAAGGCATTATAGTAACTCTGCCATTTATTTTCAGAGTAAACAGGTTTCTTGTTCATTAATTACATGGGTTTTCAGATAACACACACAATTTCCCATTACCTGGACTCTGTGCAGTTTGTTCCCTGCATGCCAGAACACTGTAGACTTTTTATCAAGCAATTCTGCTTCATTTTAATCTGTGATTTATCTGAGGGCCCAGCATCAGTGCCTGAAGGGTATTGTTTAAGTAACAATACTGATGTACACATTCCCACATCAAATGTCAAGGGAGAAGAGGACTGCTCCAGAGGATGCATGGACTCAAAGGAAATCATTAAAAGCCACTGGCCTGTAGAAACTAAATTGTATTCGAAAAGAAAAACTAACAACAGACAGGAAGCTACTGGCAACCAGGCATGGCTTAGGAAAGCGGCTCTGGGGGGAATAGCTCGGTTTCCCCTTACAAACTCTCATCATGGCCCAGTTTTCTTTTTTAGGCAGTGACAGACACAAATTTAAATTGCAGTTCTTACACACAGCCCCAGTGCATGGATTGGTGTCGTTTGGATTTAACTCTCGTTCTTCCCAAAGTGCAGTGGCGTCACACCACGTCCCTTTGAGGCAACAGCAAACCTGCCACTGCCCATGGATGGAGCCGGGATTTCGCCAGCCTTCCTCCCTCCCCGCCGGCTTTGAAGCCACTGGAAATTAGTGCAGCCCCACCAAAAGCAACAACTCCAATTAAAAGCTGTTGAGAACCCTTTCCACTTTATATCCCATGTTAAAGCTCCTATTAAAGCACACCCTCGAGCAAGCGCAAATCAATCTTGGGGAACGCCACAGTTTTGTGACAATAGGAAAAAGAGATGCTTCATATTTGCTGACTCTTCATATATTTGCTCAGGAAAGAAGTATTTATTCCTAGGATGCGATCTGCACTGCAATGGACTTAGAAGCTACTTTTAAATTAAGGGAAGGGTGCGGTGCTATGTAAAAGGCTAATCAGCACAACGCAGGGAGGAAGCAAACCATTAGTTTTGTCAGAATAATTTTTAAAAGAGCTAATAAAGCAAGACACCATTATCTCATCCCTGCTGCTCAAAAAAGGTCAACAGATGCTACTAACACACCAAGGATGGAGGCAGCTTTCAAAGGTGTTGTGCAAAGAGTCCTCAGTCCAGCGGAGCAGTAAAGCACCTACACAATTTACAGCTGAGAGTAATGCCATCAAGTGTTGACTTTGTGGCCCAGATCCTAGAAAAGCTAACGCTTCTGGAGACCCCAAGGAGACGGGTACTACAGCCCTCTGGAAAGCCAAGCTGTGCATGTTCCTCCAAGGAGGCTGGATTGGAGCCTATGAAGGATAGCAGAGAAAAGAGCTGCTGGTTTTATTTTTCAGTAACAGATCACGTTAACGAAGTCTTGACACTGTGGAGGTCCTCTGCAAACACGGGGGAGCAGTGCCAGGGAGGGGGACCCTGGCACACCGTGGTCCCAGGGTGCTGGCAGGGACCCACGCAAATGCCGCTCTCCGCAGTCACATCTTCTTAATGAGTTTCCAGCCCTGGAGGTACCCGTTCTCTGAGGGAATGGAGAATTTTAGGGAAGAATTTGGGGCAGGATTACGAGCCCCAGTGTCATCGACTCTTTTCCTCCAGGAAGCCCAACAGTTTTGCAGATCTCCAGGAGCACAGGGCACAAAGCTGTTATCACCAACCTCTGGAGCATTTCCCAGGATAAAGCAGCTACGAAGGTGCTATTTCCATAGGAAACTAATACAGAGCAGAGGGAGAAAGGGAGGATGCCCTCCTAATTTGGCACCAAGCTAGGATCTGCCAAATTCCACTAGCAGGCAAAACCACATCTGCTTTCATTTCACTGTTGTTTTACTGTGTTTTGTTCAAAATCAGACTGCATTTTACTTTACCAACCATCAGCAGAGCAGCTCCAGAGGCCCATGTTCCCGGCTCGCTAATACAATGGTGCCTCTAGCAATTAGGAGTTAGCTCACAAGAGTGAATTAACACAGCTAGCACTGGCTGATTCAGGCCCAATTTAGGAAACATCCCACCTAAGAACAGCCAAGTAACAGGCTCAGCCTGGTTTTAAAGGGCCTTCAGCCCACACCTTGGTGCTGTCCTGATTAAGGATGCTTTCCAAGAACAAACACCACAGGAAAAAATGTCACCTTGCACCATTACCAACATTTTACTGCGAGCTGTGGGACTCTCCCAGCTGAAGGACTGATACCTCAAACCACTTGCACAACTCCCAGCTACTTCTTTTCCTTCTTCCCCAAGGCTGAGGCCATTTCTCTGCTTTAGCCATCTCCAACGTGTTGTCGTGCGCATGCACTTGCAGCGCATGTGAAGTCCACCAGCTCTCCCTCACCACAGCAGCCTGCCAGGAACCAACCTGGGCTGCAAGGTCCCAGGGACACACAGTGCTTTTCTAACACTATGGGACTCTTCATGATACCGTGTCCAGAAAGCAATAGCATCACCAGAAATGCCACTTATAACTCAATAATTGACAGACATAGCTGTATGTAGAGCGGTTGCACCGTGAATTCAAACAGCAGCTCCAAAATAAGCTGGAAATGCAGCAGATCTCACAGATCTCCTCTCAAAACAATACAAAATACCAATGTCTTTAGGGAAAAAAACATTTCCAGTGTACTTCACAATAAGAAAGGGATAGAGGAATTAGATGCTAATTCATCTGCAAATATAATTAAACTCTGCAACACTAAGACTTCACTGTTAATTTAGTTGCACGTCCATGTCATGTGTGCAACAAATCAGAAAGAGGCCTATTAATTTACAACTTTACGTATAATATATTCAGAATGTAGCATAAAATGGCAGGAATACAGGCAGTTCCATCTAAAACTCTGCAGTTGGTAAATTAAATCTATTTGCAGCAAAGTAAATTGAAATACATACTGAACTTATTACTGTGTCTAGTTTAATATCTACAAATGGGTTGGATTTCTCCAGGTGAATATTAGCCATATGCAGTGAAAGAAATTTGGCTGTTTCCACCTCTCTGTTCACAAGATTGCTCTTGTCCTGGAGGGGCTATTTAGCCCTGACTGGCACTGGGGGGGTTGGGGTGGATGGTGGGGGTGGAGTTGCCAGCACACAAAAGTTTCAACATTTGACTGTCCTCCAAATATTAATAGGAATAAATATTGTATTTTCAAAATACGGCAGTGTCTTGTAGTGTCCCTGCAAGATGTCAGACACACAACTGGAAAAATCAAGGTGTTTTGGTCCTTCACAGAAGCATTTAGATGTCTTCATACCCAGGGGACCATCAAACATGCACTCAGGAAGATCAGGGATGTCCCACAGGCTATTACAGCTGAGGCCTTAGGACACAATTCAGGGTTGAGCAGAAATTTGAGGGGGAAGAAAATACTCATGTAAAATGTTTTTTCCATCCAAGACAGTCTACAGGACCCATTTGCTCCTGAGCCAGCAGACCCAAAGACAGTTGGACCGAACATCTAGCCAAGACACCTAGCCTAGCTAGACACCTGATTTCCTAGCTTTATTTAAAATCCAGACCAGTACATGAGACTGCACTTGAATTTAATTTTCAGAAAAAAAACATCCCCTTTCTCCACCCCCACCACACAGCTCCTGCCTAACGGGCTTTATTTAAATAGGACTCACCAACAGCTCTTCCCTGGACCTTGCACGGTTTATAGGGTTAATTGAATGCACACTGATATACTAAGTGTCCATAAGAAGAAGCGCCATTCTTTAAGATGTCATTTCTCCCCCTGGCCCCCTCCCAGGCCCCCCGGACAATGCTGTGGGGCTGTGCCCAGCCAGACTTGGCCCCAGCGAGGTATTGTTCCCCGGGGGGGGCTTTGGAAAACAAAGCCAACCAAAAGAATCCCTGACATGCCTAAAAAAAGGAGACTTCATGCCAGAGCTAACCTTTGAAGATTTATTCCCTGCTGCCCTTGTGACCCAATTCAACCTCCATTACTCAGGAATTCCCCAGACAAGCCCCGAAAGGCAGGGATGGAATTTCGGACTTTCTAACTCATTTGTTTGTGCAGGACAGGGTGGTCTGGCAACCCCATCCAGACAGGGAACTTCTGTGCTGGGAGAGGCTTTATATAAATATACATCTGTATTTATAGGTACTTTAGGTATTATATGCAATTATCATGATGATTCCCTCTCCCTCAACTTAAAATTGCAAATCCCCACCTTGCACAATGCAACTGAATTGTAACAGGCTTTTGTGCGGTTGCTTCCCTCAAGCCTTAGAATTCACCACCTACTTTTGGGGCTGGAAACTGGAGTCGGGGGGGGGAAGAGGCTCATCTACATTATAAAACTGAAGCATGTTTCTCTTGAGAATATCTCTAGTGGGGTGAGAACTTGGGAAATGCTCGTTTGGGACATCTGCTCCAAAACACCTCTTGCAACAAAGCCTTGGGAGGGCTGTGGGGCGAGTGGGGTCCACGATGTGCCAGGCTGGGCAGCCCTTAATGCAGGGCCATGGGAGATGCCCAGAGAGATGCCTCTGTGCCTGGCAAAAAGTCAGAGAAACCCTAAAGGAAAGATGTAAGAGCCATAAAGTCAGACAGACCCACCCCCAGGAGCGTTATCTCTGCATCACTCTTCTGTCTGCAGATGGCTTTTCCAACAACACTGCGGGGTTGGGGGAAGGAATCCAATTTAACACTAAAAACTTGGAGGAAATAGCTTGGGAAGGAGTCATAAAAATGTCACATACGCCTAGTCTCATTAGTCCAGCAAGGGACGTGTCCCTGCCGCCGTGCCGAACGCAAACCAAGCCAGGGAGTGTGTTTATCCCAGGTTCAAT
>NW_008824499.1:3219492-3223576 GCF_000699105.1 Pygoscelis adeliae | reverse complement strand
AATGTCCCTCACAGAGCCCTGCGGAACATGGGCTCCCTCCGGGGACGAAACACCGCAGCCCCACGAGAGTGAGGTTATTGCAGCCCCTGAGGTCCAGGGCAGGAGCTACACCCTCTTTGGAGGGTCCACTTTCTCTCCCTGCACAGTAATGTGTGTGAGGTTTTTGGCCTGTTTTTTGCTCAGGGCTCACTAATCAGCCACGGTTACCCTTGGACCCTTCCTCCAGGATGGCAAGGGGGATTTTGCATGCCTCAGGTGCTAGGAACAATGAGGTCTCGCACTCTGGAGGAAGGGGAAAAATTCTCTCCCCATGGGTAGTGGTAGGTGACAAAACCTGGCTGGATGGAAAATAACCGCCTGGCTCTCTAGCTGCCCACCAGCCGTGTTCTGCAAAAACAGCTACAAGCTGCCTGCAGAATTCCTCAGCTTGGGAAGAGCTCAGGCCAAGGCATTTCTGCCTCAAGCCAACATCTCCCAAGGTGGAGGGGGACGTCCCCAGGGAACGGTCCTTACTCCAGCCTCACTGCATTGCGCTTGGTGGAGAAAAAGTAACACCGTTAGAGCTGCTGAACACCTCAGAAATCAAGAAGCCAACAGAGGTTTATCTGCAGGAGACCTCAGAGACATTTGTCTCAATGAGACAAGGTGCTCCACACTCCCACAGCACAAAATACTCACACCTCTGCTACCCTCTTCCAAAAGGCATGATCCTGCCCACCAACCTGGGCAGCAAGGCAGCAGCAGAGAGCACTCGCAGGCCATCAAGCATTACATGAAAATATTCTGGGCCAAATGGAGCTTATACACCGGCACAGATGTGCCTCTTTGGAGAGCAGGCAGCTCTTGCCCGCTTGCAGAGTGGCAGCACTATCACCAGCAGGCAAAATCCCTGCTCTTCACTTACAGCACCAGAAAGATTTCACCAGCTCTTGACACTCACAAACACAGAGTGTTTAAACACTGTAGTTGGTTAAGTGCAATAATTAGTGATCTTACCGCCATTTGTGTGTTAAAAAGCATCGAATTAGAATGGGACCTTTGGATGTTAGCTTTGAACAAGCACAAATGACTCCAGCAGAGCAGGACAGAATTCCTCTCCAGGCAGGGCACGCAGCCCCAACAAGAGACTGAAGACTTTCACCCTCCACATCAGCTCCGCAACAGAGCTCTGGACTGTCTCAGCATCATCCTACCTCTCCTATTCCTTCGTGTCCCCTCTGAAAAATGACAGCGACAGCGTTCACCTGCTTCGCCGGCCCTGTAAGAACTCCCTCACTAATCTTGGCATAGTCCTTTGTAGATAGAGGGCTGGTCTCCGCTGGAGCTGTGCTGATATATGCCAGCTGGAGGTCTGTCCCATTAAGGGGTAGGTGTTGCTCGGGTCTATGTTCAATACCTAGGAAACGGGCTTGAGAAATGACATTATGCACACAGCGTGGCACTGCACATGAACTAGTAAAAAGAGCTTTACTTCTGCCTAGTTGATGCAGCCCTGAGTGACTGGCTGATTACTCCATCTATATACAGTAAGGCTACACTGTAAATATGTCAGCATCGTGTCAAACAAACCTCAGAAGTGGTAAGTACAAGGTGAGAGTCTGGAATGTAAAAACAATCACATTTTTTGCTGGTATCTGCTAAGTACGTTGGCTAAATGTCTAAACTCAGGAAAGAGCTTCAAAGTGACCGTTGCTTAGCACAGCACACACCTCAGAGAGGTATGCAACACAGCCCGATGCACCACGCTAGCCAGGGAAAACTTGCCTGCAAAATTCACTACATCATTATCCAAATCGTTTACCAAGTCACAGCAGACATACTAGATAGTCTCCTGGATTTCTTCTAAAACCTCTCTCCCTAGGAAAGACTTCAGAGGAAATCAGCATTAAATCCCAGGTAGCCACACCACCCGAGCTAAAAAGCTCTGTGGACCCAAAATGGAGAGATGTCTCCCAAACAAAGGGTAGGCTGAAACACCCTCACTAAGCAAAACTCCATTAAACTCCTGACCCTTCTCATTAAGATAAATGAGGTCTGACTGTCACTTTACCTTGCCACTCTTTCACTTAAAACTGAGAAGGAAGCAGATGCTTAATTAGCATCCATCAGGGGTGTTCACAGGTCTCGGTGTAAGGAGTAAGCAATCTGCTACTTCTTCGAAATCCTGGGTGACATCCTCCATCCACCTGCAGTGACGCATGCTGCTGAAGTCCCTGGAGGGATGCCTGGGTATCGCTGCAGGGGACAGAGGGACAAAACTCCAAGTGTGAAACTAGGGCTTTGCTAGAAGCTCATCTCTAACCTCCACGTCTCAAGGCAGCCAGATGCCCAAGTCAAACACCTACAGCTACAAGGTCTGTATGATCTCTGTATCTGTGGTTAAGCTTTAAGATTTCCTAGCTCTTAGCCAAGATAACTCATCCACTCCAGTTACAGATCCAGGAATGGAGTATTGTACTGTCAAAAATCCCATACACTATTAGCCATGCATAAACTCCCCTTAGCTGGGGAGAGGCTGGGTGGTGAATGAGCTAAACTGGCTGCATTACAGAGCGCTTGCTTTGTTATTGCTGGAGACTTTCCTGCCATGGACTGCAAAACTTCCGAGTCAAGGAGCACTGAAAGGTTTCAGGAGGAAAAAAAGAGGAAGAAGAAAAAACAAAAACAAAAAACCCAGATCTGTTTTCAAAATATTTTAAATAGCCAGGGTTTAAGTTACTCATTGAGGACCAGCAGCTACAAGGAGACTGACACAACTTATAGGACCCAAACAAAAGATGATGTGTATACAACTAGTGGAAAGCTCCAGTCTCTTTTCAGCCCCACATGGACAAGGTGGATTTAACACAACCATGAGCTCCCCTGCTCCTTCTCCCTGTAGGATAGACACAGATTCTCAGCTAGGAGGCAACCAGAGGGAAGCCATTTGCACTTATGTTAGCTTGGTCCAAGGACACACCTACATGAAAAGCCAGTCTGCTTTAAGCTCTGTTCACACCCCTTGCACCTTCCTAACGTTTTGCAGCACCCAGGGAAATCATAGAATCATTTAGGTTGGAAAAGACCTTTAAGATCATCGAGTCCAACCACTAACCTAGCACTGCCAAGTCCACCACTAAACCATGTCCCTAAGCGCCACATCTACACATCTTTTAAATACCTCCAGGGATGGTGACTCAACCACTTCCCTGGGCAGCCTGTTCCAGTGCCTGACAACCCTTTCGGTGAAGAAATTTTTCCTAATATCATTTAAACCCTCCTTAGTAAACTGACCCTTTGGGAACCGGTGCCGAGCCCAGGCTGTTTGCCCACTCAGGCCCACATTTGTGCGGGTCAGCAGGCATTGCATCCTGCTCTGGTGTGCCAGACGTTGGGATAAGGGTCTGGCCTCAGGTGGGCTTCAGTTTCCTGTGCTTTTGTTGTATCTCACCATGGTCCACCTTGTCCCCATAGTCTCTTTGGTCAAGTTGCTTTACCCAAAATACTGCAGCCATCAAGAGCTACCCAGCTTCTCCAAGGAAGATAGAAAGAGACAAAAGTATCTCTTTGAGAAAGGCAGGAGGAAAGGGACCCTGGAAGGAAGGCACCAAGCGGCACTGCAATCAGACCCCAGAAGGACAAAAACTCCATGTCCAAGGTGGATATCCCCATGCTGTCGTGCAGGGGGTCATCTCACGCCACCTTCTACTGAACCACAGCTCTATTGCTCCTGCAACGGGAATGCGAACCAGAGTTTGCATCTTCCAGCACTATTCACCCAAATCTCAGACAGGAGTTACTACAAGGAGCACTAACGAGGAATAAGAAATCCCCACGGTGCTGAGATTGTCTAAATAAATCACACTTTGAGGTGTGATTCAGCCATTTTTGTCCCCACCTGACAAGAAACTCAGCGACTTAATATCTTTAATATCTTTATCAATGATCTGGACGAGGGGATCAAGCGCACCCTCAGTAAGTTCACAGACGACACCAAGTTGGGCGGGAGTGTTGATCTGCTCGAGGGTAGGAAGGCTCTGCAGAGGGACCTGGACAGTCTGGATTGATGGGCCAAGGCCAACTGTATGAGGTTCAACAAGGCCAA
>NW_008824499.1:3217697-3218921 GCF_000699105.1 Pygoscelis adeliae | reverse complement strand
AAATTTCTTCACCAAAAGGGTTGTCAAGCATTGGACCAGGCTGCCCAGGGAAGTGGTTGAGTCACCATCCCTGGAGGTATTTAAAAGACATGTAGATGTGGTGCTTAGGGACATGGTTTAGTGGTGGACTTGGCAGTGCTAGGTTAACGGTTGGACTTGATCTTAAAGGTCTTTTCCAACCTAAACAATTCTATGATTCTATGACTTTTCTCCAGTGAAAATACAGCAAGTCTCCAAGTAAGAAAGAGCAACAGATTAGACCCATTAGGAAAAAGATAAAATGGACTATTGGCTGTTTAAAAGTCCTTGATTTGAGGTGGATGGGATTGTGGTTCAATTTTATCAGCTGCTCAATAGGTACATTTAATGAACTACATTGCTGGGGGTCTCTTGACTCTGATAGGGATTAGCATTAAACCAGGAGAAAACAAAGCAATTTGATGGAAAAACACATGACTGGAGCAAACTGGGACAGAGACCACTTCAACCTCCACAGTATCATGGAAATCTGTGGCTTAACCCACAAAAAAAAGTCCATAAATATCCCCGATTAAAAAATAAAATCCCCAAAAGTCACCTTTAAGCAATCCTCCATTTATTTCCCATTAAAAACTTCTGGTTGTGTAAATTGGATTCAAATGAACGTATTTACATTTGCAGTAGGAACCTGAAGTCAAGCTGTCAAAATGTCACTCTGTCACTCATGTTTTCATTGCACCCCGTCACAACACTGAGACGTTTCCCCCCACCGCCTTGACAGCCTCCTTGGACACAAGGGAATGAGTGGCAGGAAGGAAGGACGGCTGCTGGGAGGGTGTCTCGTAAGGATGCTGTAGTGAAAAAGTGTTATTTGCCTGTGAATTCTGGCACGCCGGGCTCTTATTGTCATTGGCTTTCAGCCAAGCACTGCCAGGACACAAAAAGTCAATTTATGTCGGGACTTTCATTGACTCACTACCCCTTGTTCCTCACGTTTTTGGGGCAACTTATTATGAAAGCTGGCACTGGCCATACGTGGAGTTTTCACATAAACATTCATGCTAATTAACGGCATGCCAGGATGGAGAGTAAATTACAGCAGGCCAGGATTGTGTTCGCTGTGAAAAACAGTGTGTTATTAATCTGGGACAATCTATAGCATGTCAAGGATTACATGATTCCTCTCATTTTCCTTAAAAAAAAGCCCACGGGAAAAAAACCCAATCTTTAAAACACAACAGTTTA
>NW_008824499.1:3192413-3217628 GCF_000699105.1 Pygoscelis adeliae | reverse complement strand
TTTCTGAAGGTAGTAAAAATCTCCAGAACGAAAATAAATTCCAAGTAGGACCAAGATTTACCACTTGAGGTTAAACATTCAAGGGAAAGCATCAGTAAGTTATTACTTTTCGTTTCGTAATAGAATGTTAATGGTGCAGCAGAGATGAGGACTATGTTTGCATCAGTCCCTATGCAAGGACAGGGCAATGATAAAAGGACCTAACCCCACCTTTTTTTGTTTCTCCCCAAAAGAGCTCTTTCCAGGCTCTCTCTCCAGGCCTTTTAGGTAGCAGCTCCCAAACATTTTGGGACTGACTTTCTCTTGGGAAGAGAAGCTGGAGCTGCACACAGGACAGTGAGAGGAAAGCAGCATTTTACCCATGCAACCCAAGGGCAGAAATTCATCTCCCTTTTGGCTACTACCTGATAGATATTCTTGCAGGGTCAAGCAACAAAATAACGACAAACTGATACCACTCCTAAACAGAAGTCTGTGGAAAATAGATCTGCAGCTCTAAGCACCAAATGACAAAGTATATGAGCTGCCAATGGAAGGAAGAAACGTCCAAGCAGCCAGGCTGCGCATGCACCCGATGGCGTGGACAAGGTCCAAGTCAGCACACGGAGGCAAGAGATAAAATGGGCAATCCCACAGCTTTTGCTCAGCTAGGCTCCCACCCCAGGGATCTGTGGGCCAGTCTCTGGAAATAGGGAGTATGTCTCACTTAGTCTGAGTAACATTACATCTGGGAGGAGAGCCGTGGAAATAAGGCACATTAATAAAAAAGCAAAGCAAATAATGGCAAAGCCGGCAAGCAATGCTGCTTCCAATAAGACACACGACGTGGACTAACCCCTACAGACCATCCAGCCACGTGCAGGGTTTAATCTGTAATGAGTGAGTACCGGTGCAATGGGAGATCTCAGTTCCCTGCCATACACAGCTCTAGTGCTGGCCTTAACTCTTCCAGCCAGGTCTGGAAACCTCCCTGGTTCTGCAAACATGCCTCCGTCTCTGGCAGGGAACACGACTGCAGTCAAACAGCACTGAGAAACACTTAAAAACACTGCCCGGTGGAAAAAGAGAAATAAGCTTGGGTCCAACCGATAGCACAAGAATTACACTGATATCCCAAAGGATATGCCAGTCGTCCCGGCTACGCTGCTGCCTCTCAGGACCCTGGGTTCACTTGCCCTCAGGAAAAATGCCACCAAAGCCAGAATTGCTAGGATGGGGTAAGGTCTTCCAGCTCCTGCCTAGTTGCTCACCATGCCAGAGCAGTCTGCTAGCCTTTCTGGGCCCTATGCCGTGAAGAAAAGCTGGAAAACAGGATGCTTACAGTCTCCAAAACCAGGAGACAACCCAAGATATCTCTTAGGAATGATCTCTAAGTTCAGATTCTGATTTTTAAACATAGTTGCTCCCAATCCAGAGATGGAAGCACATCCCATGTACCAGAGTATCCCATTTTTTTACTAATCAGTATTAAAAAACAAACAAACAAACAAACCAACCCCAAAAAACCCCAACTTATTCTCAACACCCATGTCTTGCCCTTTTCTCTGAACCACCTGGTTTGGACCCTGTCAGAGTCAGAAGACTGCATTAACCAGAGCTGATGTACTAACCCATCAATTCTGCACTCCTCTGAGATGTTGCCTTCAAGCTCATTATCCAAAGCCTAAATTGCAAAGAATTAGAGACCTTCACTCTGCGTACCAGCAGGAAAAGGAAAATAAAAAAAAAATAATAAAATTCACTAGCCCACGATCTAATTAGGAAAAAAACTTCCAGTCCTGAAGCGTTTGTCAGTTTTTCATCCTGCAGAATGCATACTAATACCCTCTCCCCTGCACGCTGCGTGGGACTGCCATTACGCTGCTTCCATAACATGTCAGAAGTGATCAGCATTAGGCCTTCCTAATGTGTCTCAGAAACAATAGCAATTACAGAGTCGTCCATTCATATCTAAAGGCTTACCAGACTACAACTTCCCTCAGGAGGCTAAAGACATTTCATTGAAGCAATTATATTTATGTAGCATTAAAGTACTTTCTTTAAAGCCACGGCAGTTACCTTCTTGCATTAGAAGCAGAGCAGTAACGAGGTGCCCTCTCACCCGATCCGAACTCCTCCAAGCATATTTTTTTGCCTGTTTAAAGATTGCTAACACACACACTTTGGGGTCTTTGCTGCCTTATTTTTAATGTTATTACACTCCCTTACCCAAGGGATCTCACATGCAGATTGGAGCCCATTTACATGACAAGGGACCAGAATGGAAGAAGCTCATCAGTTTATTCAGCTTTCCCAGCTCTCCTCATGTCATCGAAGACCTTGTGATGTCTGGCAATGCCGTGAAGCACCAACTTTCAGCATTTCGCAGCTCTGTCAGCCTTAGCTCTCGTTATGTTAAAAGCCAGAGGTTTTCAAGCGTTTTTTTCTCCACAAATCACAAATGCTAGAAACATGACTTAAGTGTATCATAACAGCTGAAAGTCACTAGACAAGCTAAAGGAACTAATAATTTGTTACATTTTAATACCAAGAATTCAAAACAAGTATTATGATTTTAGGAGAGGAAAGACAGCTCAACTCAGGTTTTGAGTGCTGGAAGCTGTCAATATAGCACATTATTTATTTTCCACTTCTTTCCCCTTTTCTTACAGGAAGCCAAGCAGCTCTCTGGAAATACTCCACCTATGAATTTCACAGCACGCATTGAAAAAATCGAAATGTGAAGCCTTGGCGTGACGTCTCAAATCTCTGCCATTCAACAGCTGATCATATTTTCCCTTTGAGTTGCACCAGCTGCACCCTACCGGCACGCCTGGCTTGCGCGGGGCTGCCGGCAGCAAGTTCGGCAGCCAGGATCCCAGCTTGAAGAGACATTTCCCTCAAAGCAAACGCTGCACCTAGCTCTGATAGACAGGGAGGATTTTTCTAGTGCTTGAAGCACTAATAAGAGGAACAGATTCCTTGTGTTTGACCAACATTTCTTTGGATCTGGGCTCTCCATCTTCCTTCCTGAGCTCTTTGCGTTGGAGAGCAAGAGCTATCATGACTCTGCACCCCAGTGCTGCCCAGCTCAGGATCCCGAAAGGATCACCCAGCGCCTCACCTATCCTTTTTGGGTAAGAAACCAGCAGCCTGAATTTTGCAGCTGGCAGAGCATCTTGCAGGCACGAAACCTAACCCCATCCCTCCTGCCTCCTTGGGTCCTTCTGGGGATGCCACAAGACTGGACCGGCTCCTGGCCACCTTGCCACGTTGCAGCCAACCACTGTACTGGCCTAAGGATGAACTTGTTGCCATGGCAGGAGTCGAAGCATGCATTGCGCTGCTGGCATGGCGGCGAGCGGCAGCATGGAGCGCCGGCTGCTCCTCCGCAACGGCTTTTTGTTGTTCCTTTCTCACCGAGGCGGCCCCACCACAATGCGCCCATCCTCTCGCCGTGCTGGAGCAGCCTGGCAAAATCCAGCTGACCGTAAAGCACAGCAGCACCGTGGCTGAGGGCCCAACATCGCATTTCTCTGCTGCAAACTCTGCCTCTTCCCTGCCTGCTGCAAGGCACAGCATGGGAAAGCAGACCCCACTGCACAAGGTGAGCCTCCCGCTGCAAACACAGGACATAAAGGGATGCCAAAGTTTTGAGGCGGGAGCTCTGTCCAATATAGAGAAGGAGATTTTAAGTGAGGGGAAACAGCATCACTCAAAAAGGAGGTTGTCTCCAGCTAATGCATTTCCTCACTGCTGCTGGGATGTTTGTCACAGGACAGGCTTAGCTCGACTGCTGGGTAGTGCCTTTTAAAACTCCCTTACAGCTTTGATGAGCCTTGCTAAAACTAAGGGCATCTCTCATTCATACACTAATTAAAGGCAGGCTCAAAAGAGGTTGGTATCCCTCATCGCTGCAGATTTTAACAAGGCGAAATACAAAGGTGGACTTAAAAAATAAAAGTAATGCTCCTTCCTGAGCAGCGGTTTCAGTGCCTCGGAGATTACAAGACAGCCCTGCTCTGTGTGTCAGCAAGCCTTTCCAAAATAATGAGCCTGCTTCCGTCCAACGTCCCAAGCAGCTCCTGTTGCACTGGAGAAATGAGCAGAAAGGTATTATGGGCTCACACTCACCAGATGGATGTCCTGCTTTGTTCTCCCCTTACAGAAAACCCTACACATACAGTTTGGATTATCTTCATTGTAATTCTAATCACCACCTCTCTGTAAGGGAGGGAGGGAGGGAGGGATCCTTGCCTCGGTCAGGAGAGCTAATTAAAAGTTGTGAGTCATCCAGACTTCTCCGCACATTGGAAATGCTTTTGGAAGATCAGGTAATCTCTCTTTCTTGGGGGAACCTAGTTAGCAAAAGAAAAATTAAGCGGGCTTCCCTTGGGCAGGGAGCTGTACAAGAACAAATCCCGTTTCCCCCGCGGGATGTGGCAGCATGAGTTGCAGAGGTGCTTCAAACGTATGCAAACTACACTTTAAAACAGAAAGGCTTGTACGTGTTCCCCAGCACAGAAACACAAACACCTCCTGTGTACGTATACCCACACTGGCTTTTAAAACTCATTGTCTAAGAGGCTTTTGCATACGAATATACGATGCAGGGACCTCTGCCTTCTCCTAAAAGAATTTCTGAACCTTCTGGCTGGTTCCCGGATGGTTGGGTACAAGCTCAAAGGTCTCACAAAAGCCTCATGAAAATCGGCAGCCGGCAGCAACACAAGGTCCATGCGGTACCCCAACTCCTTGACCCTGATTAGCCACAGAGCAATTGGTGCTGAGCAGCACGCCCAGAGGGAACCGGCCTCCCCAGACCCGCTGTGGTGGGAACAAGCTGCCCATGCTGATAACGAGCTCTGACAGCTTCAAGTGGGGTCAGGGCCCCCCGCACCAGCTCGGCGCAGACAGTCTGCGGGTGATGGGCCCCCAAACCCAAAGGGGCTGGAAGGAGCTGGGGAGCACCAATGCCTCCGTCCCTGATTCCTGGAGATACAAGGGCATTGGGAGAGTTGCCCGAGGTCACACGGGACAGCAGTAGCGGGAGCCAGGCTTCCCAAGGCATCAACAACCACACTGCTTCAGCTAAAATGGTCGAGCCTGAATCCTTAAAACTAGCACCTAGGCTCTCTATTTAAGATGTTGACCAGTCCCTGTCATTTAGAGGTGCTGGGTGCCTGCAGAGGCTGAGCCCTCGTGAAGGTCTAGAGCACCCATGGTTGTGCCAAGGGACAAGGAGGCTGTTTTCTCTTTGGCTACCATAAAATTAAAAAAAAAAAAGATTTTTGTTGTTATCCGTCAAATGGCCTGTCCAGCATGCAAAGAGCCTCTTTCACTTGGGCAACAAGTGCTGCTCTTCCCGCTCCCTACCACAGACAGGAGAAATCGGGCAGAGACCGCTGCTGGGGTGGGGAAGGAGGGAGAAGGAGTCTTAGCTAACTGTATCCTCAGGGCTGGCAAAACTCAACTGTGTTCATACAACCGGGCAGCCTGCCGCCCTGCCACCCCAGGCATGAGGCAATGCCCTGCAGAGCCATTGCAGGGCCAGGGCACGGTAGGCACAGGGCTTCTCAGGGCAGAGGGAGCGTAGCTGGTACAGCCCCATGTGTGGCCTGGAGCATCACCTCCACATCCCCCTTCTTGCAAAGGTCTCTCTAATGCAGCAGAAGAATTTGAAGACAGAATTTTCCCAATGGTCATAAAATGTCTCCAAGTGTTATTACCTATAGGCTCAATTAAAATAAATTATTTTTATAAAGATTTGTTTCTTTTCTCTCCCCTCTTTTTTTTTGACAGAGAGAGTTTGAGCTGACCCCCTTGGGGCCCTGCCTCTCCTCTCCTCCTGAGCATTAGGACCACTAAAGAAAGATGCACTCAGGACTTTCCCTCCCATCCCTTTACACATTGCCGTGGGAAACCATGGTGAGCTCGAAGTGGACGCTGCTCCGAGCAAACAAAGTGCCTCGGCAAGTACCCTCACCTCGGCAGGAGCTGCCACGCCAGGGACCAAAGGGATGCGGCCGCATTGCTTGGCCATTCAGGGCAATGTCACCGCAGAGAGCTCAGGATGAGAGCAAACCCCTGGATGGAGGCTGAACATCCCATTGCCCTCTGGGGAAGATGCTGAGCTGCAGGGAAAAAACTGGTAATGGGCAAACCACACCAAGGAACGAGGGGAAACAGGGGACTGCTGCTTCCGTGTAATCATTTGGGAGGTTAGCTCAGTACCATAAATCCGTTTCGGTTCAAATCTATTTAGCCTTTGCTTCATGGGAACCCCACAGACCCTGGAGAACCCTCTTGGCAAAAGGACACTCCAGTTGATGCTCCTACCTTTCTGCCCAAGGCAAATCAAACCAAAAATAGACATGATGTATTTCTACCACCAAAACAATCTGCAAACTGATTTTAACTGGCACAGCTTGGGGACCTGGATATTTGCAACCAGCTCATCCCAAATACACATTAGCTCTGACTTTTTGTTGTATGTGAAGACTTGGGCAAACCTGACTCATGTTTCTTCGATGCTCAGTGAAGCCATGAACCCAGCTTGCACACCCTTGGCTTTTCGTTGTCCCTCCTGCTGCATCCATGACATCCCCTTTGATGAAAGTTCACTGTCCCCCTTCCCTCTTTGATACCTCCTCCAAATCAGCATTCCTCTGCAGTCTCAGCAAAGCAGTGCAATCCCTGGTAGGGCAAGCTATGGCCTGAGATGAGGATGGGCATCATCCTGCCCAGAGAGATGGGCAGGGAAGGCACTGCACTGCGCTCAAAAGCCACCACCTAATTTGCAGTGCCATGCTCCAAGATGAGCCATGCAACTGAAGAAACACAAGCTCCTGCTGCTGGCCAAAAACATCTCACAGGGATCATCCATGACAGCAGGTTTGCTGTCCCTGCCCCTCCTGGGCACAGCAGGCAGGAAAACACTTCGTTTTTCCTCAATGAATAAGCACAGAAGTATCGATCAAATGCAGCGGAGTACAATGCTGCAGCTGAAGTATGCACACACTGAGCCTTTTCTGCTACCGCAACACCACCACTCATTTACACACCAGCAGCCTAAAACTATCTCTTTTGTACACCCAAATTGATCCTCACTCTTAATTAGTGCTCTCAGTTGCAGCAAAATTTCATTTGTTTCTTCCAAACGTGGCCTGATCCATTGTCCCTCTCCCATGACCCATGAAAATTAGTCATTGAGCTCAGTGACAGTGGTAAGTGTGAAATGCAGCATCAAAGGGACATAATGGGGGCCTCTTGGGACTGACAAAAAAACACCATTAATCAAGGCATGCTCAAGAGGTGCCAACTTACTGAGGCATGTGAGTGGCGCCAGTCCCAAGGGCAGGCCCTCCCGTGGGAGGCTGCATGTAAAGGGATGTGCAGGCACAGGAGAGCTCCCCACCACCCCGAGGACCGCAGCCTGCCCCAGGCAAGCGGGTGCGTGCGGGGCGGAACAGCTACCCCAGCATCACTGCTCCCTGGGCAGATGGTCTCTGCTCTGCACCCCGAGGACCGCAGCCTGCCCCAGGCAAGCGGGTGCGTGCGGGGCGGAACAGCTACCCCAGCATCACTGCTCCCTGGGCAGATGGTCTCTGCTCTGCATGTCCTGAGGATTTGTCCACCTGCTTTCCAAAAGAGGTTACGGAGCCATGCTTTTGCAGGCAGCTTCTTGGTTTAGAGAGCGGGGACGGAGCTTGTCTCGTGATACCCAATGCACTGCTTTAACTGTGTCTGTGGTCCCTACTACTGTCAGGAGCGATGTATGGGACACCACACCAGATCAGGAGGGAGATGTCAGCATCTCCATCTGTGTTTCCAGAGTTAACACGAGAGCCTGCAGACTCCCAGAGCCAAACACATGACATTGTCCGTCCAGCAGCACCCTGCACTGACCCCTTGTGTGATCCCAGGACCAAGCTAAGGGGGAAGGCACAGACTGCACAGGCAGACCAGAGTGGTGTGGAAGCTGCAGCAAAATCACCCGGGGAATTATCCCAGGGATCGGGGCCTGGGAGCCCTACGGACAAACCTGCGCAGGTACAAAGCCAGGGCAGCCCCGCAGCCAGTAAAGACAGCAGTGGGGCAGCTGAAAGGGTAAGGGACCTATTTTAGCTGGTCGGGGCAGAGAGAGTTTTAACATCAGAAAACCAAAGCAAAGAGGTAAATCTCTGCAAAATTCAAACCTCCATGGCAAAGCAGTGTGTTTAAACCCTCTCCTGCAAATCCATGTCATTAAACAGAGTAACTTGGACTCTGCAAATCCAAATGACTCTCACTTTCAAGGTCCTGCATTCAGAAGCCCACAATGGAGAACAATGAGGTAGAGAAAAAGCCGAGGATCTTGACGCCGCATTCAGAAGGCCATCTGGTCTGGCCAGCACAGCCAGCGCTGGGAACAGGCAGCGTCGTGGGTTGAGATTTAATCTGAGCCACTTATTGAGTGACCTCAGGCGAATCGTTTGACCTCCTTTTGCCTCAGTCAACCCAACTGTAAAATTGGGTTTAAAGCAAGAACCTCTCTGAAAACCATATGCTGTGCCTAGGAGGAGTGGGAGTAGATTCCCTTCCCAGCAACAGGGCTGCGATGGTGGGTAGAGCCAAAACCGGAGTGGAAGAGGCAGTGCACGGAGCGGGGATCCAGCATCCCTCAGCATCGGGAAGCTCTGGCTGACGGCTCTCCCAGGTCTCATCCTGCCATCCCTGGGAAAGCAGCTTAGGGGACTCACCCCTAAGAGGGGATTTGTGAGGTCTGCCCTTGCTCATATCAGTACTGCACCCAAAGGCCCCAAACATTCAAAGCGGGGTCCCCAAATCCCAATCTCATAGCAGGCAGCCTGCTGTGGGCAGGGATCAGCACAAAAGACATGGCCCTGACAAAATCAGGTATCTTTCTCTACAGCTTCTGTGCCCTTTTATTTATTTACATATTTTGCTGTTTTCAGTAACTGTGGGTTACAGCCATGACCAGAGCTTCAAGGCAAACACAGCGATGCTTTCCTTTAACTCGCTGGTTACCCACTAGATCAAGAGCATTGATTGCTCTGGTCAAAAGCCCCCAAAAATCGATTCCTACTCACAGCCTTGCCAATGAACAGCGGCAGAAAAACAGCCCCCCTCTCACCTGGGCATCAGCCTTTCCCCGGCACTGCACGCACTTAGCCTCTTGGCAGGCTTGCAGGGAAGCGTCGGCGCATATGAAACACAATCCCCAGCTAACGCGGGTCCCCTGTAAACCCAAAATAGCATCTTGCCCCTCCCAAGATGCTCGCAGGGGTGTGCAAACGATGGCACTGAGGTAAACCTACCCTGGGTTCAGAGAAGGGAAACTGAGGCACAGATCGGTGTTACTGGCCACACCACAGTGACTGGGTCAGCCAGCTGGGACCCGTATAGGGCAGTATGAGAGTGAAAGCCATATATAACCATCACGCCATCACCAGCCCACTGGAAAAACAACCGTATAACTAGTAGCATTACAAATCCTTAAGCTGAGATAAGCCTAAGTACATAAAGAGCTGCTCTAGGTGACAGCACTGAAGAGATCCTGGGGTGAGGACTGCAAGCAGAAGACTAAGGTAGCAGAGACCTGCCCTGGCCCCATGCTTCAAGGAGGGGCTGGAGCAAAGCAGCAGCCGGAGGAACAAGCAGCGTGCAAGCACATGAGGCTGAACACCACGCTGTCTCCACAGAGCTGCCTGCACAGGTACTGGCAGAGCACCACCCGGTGTTAAAAACGCAGGCAGCAAACTCAGGAGCAGCCTCGTGCTGCAGGCACGGGCTGCAGAAATGTCAGAACTTCCTCAGCTGTGCTCCAAGAGTTAATTGAGACAAATACCTCAACAGTGCTACCATTAATGAAATTCTTCTGATATATTTCCCCTGAGCTTTCTATAAATGACTAAGTGACATTACTGCCTGCAGTGCAAACCCCCTATATGAGAGATAACATTGCTGGAGCTAAGGTTGGCGCATCCACGTTAGAAGCCTTGCGGAGAAGTGCAAGATGATATTTAAATAACTATCACACTGCTAAGAAATGAGCAGCCAAAAGAAATATGGTCTTATAATGTGCTCAAGTCTCAGGATGAATCCTGGCTGTTACATGCAGACGCTGAAATGCAGTGGGTGGTAAGTGACAAACTCTTTTCCTCCTGCAAACCTACTAAAATTCCCCATCAAATCTCTCCGATCTCCTCCCAGTGACTCCTCTATTTGTACATTTGTTTTGCAGCACACACAGGGCCAAATACTGCAACAGTACAGATGTGAGAGGCAGCATCACGTGAGCCAGCATGTCCCAGAGGCAGCCAAAAGAGCTGATGGAAGGAAATAACCCACTCGCCCATCATATCCATCCCCTGCAAACCTCTCACAGTCTTTTTGCTTTACTTAATTTCATTTTCTTTCCCTTTTTTTTTTTTTAGTAATTCCTCATGGGTGTTTTTCCCCTCTGAGACCCACTGCTACAAGCCCAGAACCTGCTCTGGGCTTACCAAGAACCATGAGCGTTCAAAGTGCAGACAATAAAGAAACATCACTGGCATCAGGACTGAGCCCTTATGCTCAGCATTTGGGAAGAAAGGGCACTAAATACAAGCAGAGCCACAACTGGAAAAAAAACCATCTTGTTTGTGGATGGAGGAAACTTGGCATGCAACACCAGGGGTTAAACTGCAATAAAATGCAAGTGACCATTAGCCAAAAGTTCCTGGGAGTAACACGTCTCCAGAGCCGCAAACCGACACCAGGGCACTTGCTTTAAAAGCGTACCTTTACCTCCAGCACATGTTTTGCACCACTAAAACGTGTCATCACAGAAGTATCCCGCTTCCAACTGCAGAAACAGGTTCACTTGATCTAAGCACAAGCTATAGGTCTCTGCTGACAATACGGATACTGTGCGCACACAAGAAAAACCAACAGCAAACCCACGTGTTTAAGGTCTGCCTTGATGTTTTGAGCTGGGACTCGCAATCTGCATCCAAGCAGTGGCATTGCCCAGGAAATACCTTGGTGACAACTTTGGTGCCACCTTATTTAAACCTTAATTTAAAATGCTAACTTCATAATGAGTGGAACAAAACTGTGTAAAAACATTTCCCACTCTAATCCTGGTTTGATCCCCCCAGTATGGCCTTCTTTTGTAATTACATCCCTTTGTGATCTCACTCTAATGCCTTGTATTGTGACCCATAAAATAATCAGCCCCCTTTGTCTCTCCCTAATCCTTTTAGACTTCCTTCTTGTCTCTACGCTCTTATAAATGCTGCCATTATTTGGGCTCAGCAGCTCTTCCCACCACCCCAGAGCCTGGAAAAGGGGCTGCAGGTTAAACCCTGAATATATTCTGTGCAGAGGAGCTGAAACGATGGGAAGATCTTTCCTGCTTTAAGAACCCCGCAATTCCCAACCTCCTCCCCTAGCCACACAGCTTGGCAGGGAAACCAACTTGCAAGCATGCATATGACCAGACCTCCCTCCTTTTTGTACTTTGCAGATGACCTTGAGACCCTTGGCCTGGAGGTCGCAGCGGCCAGCATGTTTGCAGTGAGAGCATGCTTGGCCCCAGGCTGGGCGAGAAGAGCTGCTGCTGCTGTCTGCAGGGATCAATGCAGAGAAGAGACATAACATCTGCTTTGTCCGGGCTATCAATCCTGCCCTCCTGCAAGCAGGGTAAGTGCCATGGATGGCCAGACACAGTGGGATGGAGGAGCGGGATTTGGGGCAGGATGCAGAAGGGAAGGGGGTAAGAGAGCAGAGGAGGGACGCGTGGTGCTAAGCTTGGCTACAAAACAGTCCCCCCGCAGCAAGACAATGAGGAAAGCATCTTTACAAGCCCAGGTATCTCCAGAACTATTCTCAGGTCCCACAGTACTTCAAATATTGGGCAGGTCCATTTCGCCAAGCTTCACGAAACTTCTTTGGCTCTAAGTTGCACAATTGACTTACTTTCCCTCTTTCCTGTTTTTTATAGCACCAGATCAAACAGGAAAATTGCTACTCTCAAGCCGGATGCATGCAGAGTCTGATCCGATACCCAGTTTGATGGTGATTTCCAATTAGCGGTAACTGCTTGTTATTGAGTGATATAATCAATGGGTCTTACTCCACCGGCCGGGCTGTGATTTATGACGATGCGGAGCCAGCTCCATCAAATTACAACATCGGCAAAAAGGACTGGAAATGCCACGAGACATCACAATCAGAGTCAAGTAAGGCCAAGTTAAGCAGAGAGTGGTGATGAGGAGAAAGGCGGCTGCGTTTTGGGGAGCTCACCTTCCAAAGGAGTGGACTCTAGCCATTACTGTTGCTCAGAGGGTATCTTCATCCACAGACAGCAAAAGCGTGCATCAGCTTCTGGCATGCACAAGGGAAATACAGCTCCTCAAAGAGACCCGTGAAGACACAGCCAAGCAGTGCCTCCAGAGAGCACTCTGCCTACGAAACTGATTTTAATTAAGACAGCTCGGACTCAGGCGAAATTATGAAACTGTCATTAGGAGAAAGAAAAGATCTGTATTCAATAACCTGATCAGATTATAAAAACATGTTGCATTCCACAACCTTTTAAACTAACACAGCAGGGTTTGAACAGACGCAGAAACAGCAACCGAAAAAATTCCAACCGGCGTGTTAGGCAGAGGGTGGAAATGCCGAGGGCCTCCGCTCGACTCAGTCACGCGTAGGCTTCTTGCACACTTGTACTTGTTCAAAAGAAGGTTACGCTACAAAAATATCAATGTGTTTAGCACCTGACCTGCCAATCCACAAACCAGCCAAGGTCCACCTTCCTCCGCTGAGCATCTTTGGTTAATAATGATGACATACAGAAACTCCCCTGAATTTTAGTTAAATAAATTTAAGGAGTCAATTTTTAGGACGAAGGTTTTACGAAGTGCCCGCTCCATGGGGAAACTGCATGCACCTCAAGCCCATCGGGGCTGCATGTGCAGCGGCTGAGAGAAGCATATTCTTCCAGTTAAATTTTACTCAATGCCAAGTGTTGAAGTAAATTTGAAACATAAAAATATGATATCCAGCTCACATTTCCTGAATGCAAATATGTACATTCCTCTGAGCCAAGAAGATTATATTCCAATACAAAGCCAGGGTCTGTAACGGTGATATGAGATTAACAGCCTGCCTTTGAAGACAGCGAAAAGTGCAGCAGAGCTCTCGAGGGGCTCCGGTCTGTCAGATCCCTTTTATTCCTCAGTAGCACGGCCTTGATCAACTTTCAAGATTTTTGTTTGTGAAAGGTTTCTATTTCTCCTTTGCTTTTGTGTTCAGATGTCAGGCTCAGAGGGAAGAAGAGATCAGCATTGGGATGAGGTTTTACCCACTGGCAGTATTTACTCTGCTTTGCAAAGGTCTGCTTAGCACTTGGTTTTGGTTTTTCCTTCCAGGCAGCCGGCACCCATTTCTTTGATGCAATGGTCCCCTCATCTCTAAAATGGGGATAATTACCCTCCTCCTTTGTTTGACTTGCTTATTGGGACTTGGGGCAAAGAAAATCGCTATTACTTGTGTGTAACCACCCTGAGACGTGGGGGCTCGAGGGTACAACTGTGATTCATTCTTAGGAGATTTCATCTATGTTTAAGCCGAGTCCTAAGTGCACGTGCATGCTCCCGCGGTTCAGGCACAGCGGGGGAGCTCGCCCTGAGCAGCAGGTTACATTTGCCCACAACATCCTGTTTTATTCCCATTATCCGCAGGCATCTGTGGCACTGAGGCCAGGTGCCCCGTGTTTTGTGCTGGCTTCACCCAGACCTTTTCTCAGGGCTGGCAAGAAACCAAGCCTGAAGCCAGAACAGAGTCCAGAGCATTTTCAACACAATCCCTTTTTCATTTTGATTCACACGAAAACTACAGCTACAAAAGGAAACGCTATTCAGGTACACACAGCACATCACATACATATTGATGTAGGAGCCAAGATAACAGTGTTTATTGACAATCCGCTATCCCAAAGGTAATTCCTCCGGCTCTCATGTCGCCTGTTTACAGGTCCAAGAAGTTTGACATTGTGCCTGTGCGTCAGCCAGCTCCCAGCTCATAAATGCCAGAGCCATTCACCAAAAGTGCTCCAAGGTTTAGCACCACAAGACTGACGAGTTTGAGATCCAGCTGCTAATCTGGCATGGACCCAAAGCCCTTGGCTCCTGGACAATGTCACTTCTTACACTACTGAAAAGCTAGGTTTGCAGATGGCCACTTCATGCACTCGGGGACTGTTATACACAAGGGCTGGAGTGTTCCCTTGGTAGGCTGCCAGCCGGCCCTGGCGCTGCAGGGAGCGGGCGGCAGCTCTCTGAAAGGCCCCCCAGTTTGGGGAGTGCAGCCAGGGGAGCGCAGCCAGGGGAGCCTGGCCCCAGACTTTGCCGTAGACTTTTCCTGCTTTGCACCAAAAAATCACAGTGCGATTTACAAATGCAACAGAAGTGGTAGTAAGTGGCTTGCACAGAAAGAAGAGTGGTAGCCATCTCCCAGACAAGTTGGAGAACCCTTCAGTAAAACTTATTTAACAAGCCAGCATCGAGCCAGGTCTCGGGGCCGTACCGGACACCCGTCCTCACACCTGTATATAAATTACACCCAGCAGCAACTTCTGGTTGAATGCAAAGAGGATTAGTGGCTCCACCCCCAGAGCCCACAGACAGTCTGTGGGCAAAGCTGGCAGCCAACACAACAGGGACAGAAACCACCACACCACCTCAGCTCTGCCATCAGTCCTGGGACAAACACAAACCAGCAACCAGAGCCAGCAAGGGGGAACCCAGCAGCCTGCGTGGCAGGAGACCCAACAGGACCAACTGCTCTGACCGTGGTGATGCAATGGGCCAAGCTGGGTACCGTGCAGGGCTAGAGTCACAGCCTGCCCTGTAATTCTTCCTCCCCCACCTTTAAATTTCATTCCCTCGCTGACATTTTCATCTCTTTCCTCCTCCAGGCTCCCCCACCAGACAATCTGTCTGGTGTTGTTAGCCTTGCCCCCAAAGGCACTGCCACGCTGGGTAGTAAATAAGACCTTGCTGCCTCCACACTGCCTGCCTTAAATAACAAAATGAAAGAAACCATGACCTTCAGAAGGTCTTCGCCTATGGTTTGGAAAGCGCTGCCTGCCAAGCAGAGCCCAGACATGCTGCAAAGCAGAGGGGCTTCCAAACCCACCACGGGGGATATACAAACCATGGACTATTTCACCGCATGTCTTTAACATAACTTATCCCTCCGAGACAGGGAATTTACTGCTAGAAGGTGGCTTTTAGTTTTCTCCTCCTGAGAAGGCTGATTAGCTCTTCTTTCACACCTGGACGGCTACGCAGATTAGATGCCAGCCAGATCCCCACACCAGCTCCAGGTTCTTTTTTCTCTTTCCCCTCTTTAATCCTCTCTCCCTGAACACCCAGCACCCACCACGCTGCTCTCCTGCTTCCCGGCAAAGCCAGGGCCCCTGGCGGGATGGCCCCATGAGGTGCAGGTGGGACGATGCCCGTACTTACTTGCTGCCTGAATCTTTGCCTTCCGGCTCACCACCAGCCCATAGTGGTTTTGCGCCATGCAGTCGTACTCGCCTTCATCTGAGGACCCATCTCCCCGGACCCTCTGGAAGCGGGAGACGTAGAGCGACCCATTGGCCAACATGAAGGCATTCTCGCTGTCCACGATCATCACGCCATTCTTCCGCCACGTGATGGTGATGGGCTGGATGCCCTCCACCTGGCAGTAGAGGATCAAGGGTTGCTCCTGCACAGCTATGTCATCACTAGGCTCCACAACAAACGCCAGCTCGGAGGAATGGCCAAAATCTAAAATGAAGAGAGAAGGACAGAGTCAGCAGTGTGTCCACAAGAAGCAGCAAGAACCCACTGCTAAGGCAGCTAACAGGGGATGGTGAATACATTTTGGATAGAGTGGGCTACGCTGGGGATACAGGGTGCAAGCGTTTTGGAGAAACATGAAACCCTTGGGCATGCTTTGCCTCCCAAGGCTTTGCTATCAAAATCTCGGGGTGCAGTTTCCAAAGGCACAAACAGGCACAGACCTTTGAGGCTGCGTTTGGAGACTCCAGTGAAGGGGACGGGCAGGCACATCCCTCCGGTGCCTTGCCAAACCCCAGCTCCGCTTCATACCCCACTGGAGATTGCCTCTTCACCTCCCTTTGCAGGGAAACAGCAATACAGAATAAAAACTTGCACAAGCGTGGGGCAGTGCTTACTTCACATCAGCCATTCCCACCCCAGGAGCAGAAGTTTACACCAGTTCAAGAAATCCACTCCTCTCCCCCATGTAACCAGGTAGAGAGGGGGCTGCGCCATGCCCCAGACCCGTTTGCAGCACAGCCGGCGGGGGTGAAGAGGGGGATCGGCAGCTCCCTATTCAGACCATATTGCCACCGGCATCTTTGCGACGCTTCTCCCGCTTGGCAGAGCGGGAGGTTGTTTGCCTCTCCACGTAACACCATGCCCTTCTGTCACTTTGGTCTCTCTCACGCTGTAACAGGCAAAGGATGGTGCTATTCAGTCCTTAATGAAGAGCAAGTTAAGCACCGAAATACAAATGCACAATGTTCTGGCTCAGCGACACAAAAGGTTTCTTGCAAAGCAATTACACTAAATGACGTCCAGGAGAGATAAGTTACTGCAGAATTTGTATCAACAATAGGCAAACCCTCGCTTCCCATCATACAGATACATACTAATTTACTTCTTTTGCCAACAGTACGTTTAAACACTCTGTCTTTGGCATGTTATGCTTCACTTGGTCCAGCACACCTTTTTAGGGTATAATTTGCCATACAGTCATGATTAGTCGCTACAGAAGATGACAGAAATAGAGCTATTGTTTAAAGATTAGCCCAAAACACACGCTGACATGAAAGACAAAAAGCGACCAAGAAACAGGAGTCATATAAATATTTGAACGGTGTAAATGCAGGGATGGAGGCGAATTTTTTTTTTAAAGAGCAGCAATGGAGAAGAAATTCCAACAGAGTAAGAAAACTACAATTTCATTCGAACACGGGGAAAGCCTTTCTAACAGTTCTTTTGTGCAACAGCCCCTCGATGGGTGGAGGTTTCCAGCTGCTCAAACCTGCGATACAGCTTCTCCCCTCTTTCATGGGCTCAGGGGGACCGACTCCACAGCTGTTCACAGAATCGGGACACATGTGGGCAATTTCTCTTGGCGAACACCAACCACAGCACAGTCTTTGTAATGCCTGTCCCTAATACAGATCCCACCACACTAGGCTCAAAAACAGAGTGGAGGGCAGATCGTTAATGCATGGTAAAAATAAAAGGGATGAGAAGAGGCAGTTATCCTAAAGAAAAGGAAGAAAAAAAAGGCTGTCTTTTCTGCTCTGCAAACCCAGTGAGATTTTTTTCTTTCTTTCTGTAAATCCCCATTGCTTTCTACAGCAACTTAAATTGGATTACGGGGGATAAACATTGAGTGCAACCTGAGCCGAGGCAGATGGACGGAGCAGACAAAGAAGGCAGGGGTAGTGCATGGCAGGTCAAAGGTACTGCTGTCAAGGTATGAGTGTGTGCAGGGAATGGACAAACTCTACTTAGTGACAGACACCTAAAACACACACTTTATTAACCCATTAAGTCTTAAAATGTCAGGCTAGCTCCAGCCATCTCAATGATCTATCGCTCACTGTGACTTCTTTTTTATGAAATAGCCCTGGGGTCCTCTCAGCAAGTTAGACTACAGCCAGCACAAACCCATCAATTACTTTTTTTTGTGAAAATTAAGGAATTGGATGAATGCTCCGCATTTTTCTGCAAAGTGGCCAGAGTCTCCACAGCACCTACCATGCCGGGGCCCCATTCCCTGCATGGGCACTCCTGGGAGTTAGGTAGGATAAGGACCCTCGCGTCCTGACTCCCCACTGAACCGAGGGGGACTTCTGACTCCAGAGAGATTGAACAGGATTCCAGGATTTAACCTAACAGGCAATCAGAAAAAATCCCTAATGAAATAAATGCCCCATCTTCCCCCAGCTCCCCTGTACTCTTAGATAAAACAGCTTATTATTATATGTACAATAAAAGGAAGAATCAACATAATTACATGCCCTTCCCACAATAGCTGTCATTATAATAACCATCATTAAGGCCTGTGATTGGAGATAATCATGTTTACCTCCACAAACATTCGGTCTGCATCCTAACTCCAGGCTGCGCAAGTAGCAGAAGTGATGACACTCATAATTAGGACCAGTGCCCTCAGACACACGCCGGGGTGGGGGTGGACACTGCCTGGTCCTGGGGTCTCCTCGGGCTGTAGTCGAGAGCGTGATTGCGCCTCAAGGTGTGACACTGTGCAATGAACAGTGTGCAACTGGTTTGTTGCAGTGTCCAGAAGCACCCAAATTCCTCCTCAATGGGTGCTTTTTTCACGGGATGCTTTTCTGACCTTGAAGAAATCTTACTGCCACTTTCCTAGGGCTACAGGGACAGGCGACCAAAAAACCAGATGCATGGAGAGAAGCAAGCCCACCCCATCGGGGGATGTGGGAGAAGCCAAGCTCTGTCTTTCACCCCGACATGGGCTTTCCATGCAAACTCAGCCAAAAGTCTCTCTTCTCCCCAGATACTTAGATGCTGAAAGATGCAGAGAGGCATACGCCTTTCCCTGGCACCATGGGCACATTAGACATCCTAAAGCTGCCTATCTGCGTCGTTAAATAGACAGATGTGAAATTGCCTTAAAAAACTGAGCTTTGGTCCTCAAGGGCCTTGGTATCCCACTCTGAAAAAAACACAGGCTTTCTCTTCCATGGCGTAAATGTCTGAGTCTTGCAAATAGGTAAGTCATCGGTGGCACAGTCGGCAAGAACCAAGCTGGCAAGCTGACCTGAGCGTGTTTCTGCACCACCGTGGCACTGCAGCCCAGCAGGTCCCCAGCATGCAGCAAGCTCTGAGGAAGTAACCATGGGCTCTTTCCCAGCCAAAGGTCACCTTAAAGCCAGCACTACTCCCTGTGACCCTCAGCCTCATGGCCTAATTTGGGGGCACAGAGTGGGAAAAACACCCTTCCCAATGCTGTGCTTCTACAGGGCATCAAGTTCCTGGAGGTTTTCTCAAAAAAGAATGAGGCCCTGGAATGCTGCACACCATCAGGAATGGGTATGAGAAACTGGTCCACAAACAGCCCAACCTAAGATCCACATGGCTGATGCACAGACACTCTGGAGAGAACTGGGTGCAAGGCATGATAGAAACTGGGTGCCTTACACCTTCTTCATCCCCTTCTGAAGACCCCTCCTTCATCCATTTGGCTGTAACCATGGGATTATTTGTATTAAAAGTGGTTTTCAAGGATTGGGCTTCAAACAGGGACATTGGGATTTGGCCTTCCAAGATTGACACTGTGGGGCTCCAGGTCTCAAAGGCAGACTCTGAACGCAGAGCCCTGCCTCCCCCCGATGCTCAGGATGAGAGACAAAGGGACCTAGGGACACTCACAGAGGAATCCCCATGGTGGGACAAGAAGGCATTTGCTCTAGAGATCAGCTCAGACAGGCCAGAGGGAGAGCACATACAAAGCAAGGAGGTAACGGGGGAAGAGGGGGAGCCAACTCCGTTAGCATAAATGACTGACTGTAGTTAGAAGTGAGGCACAGAAACGATGCTGCAAAGTTGGAAGTAAACGACACTCCGAAGGCACATGGAAACAGTAAAAGTGCAATTAATTGAGAGAGACAGAGAGGAAATCACCAAGGCCATGTGCATTCACTCGGGGAGTCTGAAAGCCCCATCCCTCTCCAATGGCTGGCTGCGTATCCAAACCCAGCTCATCCCACACAACATCCCGGGTACCTCCCGAAACAGACTGCGAGGTGGCGTGGCTCACAGCCACTCTCTGCTTGAGGCAGAAACTGTAAGACTGAGCTCACAGCAGCTTGAGTTTGTAGTTAGAGGCAGGGGTGTCATGCAGGCAGCTGAACAGACTGCTTGTCCCAACGCCGGCAGGCTGCGCTGGGGAGCGCGCGAGGGAATATTGCTTTGCTTTCTGCAAAAGGATGGAGGAGGAAGCATTATTAGCTCTGACATAAAGGCCACAAGAAAATTATTGGAATCCTCATTCTACAAGTCTCCTTTTGAGAAACATCTACCATCTCCCTGAGCAATACAATCTGTGACTATATGTGCAAATATTTAACAAAAACTACTTCCCCTATTGATCAAGCAGACAGGCATACTCAGAGAAACCAATTAGCACTTGTGCTTTTGAACCAAGAGATTTATTTAGCGCTGAGAGAAAGAACTTCGAATTAATGGGAAGCTTAAAAGACACTTTGAAGTACATTTAAAAAAAAATAAGTTTAATTATTTTTTACTTGACACTGTGATTAATGTTCAAAGCTTCAAAAGAACTTGCTCATACCCTAGCATTGTCCTTTTCCATTTGGGAAACACGATTTTGGCTTTCCCTCCCGTGCTTCTGAAAAATACAGCAGCTAATCTCACCACTTTAATTAGCGGTGACATCCATCGCAAAGGACCTCAGTCACAACATGGCTCATCCTCCTGGACCCTGTCCAGACCCACAGCCAGCAGGGCCACCCCTGCCCCAGGAGCATGCGGTCCCGACAGATGAAGCCCGTATTATTACTCCCATTCTAGACAGGGAACATTAATCACAGAGAGATTAAATGACCTGCCAAGGGCCCGGTCTGAGCTTGTGGCAAGGCGAGATATTGCAGAAGCAGTCAGGCCCATCCTGCTCTTCCTGGCGCAGCATCATCAGGAGCACCGGCGGGGAGATGGAGGCAGCCCCAGTTCCTCTCTCATCACACCAACAACACAACATCCACCTGCAAACCACCTCTCATGAGCAGAAATTTGCCCTCTCCTGATTTACCATGTTTGTTCCCAGTATAACACAGCATAAATCAGCAGCGACCCACCGGTGAGCGTTACCATCACGAAGGATAGCCACTCCGGTCCTGCTTCAATAAAGCCAAAAGATGCCTCTGGAGTCTTGTGAGCCTGGGACCAGAGGTTTTTATAGCGGGATGCAGGTGAGTATTAGGACCAAAAACCTGGGTGCAGGTTGGGACAGCCCTACAAAAAATGGCTCCTGTTTTTTCAGTGGTGCCTTTTTTTTTTTTTTTTAAACCCTTCTGCAAATGGGAGAATATGGAAGGAAGAGATATCTGGACCTGAAAGATGTTCTCCAGCAGATTATAACAGGTTTCAGGCTGATGAAATTGGCAACCTAAAAATCCAGCTGGTGCCCCCTTAAATCTCCTTAAGGCTGACCCAAACCCTAAGGAGAAAAGCACTTCACTGCAGTAAAATGCAAAGCGGCTCTTTAGGGCATCCAGAAAAATTTACATTTAAAGAAGAGAATAGGCTGTAACAGGCCCAACATCTTGCTGGCAGTAAAGTTTACTAGCTCAGAATTTTTTATTCCCTTTCCTTTTGGACGGGAGGTTATATAAAGCGATTTTTCCATCAGGGCACATAAACCACATCCACTTGTTAAGCGATTACAGGAGGTCTCTGTCAAGGATAACACGACCTCTCGGCCACCTGATGCGGAGCCCAGAGACATGCCCAGCACCACTGCCCTCAGTGAGGGCACAGATTTTAGCCAAGGAAGGGAAATGCAGCCCAAAGAGCCAGAGAAGTGGCCCCAAATAATTTTCAGATGTTTGAGACCAGACTGGGCAAATCCCAGGAGGTCGCTTGTTAAACACAGCATGGAAGCTGGAAGCGTTCACAGCACAAAGACCCTTTCCAGGACGACCTCCGAGTCCTCGTGGGCTCCCCCATCTCTAAAGAAGGCAGGGTAAAACCTGTTGGTATAGCTGGAAAGGGCAAAGACCTTTTCTGAGTTAATTGCCCACAGTAGCTCCATCCACAGTGAGGCATCCAGAGATCACAGCAGCAAGCCGAGCATAGGATGTGTTGTTATTTGCATTCCCCACGTGTTTCGCAGCCCTGACCAGATCACAGTCCTACCGCAGAGGGCATCAACAATACAAATACGGAGCAGGAAACAATCATGCACGAGAGGACAGCAAAAGCAGCAGCCAAGATGGGAAACACTGTGCCCAGAGCCGGGGTCCCCACAGGCTTCAGCCCCCAAGGCTGCTCTAACACAGAACAGGGCTTTCAGCCCCCAACTCTGCAAGAAAGCATCAGGGAGGTAGCTGTCCCTGTGGCCGGTCCCTTGCACAGACCCAGCAGGGCACAGACTGGCCACACGGTACGTAACGATGCTCGTGGATCAGAGACACAGCGGCTGGGAGAAGCATGAAGGCATGAGGCTGCCGAGAGAGCCACAGGCACCCCGGCATCACGGTGCCAAAACCACCAGCCAGCACAGCCCCCTCACCCAGCCCTTGAAATTCAGCCTGAGTACTGGCAGGCAGGACTGGATGGTGTGCAAGGAAAGGAAAGACAAGGTCCTTCTGGAGGAAGAGAAGTTTCTGTGTACATTAAAACCTTTGAAAGTCTTAATTGCATCCAGGGGATTCAAAGGAAACACAGCACTCTCTCCTCCCTGCCATCCCCTCTGCCTTATCACCTCCCACCCTGAAATTCAGGATGGAGGAAAGCATCGCCTCACTCCTCTCAAGGAGCCGAGCATGGCACCGATCCCTGCTTGCTCCAAAACCAGAGCCATTTCAATGAAACACTAGCACTTCTCTCCCGTTTCACATACTCTCAGGTTTCAACAGCAAAGATCCTTTTGCAAAAGCATCTTCACAACTCGGCAGAATCACCCGCCACAACCTGCATCCTCCTGACTTGCCATTAGCTTCGACGACACAACCACGTGCACAAGAACAAAAAAAAAGGCAGCAAATCCTTGACTCTGCTCTGAAACTCTGGTTTTAAATTACCAACGCAGGAGCGGGTCTGGGTTGTTAAGTGACTGGGCTCCTCTTGAGTGGAGGGTGCGATACAACAGTGACATTTGATATAATAGTAAGGCAGATCAGTATGCTGTTTGCTTTTCTCGGTACACTCGCCTATTTGCCTCTCTTTTCTCTTAAAGTACAATTATTGACATGTTCGCCTCCTTAACCATCAGTTTTATATGCTTGCCAATAACTCCTGAACATGTGTAAACAATTATTTTTATTTTCTTGCAAAACCAAAATGTTGCATATTCTTTTGGATAAACAGACTTGGGTAGATTTTCATGAGCCCTGCTACATAATTTATTAGTTTCTAAACTCTGTAAAACTAAAAGCTCCAGTAAAGTTCAAATAAGTTTGTGATTTCAAAGTAATTTTGAATGGACTATTCCTGTTCCTGCCCAATGTTATTCAGTTGATTTAAATGAGAATTCTTAATCTGCAGAGGGGGGATCCCGCATTGTTTTGTTAGATCAAATAAAAGGACAATATCCGGGATCAGAATCCCAGGAGCGCAAAGCATGAAATAAAGGGGGGGAGAAGGGGGCACGGAGAAAAGCATCTTCTGTCCCAGATCTGTTGCAGGCTGCAAAATGAATCGCATGGTCTGCTCAAACGCGTGCTGGATCAGGTTGCTGCTTTGGGGGGGGGAAGCCGGGTGCCGGCAGCAGCTTCGCACGAGCTCTGCTGCATGCTGCTCCCCGGGCCGCAGCCCCACGTCGGGGTCCCGTCCTACTCCCACTGCAGCCAGCGCTGGATCCTAATGCTGCGGAGAGGTGAGCGAGCCGGGTCTCACCATCCCAGCACGGCAGAGAAAGACGTTTCAAGGCAGCGGGATGGGAAGGAGCGGGGGCAGCAGCATCCCAAGGGTTTGCGAAGCAAGGGTCTGGCGTTGCAGGGGGTCACTGCTTGGCACTTCACACGCTGTGACACGGCAGTCTCCAGAAACAAGGAAATCAGGGAAATAAAAGTTCAAGCAGACAGAAAAGAGGGGGAGAGGCTTTCTCATTTGCACACATAAAACGCGGGCAGTTTTGCAGCTCTCCGCCAGGCAGTACTGCTGCTGAGCTACTCCACGCTGGCCCATGCTGGGCTCATTGCACCAGGGTATGTGGGCCAAAACTGGGACTGAGCAGGAAGGAGAGGAGTGGGGAATGGGGCTGTAATCTTGGATCTGGGACTCTCTGCCCAACTCCTCTCCCTGGGACCCTCTCCCAGCTCCTAAGTGAGCATGGGAGCTTGCACTGTGCAAGTTCCAGAGTCTGACAGGTAATAAGAAGAGGCGCAATTAGACTAGCTTAGGATTTCTAACTCCTTGCGTGGGGGGTGGCAGGGCAGATCAGGAGGGGACCAACCTGCCCTATTCCCTTCTCTATTGGCTGGCTTTTAAATACTTCCAACGAGAAGTTTAGTTTTGGCACCATGGTGGCCCCAGCAGATGTTTGTGTGCCACTGGCACGGGTGGCTGCACGCTCACACCCCTGCGTGAGCTTCGCACCCACCACCAGTCCCAAACATGGCGCACAAGTTTGGTTGCAAGACGACCACCCCATTTCATGGGCCGCCTGCCGCATCCACCATGCGGGAAAACCACGTCCTGCGATACTCCTGTTGAACTCCCCGAGAAAGACAAAGCCCAAATGTGGGCTTGAATTTCATATACCGTCTCTGAGTGTTGCTGGGGAAAAATGATACCAGATACCCTCTATATATATTAAGAAAAAAGACGGGGTATTACACCAATTTAGGAGAAAGCAATCCTTTTTTTGCATCTAAAAAAACCCAACAAAGCCACACAGAGTAGGAATTAGTGAAAGCTTATAGCTTCAATAATTTAGAAGTTAAGCCTACTTAAATATAAATGACGATGTTTAATTCCAAGGCTGTTACTGAGCAGAGCCGGGGAGCCTCTCGTATCCAATGCCTGCCTTTGAATGCCAGGCTCAGCAATAACAGACAAAAGCTGTCCACCACCCAGAACAAAGAACTCCAGGAAATTAAAAAAAAAAAAAAAAACACACCAAAAAAAAGGAAAGAAAATACTGTCTCGCTGCTGAGCGCACTCCGGCACACTGACCAGCAGCTCCCAATGCCTGGTTCACAGATGCCAGGCCAGCACTTTGAGGAGCTTGAGAACCGCAGGGACGGGAGCGGAGCATCCCGTCCCGCGCAGTGCGGCACCTCTCCTGACGCAGCACCCGTCCCCGCAGCGAGGCTTTCTGCTCTGGCGCTGATTGACATTGACGCGGGAGGGTTTATTAAATTCAGCAGAGCACAGAAACACGTTACCTCGCTGTTAACCGCGTCTAGAGAGTATAAACCCACTGGGG
>NW_008824499.1:3191159-3192344 GCF_000699105.1 Pygoscelis adeliae | reverse complement strand
TCAGAACAGAAAAACTTTTAAAGTGCAGCCAAGCACTCTTTAGCGGGGCCAGCAAAACACACCCCAAAGTCAGGAGCCACTGACCTGCCAAACCACAGCAGAAACAAACACACAGGGCAATTTGGATAGCAGCAGGCAATAAACTAGACACAAACCCAACTTACTAAAGTTTTGCTTTTAAAAATTCACTTCTTTTCCTTTCCTCCCCCCAAAAATAAGTCAACCATCCTCATTGCACTGCTGCGTACCCAGGAATCCCAACAGAGTAACGAGACCTGCTTCGTTACATCCACTTCACAGATAACTTCTATTTTCCGTGAGTTACGCTGGCTTCTCCTCCTCACCGTGGCTGCTACGAACCACGTGGCGAGATTTATTATGGGAATAGTCCACAGCCTGGTTTCCTAAACACCCCAGCAGCTAATCTCTGATTAATCTAACACACACTCTTCTCCCTCTGAACATGCTGGGCTGCTTGCACATTTTTAAAACAATTCCTACTTTTCCTTATCTTTAAGGCTGCTACGTGAGGCGAGGGCAGGATGCACATGGGTATTTCGCTGCAGAACAGCATCTTTCTCAGATTAGACGCATGCTTAAGCAGCATCACCAGTAGAAGGGAAATATTGCAATTTATCAGCAGGGCATGTGCAGAGTAGGTCCAGGGAAAAAATCCCTTTGATGTTTTTGTAGTTCGGCCCTGGTCCGGTGGGTGGTGTTACCGGTTGCGGCTGTGTGAACCGAGCCAGGCATTACAGGAGAGCACAATACTTGGAGGTTTAAAGTAGCTCGCCGTCATCCCTGCAACTTGCAGCCCAACATCTCTTTTCTGTAGCTACCGCCTTTGCTAACAAACACAACTCCTTTGCTCGGGCGCCGTCTCCCGCTCACATCGCCGGTGATGATTTCGGGTCTGGTCCCTGAGCGCGGACGCCCAACTACGCCACTGCACGGCAGCCCCCCCGTCCCTCCCCAACGCTGGCCATGAGGGCGAGGGCCCCACAAACACCACGGTCCCCTCCCCGGAGCCCCCCGCGCGAGTGGGGTTTCCAACTGAAAACACAGCCTCGAGGGAACACTTCGGGCTACCTGCAGATTAAGGTGTTGGATGGGCTGATGTAGAAGTCTACAGCCGAGAGCCGCGACCCCAACGTGCCTTCCCGGAGGGACGAGCCCCCCGCTCCC
>NW_008824499.1:3155117-3190222 GCF_000699105.1 Pygoscelis adeliae | reverse complement strand
CAGGGCCCCCCCACCGGAGACCTCTCACCAGAGCCCCCTCACATGTCTCCCCTCACCGGGGCTACTTCATAGGTCTGCCTTCAGAGGGCTCTCTTCATGGGTCTCCCGTCGCCGGGACTGCCTCACGGGTCTCCCTTCACCACAGACCCCTCAGGGCTCTTCCCTCACGGGTTTCCCCTTACCAGAGCCCCCTCATGGGTCTCCCCTCCCTGGTGCCCCCTCATGGCCTCCCTCCAGCCCAGCGCCATGGAGCGCTGTGGCCCCTCCAGAGCAGGAAAGCCCTCCAGGGGCGCAGCCCGGACTGCCCGGTCCCGCCTGGCCCCACCATGCCCGGGGGATGGCAGCCAGCGCCAGGCCTTCCCGAGCTCGTGGTAAAGAAGTTTCCTTGCTCTCTGCTCGAGGGCCTCTCTCCTGCCTGTCACTGCTCCAAGTGACCCGGTCTTGGCAATGGCGTCTGGGTCTGCCGCAGCGGGCGAAGGCAGGGTCCCATCCCTGCGCCCGTGCGGCTGTGCCCTGCGCCAGAGAGCTGCCTCTTATCTGCCCTTAGGGATGGGACCCAAATATCTGACATTAAAAAAAGGGAAAACATGAGACAGCATGACTTCTGGCTGGTTCCACCAAGCGTTTCGCTTTCGGGCTTTGTTTTGAAGAACAAAACCACCCGCTGAGGTGGTTGGCAATGCCTGGAGGTGACTGGTGTCCCCAGGAAGCAGGGCAGCGGGATCGCAGAGCGATGGCCACGAGGGCATCCCACGTCCGGGAACTCCCTGGGGACAGGAACAAAGAAGAGCTTGGCTTGTCCCACCTCAGTGCTCCTTATTTTAAATGCTATCATAAGGTGACTTACCCGAGTCAGTCACACAGATGTTGGACCAACCAGCGCACCCTTGAAGAGGCCCTTATATCTGATCCTGCCCTGTCCCTTGGCCCACGTTCTCTGCAAACACAACGCCCTATCAGCAGCAGCAGCAGCAAAACTCATCTCTGCAATGACAGCTCAAAGTCTTTTGTGGTGTTTGGGGAAAAAAACAACTTAAAAAAAAAAGTGGATCCTAATTAATTTATTTTTTCAGAATAAAAACAGAGCTTAATGGACCGGGTTACTAAACCCTGTAACTGTGCCCAGAAACCTGGTGAAAAAACTCTTTGTAAAGACAAGCAATGCGTGGCTCTGCTGGATGGTGCACCCTGAGCATGTTGGAGTCGGCTAACGAGGAAAGAAGACGTCACTACATCTGCTCCACATTAAAGCTTCCCTCATTTAGCAGAGGGCTGAGCTGTACGAGGTTGCTTTCAGCCAGGGAAGAATTTGCTCTGGCTCCACTAGCCTCTCGGTAACATCTGAATTTCTATGCTGTCCCTGACCTTTTGGCACCAACCCTGCTCCTGTTCCCCAGCCGCCTCCCTGGCTCCTGCCGCGGGGCCCCGCCACTGATTCTGTAACGCTCACAGCCGCCGTGGGCTTGTGGCAGCTCCCAGGATGCTGCCGGCACTGAGAACGGCTTGTGGGAATTAATAATTCCAAGGGAAAGGAAGCACCGTGTGTTTTACAAGGCTTGTTTTCCCCAGAAACCACAGAGTTTGGGTGCTTTTGCTCCTGTGCACAGGCGATGACCAGTGTGGCAGTGGCAGGACCCAGGAGCCGGGAGAGGTAGCTACATGTTCAGGGCATCACCAAGCTCAGCCCTGCGTCTTGCAAATGACACTTGTGACATCGCTGGTGTCACATTCAAAAATCGCAAATGTGGGTGGTCCTGCCAAACAACGGGACTCAGATGAAAAGCTATGAGATTTTTGAAGAAAAATGCAGGTTTGGGGCTCTCCTTAGAGCCACGTGAGAGCAGGAATCCAGAGCACTCATGTTTTTCTGTGCTCCTCTGTAACCATGAGGGCTTAAAAAAGTTGCTTTGTATTGGAGGCAGGGATTTGCTTATCACACTGTGAGCAGAAATTGGAGTCTTTTGAAAAGCAGCGGGGTTACAGGAGTGGCAGTGCCGAGCCCGAACCGAGGCTCCAAACCCCTTCCCTGCAGAGTGGTTGTGGGCTCCATCCCTCCATCCTCCCTCCTGCAGAGGGGCACAGGGTCTGTCCGTCCATCTGTCCTCCCTTTCCATGAGGTTATCCTCCACGAGCACCGGCCTCAGAGGGTGTTGCTCATCCCTCACCCCTTGCACAGTGAATTTCCATCAGCTCCAATAGTGCTCCTGATTTACACGAAGTAACTGCAAACTGAGGTCCTCAAGACACCATTAGTTTCAGCGGATGAAGTGGGAGATTAACTTGTCTGAATTCACTCCATTTATTATTCAATGTGTATTTGTGGTTTCCCTGTCTGCTAACAGCCTGGGAGCTTTTCACTTATGTACATACACGCGTGGTTTTAGCCTGTGTTTTGTGGTCAGTGAGCAACAGGGAGGGGAGCCAAAACCGTGGCACTCACCCCAAGGCACCGAGCTGAGAGCCGGCCCAGCAGTGGTGGGACAGCCCTGCAACGTGCTCCTGGAAGCTGCTTTCCCCAGCAAAAACCCTTTTCCATCCACTTTTGGCTGTACAAGGACACAGGGGTTGTGGTGGCAGAGGCCAGCACTTGTCACCACACTGAGGGAATGCCTCCTGGCATTTAGCTGCCTGGCTGAGGAGGAGCTACGTGTTCTCCGTTAATTGAAAACAATGGTGCCACTGATCCAGCAGTTTTGCCATCAGTGGAAATGAGCATGGGGAGCCAGCGCAAACGATGAAACCCACACGATTGTACCTGCCACACAAATCACAGAGGTCTGGCTGTGCTGGTGTAACCGCTGCTCCAGTGCTTTGCTGGAGGGGAGGAGGTCGGAGGAGCCCCCATGAGATGCAGTTTCCACCACTGATGTCTGCTGAGCATCCTGTGGAGCATCCCTGGCCGCCTCGCTGCATCACGCAGCCCATCGCGTCATGCCATGTCATTTCCCGGAGGGTTGAGCCGGGCAAGCTGCACCAGGCAGTTGTAACTTACTGAGTTACCTGAGACCACACGAGACCCAAGCCCGCTATAGTAATATTGCCAGCTGCATCACAGCATGGCATACTGGGATGATAAAGGCTAGGAAGAGAAAGAAACGCAAACAAACGCCTCGCTCTTATCTTCACTTCTCCATGGTCCCGGCTCCCCTGTAACTGCTGAGTCCGTCCGTCTCTCTGTTCACCGTGCCACCCCACTGTGTCCCCTCTCAGCAGCCTCCCTCCTCCCATGCTCTTATGCTGCAAAGTGAGAGCTGGAAGCGGGATTTGCAGCCACCCATCACGCCCCGAAGGTCCTTCCTTGCTCATTGGTGGGGTTACCTGTCATTAGGAGAAAGACTCATTGGAGTTACACAGTCTGACAGAGTTCCCTTTAACCACTATCAGAGAACACTATGCTAAGTGCAGATTTATTACCTCTGTAATGCAGATAAAATGAGATTTTATGGCTCTGTAGTCCTGGCAGCATAAAGTAATAATGGAAACTATCTACTGAAGTAGGGAACACATCCTAGGAAGAAAGGGAGATGCATGGGAGGTTAATAGTGTGTCCTCGGGCAATGCCAGATATCCTCTCACCAATCTCGCTGGACGCAAGCCACTGAGTGTTCAGCCCAGCACACCATCCAAGAGAAGTCTCACCATTCATTTGCTAGATACTTCTGCTTATTTTCCACATTAAAAAGTTCCCCAGAAGGATGAAGCATGAAACTGGACAAATATTTTTTTTCTTATAGGAATCAGTTCAAAACTGAGAAATGAACGAGCACCAAGAAATGCGTTAATGAACCCAAACTCTGCCCACATCTGAAATCCCAGAGGAATCCCTAAGGAACCAGGCACATCATCCCACATTCCCAGCCTCCACAGTTATGAGCTCAGGCACTGAACTAGCGCAAGCGTGAATCCTGCGTCCTGCTCCCGCTGCTGCTTCCCACCAGCGAGGTACAACCTTGCTATGGAAGGTGCTCCACCACACCGCCCGGGGTCTGCCAGCTGCAGGGTCTCGTTCAGATCCATCCAGGAGTTACTCAGATAAACACGAGGCTGGATTTGGGCTGTCAGGTAATGCACACGCAGCCCCCCCTGCACTGCGAGGCACAGCTCTAGCCAGGCGGACGCTGCCTGCAGGGACGCCTTGCAGGTCCATCTCTAGCAAACCCACGCAGGCAGAGAGCCCTCCGGCCATCCTCTCTGTGTTTTGAGGGGCAGGGTATGGCCCAGCACCTAACAGCAAATTTCCCAGAGTCCAGCCACTCCAAGCACAGCTGCAGGATCAGCCTTTCCTGACAACCTTCTCTCGGAGCAAGAGCTGTAACAGACTGAATCATGAGACAAATTCCACTCTTTTTTTAAAATATTTTATTAATAACCCATTAGTGAAGGAATATAAGGACAATGTCTTCTTACATTTTAACACTAAAGAGTATTTGTGGAGTAAGAACAGTCTCTGAAGAAAGTAAGTTATAATTAAGTACAGCATGGAACCAAACACAGACACAATCTTCAAACGAGATCAAGTTCTGGTTACACGTCCTTATGCACTGTGTAGAAAATTAAATGAAATTTAATTTTAAAATACAAGCAAGGGAATACAATAACAGAACTAGATGGTAGATTTCTGCTGGACTAAACACCTCTTTTCTAACAAGGGTATTGATTAGAAAAGACACAATGATCCCTTCAAAACATCTATTTCTAATGAGATCAAAAACATATAGTGCTCTATTAAAATGGTTGTTTTCTTACACAGCATATTTCATGGGCTGATCTCGGGATTGCTAGCTAGTAATGTAAAAGAATTCTCAAAACCTAGATTGTAAGTTATCTCATTTGAACTATTTAAACCAGAACTTTGCTGTCTGTTAAGTAAGAAATCAAATCAACAAAAAGTTGAAAGATTTTTTTATCCGAGTCATGTGTTTCATGTAACACGGAATTAAAAGAAATAAAAGGATGAGAATTGTGACTCTCGCAGCAGCACGGGGAATATACAGTTGTGTAGCCAAACGGTAACATTAATATTACAAAATTATGCCAGTGGGACAAACCTGACATCTTAACAATGCAAAACAATATACACCAGCAAAAAGTTGAACAGCAATAATCTTTAGTGTTACTGAAAGGAAGAAAAGGGAGAAAGGGCCCTGATGCGTAGGAACATATATGAAATATGATGGGTAATTAAAGGTATCAACAGTTTGTGTGTCTGTGAGAAATCTGCAAAAAAGCTACTTATTTCATGATAAAAAAATATATGCACTGGTTGTTTCAGCTTTACACATAAAATGTGTGTTACCTGTCTTCTTCCATTCATTTCTAGCTGAGACTAGAAAGGTCCCACGTGTGTTCAGGACAGGAGGGACCTGGGGTACAGCCGAGCTGGACAAGGACACTCAGCACTCTGCGCGGACGCACGTTCGTACAGAGAACAGCTTTGCGGCTGCCCATCAGTGGTGACCTCTTGGCTCTGAGGGAACTGCCTTGATTTCTGTAGCCGAGGTCTGGCATACCAGTCCATGGCCACCACAGTACTTGGACATCCAAATGCTGCCGGTTTCATACTCTGGTACCATTCCGTGGGGTGTAACGAGATCAGAATAAGCCTCAGCATGAGGAGACAAAGTATTTTTGTGATGCATAAGCAGGACTGTTTGCACTCTGCTACATCTCCCCCAAAGCTCTCAGAGCACGTAACTAACTTGGTGGCTTCATGATCGGCCCAAGGTGATCAGGGAGAATGGTGCCACACTGTGTCTGCTTGTGTTTGCTTCAGTGACAGGCAGGGGCAGCTTTTAGACAGATCGGCAATGCTCACCCCATGGCTACACGATTACTGAAGTCAGTACAAAGCAAGAGGGTGAATGTACAAAGGAGTGCCCCAGAAACTGTGGCACACTCCTAAATCAGCCACTGGACTAAGCCTCCATCCCCACAGGCTCCTGGATGGAAAGCTCAGGACTGGTACATGACCTGCCCTAGGTACAGTGTCACGAGAGGGAACCGGGAGGAGAACTCTGGTGACCTGGTCATAGCCGCTGCTGGCCAAACTCCTCCCCGCGCTGCCCTCCGGCAGCCAAAATGCTCAGCAGAAGCGGTCCTTTGGCATACTGTCATGCTTGCAGGCAGATGACTTGGTTTTGGAGGTGAAAGGAAGTCACCACGGGTTCCTCTGGAGTGAGCTTTTTGGAGAAGGGTCCTTCTCCCTTTCTGCACATCAGCAGTAGCAATGTGGCTTGTACAGAGTCTGTTCTGTCACTGGGGAAGGGCAAGGACTCTTCCATGAAGAAGTCTGAAGAAGAGTCTTCCATGAACTGTGAACTGAATTCCAGCTGCAGAAATCTCCCCCCACCCTCCACAGCTAGTGCCCGATACTCCCCAGCTGGAGGGTTTATACCTCTGCAATTACATCCGCTCCCGTATAACTGTGAATTGCCCTTATTGCCTGCAATAACACTTCACTGCCTTATCTGTAACCCTCCTAAGTCATTAGTTTCAAAGTCTTGTGGCAGTGAGTTCTGGAGGTTATTTACACACTTCCTCTGCCCAGTTATGATTCCTTGCCTTTCTAGCTTCTTGCTCTGGTAACGCACACACACTAACTCCTGCCTAGCCTGCACACTGGCACTCATTTCCAGTCTGTGCCACAGCCTTTCAGAGTCATGGCGCTTCAGAGCATGGAACGACATTTCTGAGACTCCTCAAGATACCAAGCAGCAGCTGGAGCAACAGAGCAAGTGCAACAAGTGGAAATACAGCCATTTACCAGAACAGTGTGTCACGCTGGGAGGAGATGCTGTAGAATGGGCAGAGGTGGAAGCTCCAATATCCTTCCCAACAGGTACATGGAGGCTTGGAGGTACTCCTCTACTGAAGAGCCGGAGCTAACAGGGTTTGATGGAGGATTGCAAGGACACAGGCTGGTCCAGCTCAGCTCCAAACAGAGGGCACACTGTGACATGGCTCTTCACAACGGAAGTGGGGATAGGATGCTGGTGGAGCAAGGTTCTCCTTGCTGCAAGCAGTGGTATCTCAGTCCAGATTTCACCACAAAAAACGAAGTCTAAAGTCTTTTACAGGATCTCGGGTCAGCACACAGCTCCCCATATAGCTTTGGGGGAATTTCGGTAGGAAAAGAGGGAGATGGGCATCTTTTCCCTCATTTTTTAAACAAACAAGTGGCCAGATCTCTGAATCCTCCAGGGAGGCAGAACATTTACCAAACACCCAATGAACAGAATTACCGATCCTTGTTACCCCCAAGGAGCTGGTCCAATCTGTAGCGTTCGCAGTCAAACTCTGCAAGCCTGGAACAGGGCAGAGACAGGCTAAAGAAAAGGCAGAGAAAAGTTCACCCCAGAAGGCCAGGCTGAGAGATATGTCAGCAGTAAGCAAACAGTGTCAGCAAGGAAGAGTGATTTTCAAACGTTACCTGTAATAAACCCAGACTGACTGGTACGAGAGCGAAGATTTTATTTTAATTTTTAAGCTCTGGTGGTGCTCTGGTCTTTAAAAAAAACAAAAACAAAAACAAACCAAAAGCACTCAGAAGTGACTGTAAAATTTCACCTGTTCATCCAAAGCCTTCAGCAAATCCACTGCTTACAGAAGGTTAAGAGCTACTCTCTGGAAATCAAAATGATCTGAGATGTCTCCAGTTGGGCACAAAAAAACGAAATAGATGTCCCCAAGATCACAAGTTAATTCTGCAATTGTTGGTTCTTTTTTCTCGTTGCTAGTATAAGCTTCTTAAGGAAAGATGGATCAACATCCCACCAGCTGAAGCAGTCTCCTTTGGCCAGCTCCTGCAAAACATAGTCCTACAGAGAAACACAACCCAACTCTCCAGCTCTAGGGAAGGTGTCCTACAGCAATACTTAGAAACAAAGCCAGAGAGACATCAGATCTGCAGCACTATGCCTTAAAGAAAGAGTCAACAACCAGTGCAAACATATTCTTTAGAAAAAGGCAGTATAAGAATAAGTTAAAACAGACTACAACAAAAGAGTAGATCTACTGCTTTTTTTCTCCAACAGACATGAGGTAGTTGTGTTGTTAGGGAGGGAAAAAATAAAGAAAGAGAGAAGTAGTAAAAATGCTACTCTATACCACACACTACTCCACTTTATAAAATTAAATAATATAAAGATGTTCCAAGGAAATAAAAATACATGTTGTACATTAAAAGGACAGAAGCGTACCTAAAATATTAGGTACAAGAACCTACATAAAACAAAGTCCAGGTTGGTGAAATGACCCAGACACTGAAGAAGGTTCTATATAGTACAAGTTGTTAGAGGCACTCGTAGAGTGTGTAATAAAAGGCCACTACATCAGCCTGCTAGTAATAGTTACTGCGGTAGCGCACAAAGAGAGCCTTATAATCCTTTTAACCACGGGAGGGCAGAAAAGGCTGGTGGTTACAGCTCACTGAATTTGTTTGTGTTGGCTTCCACCCCCTTGTGGGACTCCTCTGACAAAATTCATCCCAACGCTGCGAGGCAGTAGGTAGTGCCAAGGCGCTCCCTGGTGAAGAGACAGTTGAGAAGAATCGCTCCTTGTACTCTGCCTCTTCCCAGCATTAAAAGACATCTTGCCAGTCGCCTCGAGGACTACAGCGAAGTGACAGCCCCAGTCTAACGCAGAAGGCTCTGTTCTAGCTGTGGTTTCACGTCAGACTTTGGCAGATGGTTCAATCCTGCTCCCACGAAAACCAAGTTACTCATCAGCTTCAGTGGGAAGAAGGTGAGCCCTTACCAATCTACCTACTGATTTCTTGAAGGCAACATGTACAGCTGACAGGTCCAAATCCTGTTCTGATGAGATGCTGCACCTTCTTAGCTCCTGCTGGGCTCAGTGAGTCGAGGGCATGCAGCACCTCACAGGGACAGGCCCTTACTAGTGCTTCTAGCTCTCCCATGATCAAAATCAGATTAGTTCACTCTAATGATTGTGGACACATGCCATGTTCTCAGATGCTGAGGATGAACTGGTTAAACCAGAGTTACTACAGAGGGGGGCCTCCTCTGGAGCCGTGGAAAGCGATTGGCACTTGACTGGCTGCACATCCCCCCTGCCTTCCTGGATGGAGTCCAAATCTCCGCTCTCCACTGAATCCAGACTTTCCCCGTGCCTGTGGAAGCCATTGGTGAGCCCACGGATGCAAACGGCCTCTGTTTTGTTAGTCTTTCTATCGGTACATAACAGCTCGTCCTGGGCCTGAACCTCAGAATTGCCCATGCAGTCCACCAACACTTGGCTAGCGTCCTGCTGGGTGCTGGGAGAGCCGGGAAGAGCCAGCTCTCCGGAGGGGAGCTCTTCAGGCTCCTGGTCCTCGGTTTCTGTCTCTTCGCTCTCCAGGGTGTGCAGCTGGGAGTCATAGTCTCTGTCAGAGGCTGAGAAATCAGAATGGACAATGACCTCTGCTTCCACTTGATGGAGGTTGGCTGGCGGGTGGCATTTCTTTGCTTCGTTCTGTTCTCAAACAGGGGAAAAATTAAGAAGAAAAAAAAAAAAGGTAAAGTAAATGAAATTCAGATAATTGAGGCTGTGACCCAACCAAGCACTGAAATGTGTTTCTTTTTAATCCCACAGAGTGCAATGGGATGTACATGTGCCTCTATTAAGCATTATCGTGATACGTTTCTCAGAGCTGAAGTCTTAAGAAACGTCTCAAATCACCTCAGGATCATTATTCCTATTTTACATTTGGGAAAGCAAGTCTGAAGGGAGTGAAGTGATTTGCCCACAGTTTCTTGGCAGGCTGGAGCAACCATTCCTCCAAGCCTCTGTCAAAGACCACAACTTTCAACACTCACCAGTCTGTTTCCATATTAAGGGCCAGATTTCTAGAGGGTGAGTGGGCAGCGCTCTAGAAAACTGGCTTCTGAGACAGCTCACGATATAGACCCACAATTAGATACCAGAGCTCCCTTCACTCTCCTGGTTTAATTTTGGCTACATATCATAGAATGTTTGTTCATTAGAGCCCTGGTCACAGCTTGCAAAAGCGGGTGTAAATTCAAGCACTTCAATTCAGAAAGAAAACAATCCGTTTTCCTCTGCAGTGTTTAAGTGGAGTTCAGGCTACAGGTCTCCACAAATCTAGCTAACAAGCAGGTCATTCTGCCAGATCATCATTCAATAATTTAACAGGCAAATTATTTTGGAAACTCACAAAGAGCTCTCTAGGCAATCAGCGCTCAGATTCTGGGCTGAGTGTGATTTAGTAGCAAGAAGACAATTCGAAGTATGGAAGTGATATCCCACATGTAATTTGCGCTTTCTGTTGAAGCCAACTTTGTGCGTCATTTACATATTTTAACACTTTTCTCCTTTTGTTGACAAACTCTGATGGGTAAGCTGTGCTGTAAACAGTGCCCTGTAGTTGGGTTGTAAAACATTGTCTTAACTCTATCCACACTGTTAATTACATCCTGTGTATAACTGATTTTTACACTACCATCTAGGAAGGAAACATAGGTAGGTTACTTAGAAGTATTTGCTGGGATGGAGGGTGGGGGTGAACTTTTTAAAGCAATAACCAAAGAAATCTTCTGCTACAGAGTCATTCTGAGCAGGTGTCAGCTTGCTTTGCTGAGACTGTGGCACAGACATCACGATCCTTGTACAAGTTCTCCCAAACACGGGAGTGCATATTTGTTCCAAGGAAGCAATATCAGAAACAGGATTTCCTCCCAATCTATGCACCCACATAAAGACAAGTGCAGTGGAAATTGCTCTACCCTATCTGGAGAAGGAGTTTCATCTCTTGATCTTTGACTCCTTTTACAGGCAAAAATGCAATTCCTCCTTCAGGCGAGCACACTATAGATCTTAATGACTGTGCTGAGCATTGCAGCTCCTAACTCATTCAGCAGGCTGCTTGCTGCATGGCCACAGCAAAGACTCAATGCAGACTGCTGGTGCCTGGCTCCGAGTCCTCTGGAACTGAGACTGCCACAACCCAGCTGACAACCGAGCTGTCTGACCCTACTTGACCATCACCAAAAGAACAAGCCCACAGCATAGGCCCTCAAGGGCTGGCTGGAGTCAAGACAGAAGATCAGGGGAGACTTGAAGCTTTGAGCGATGCTTGGAAAAACCAAACAGCTTTTACTCAAATTCCATCAGTCTTGCTGGCATACACTCCTATACCCAGGAAAAAAAGTAAGCCCATGACCAGCCAGCTAAAGCTAGCTCAGAGAAGAAAACATTTTCTCCTGTGCTGCAAAAAGGAGGAAGGGAGATGGGGAACAGAAATGGAAAAAACACGTCAGAATACACAAGTCAATAAAGGACCAAAGACACACACCATCACGGCATCGTAAACCAGAGCTTGTAACAAAAGCTTCTGTCCTGCGCTGGAAGGGAGCTTCAGTGATCCGTTCACAGCAGAGAGAGGCTCTTTTGTGATAGTGTCCCCGTATCTGGCTATGCTGTTTGTCCAGGGCTGGTTGGCTGATTTATTCCATGAAGACTGCAGAAGAAAAGCAGGAGGAGAAAAGATCCAATTATCACAAATACAGATTCTTATCCTCATAAACCTGAAATGAGAAGCAGCTTGAAAAAGGAAAGTGCAAGCTGGGAGAATACCATGGTGTTAGAAGACGCAAGTTAAATGTGGAGAATACTTCTGATGGCATCAAAATAAAAATGCTTGCTGCAATGGACTCACACAGTCACCGCATTAGAACAGGCTTTATTGCTCTGTTACATTGTCTGATGCAGAGCAAGCGGATAGAAGTTGTCAGATGGCTCACAACTGGTTGCATAAGGGGCCTTCCACTGATTCTCAAATTTTGAGGCCAACAGGTACATCATAGCACAAGAAATCATTTAAAGGTCCACTGAAATCAACTCCCTGCAAAGCTGCGAACAGCTCAGAGCAGTATGAGCCTACTGAAAAATACGGCAAAGCTGGAAAGGAACAAGGACGGTAGAAATCTGGAGCTGAATGATTACAGTATTTGCTTTGGCACAAGCAATGCTCTGCAGCATGGAGAAGGACCCTCACCTGTGTGCACTGGCACGTGTGCTCCAGTAAGAGCTGAAGACAATGCTAAACTGCTCGCTCTGCGGTGCAGACAGATTTCCTGCTCTAAGCTACAGCTTGGGTAAACACTCTGCCATTTCCCATCAACACAGAGGCACAAAACTGGGGGCTTTATTTTTTTTTTTAATTCTTTTTTTCGCAACAGACCACCAAGCAATTCTTAGCTCAGCTTTAAATCCCCTGGGCAACCAGTGTTACCTTGTTTGTAGATCTAATTAAATTATATGGGCTGAACGCAATTTGTTCTGGGTTCTCTCAGCTTCCCCTTGCAATAAACTGTTGAATGCACACCTCTATGTATGGGAAATGTGTGCCTTTAAGAGCTGAAGTTATTTAACAGCTCAGACTATTAGTTCACAGGCAGAAAAGTATTTTCTTTCCAGCTTTTGATTTTATTGGGCTGTCCTGCATATACCTGAGCTCAGCCTTGCTACTGACTCACATACATACACATATATACACACACGCGCGCGCTCAGATTTAAGGACCACATGAGCCAGTTATCTCTGGGCTTGTTCCACAGATGTTACACATTGCCTGGATAGAAGTGAGAGGCCAACGCAAGACTGAAGTGAAGAGAAAATCTTGACCTGACACAACTGTGAGTGTGCACGTGTGCATATGCATACAGAATACTGGTGGTGTGAGCATGATGGCTGTGTAGGGTGAAGATATACGGTACACCCACTGAAACCCACTAACCACCTATTGCTCACTGTCAGGCAGGAGAAACCCAGGTTTCTGCTCTGCATATGTGGATGCTACTTACACAGGCCAGATCTATTCCAACAACAGTCAACGTAGCACGAGTCCAGCCGAGATGGCAAGGAGATTTCTGACATCAGCCTGACCTTGTGTGAGTCATTTGACCTCCTCGTGCCTTGGTCCATCTGGCTGGAAATTAGGTAGAAATACATGACCAGATGTTGTATGTGAGCCAGGCATTCGTAAGTCAGCTATTTAGCAAGAAGCAAATGCTACCTCGTGCTGTTGGTGCCGGCAGAAGGCACATTAAAGAGCTCATGTATGCGCTGAAGGGCTCCCTGAGCCTTTCCTGAGCACTCACTGTCCACCCTGACTCAAGGGGCTCAACACCTTGCAGGAGGCAGAGCAGCGTTACATCCCAGCACCAACCCCAAGTCATAGGAGCTCAGCCACTGCCTCAGGATCAAACCTTAAGAAAACAAGTAGTAAAGGGCCTCATTTATGTGACAGCACCCTGCAGAACAGTGATGTCCAAACCCAGCGCTGTGGATATCAAGCATTCACTAATTTAGAAGTGGATGCTGGAGGCAGTGTCTTTGCCGTTCCTCTCTCTGCAATCCTCAACAACATATTCTAGGCCAAGAGCATTCCCCAATTGCTCCCCTTCTAAGTGGACAATCATTAAACTACACTTTAATAGCAAGAAATCAACCAAGCGATCACACACAGCTCGCAATAAGGAATATCACTAAATGCGAGTACTCAAGGAACGTGTTCAATTTGCTTCTGCTGCCATCTGAAAGGCTTTCTGCAGCTACATCGCTGACTGATGGCTTCTGTGCCTTTTCCAAGGAACATACGTTACTGAGCAAATACTGCCTGGAAATTTCAGCATTGAACCTACACAAATATGCACACATGCACACAAATGTGTGTCCTATTATAGATGCTTACATGCATATTTGCCATCAGAAAGATCTGAGCATCATACGCATACACACACAGAGAGCAAACTTGAAAACCTTCTTGCAGGCATCCTGTGAATACCAAAAAACGTGGAAAGAAACAGGCAGCTCTACTGCAATCCCCAATGGACCATCTGTTAGCGGAAATGTCAATCTGCCATGTTTACATAGGTTTTGATGACTCTGGGAACAGCCTGTTCAGCTCTGGCTGAAATTGGCTGCAACGAAGAACAAACTTGTTTTGTACCAGTTTGCAACTTTCAACAAACAGAAAAAACCATCAGCCACACAACATAGCCTATATCCCACATGTTGTTCAAGCACATTATGTTTGAGAGGGAAAAAAAAAAAATCCCTCTTGGGGCTTAGTCTCTAAGGTTGGGCAGCGGCAATTAACTCTAGGTCTGTTTTCATCACAGACCTGACGAAGGTCTTGTGTGCCTGAAAGCTTCTCTGCTTCTTTAGCAGTATCTTTTGGTGTAATAAACGGTACTATTTCTTTCTGCTCGAGGGGGGCTAGTGAATGGCTGAAGGAAGACAAGGAAATGTTCTCTTGTGTTTACAATAGAATAACGAAGGCAAGGAGTGTCAGTCTAATACTAATTTAAAGAGGGAAAAATCCCTTTGTCAGTTCGCTGGAAACACAAGAATGAAAACTAATAAAAACATCTTCCAATAAAAGGTGTTTCCATTACAGCTAAATCCTTATCAAAGCAAACAAGCCTTTTATTTTAGCCTTTTTATAGAAACTCCGACTGGTAAAAATGTGCCTAGATCATGTTACCTTTTCAGTGACAAGTAATGATTTCATGCAAATATATGAGCTGAGAATGAACATGTAGGAAATGTTGATCTTGAAACCTTCCCTGTTTTATGAGGATGGTCATTTAAACTAGCTTGAAATCCTGTGGAAAACAAGGCTGGGGACATTTCAGATGTGCCCAGCTTTTAAGGGTGTCGTAGCAGAGAGAAAGGATTCATTGCTGAATGGCATTGCACCACAGCAGCCGGTGGGAGTGGGAAAGCTCCATGTCATGCAAACATAGAGGCATCCCTGCCCGCAGCTGCGCCTCTAAACAAGATGCAACATAACACAGACCTCGCCCCCACCAGATAAAGGAGAATCTCTGCTAGCTATCAATGGGAGCACAGCTCTCATCTAAGACTTTTCAGAGAACACTGGGACTTTTTTTCCACGCAGAAAAATTTCAACACGAAAATGACAAACAACCCGGGTAGATCCAAGTTCCCTGATGCATTGCAGCTTTTGCTCTCTGAGTCATGGGGATGCTTCATAAGAAACGTAGTCCCCACGGGGAAGAGGCCCACAGGGAAGGAGCAGGGCAGCAGGCAAGGAAGGTTCCAGCTCCAACGAACCTCCAACGAAGCACAACGGCAAACATTTCCAAGCCAAAACGCTTGGGTTTGGCTTCATTCAATGAAAAGCTGAAGTCTTCCATGGAAAGCAGATGCTTTTTAACATTCTCCCCCCACCCCCTAAATTGCTTGGCCCAAAAACAGCAGTGACAGAGATGTCTGGAGTAGAGCCATTTTATCATCCTCAGTCCATCTGTCAGGGGAAACAGAGCTGCATCACCACAGCCTGTGCATTACAGTGTCATTTATAATACGGGCTGCTGAGGGCATCAGTCTGGGGGTCACTTGAAAGGGGAAGAGAGTAAGAGAGGAAAATCACTTGACAGTGTATTTACAAATCCTTCTGTGTGACCACTGGGAAACACACAGAAAGGAAGGAAAAGGGCCTGCTAAATGGCTGAGTGTACTCCTGCCTAATGGAGCTGTCAGCAATCCAGAGGGGCCCTGTGCTGACAGCTCAGCTGCAGTAGCACCTTGCTGTCCTGCAAGCAGGGGCGGGGTGGCCAGGAGGCTCCGGTGGGCTGTCCAGCAGCACAAAGACTGTCCTGTCCCACCTTCCACTTGCACCATCCTGCACCCCCAGCATTACTTGTAACTCAAGAGGAATCACGGCCCTACATTTGAAGGAACTGGTGATCTTGACTTGAAAACGACCAAGGGGACTTCTCAAAACCCTTGCCCACGATTCTTTGCAGGAGTCAGTCCAAATCTCACCGTTGTTAAAGTCTTCCTGCCCTTGGTCTCACTGTCCTCCAGTCCCCGCACCTGCAAAGTGACATTCACTCACTTCTGACTGCTAATGGCATGGGGACAGTCCCTTCTTTGTGTTTGCACATCTCCACTGGAACCTCGGGCTGCCACAAGAATAAAAACAATAAAGAATAATCCCTGAAATGCTAAGTAATGAACCAGCATGTGAAAAGCCTGCAAGCAGGGGAGCAGCTATCACTGCCACTGCTAATGGCAAGTGCCACGCAACCAACACAAAACAGGTTTCAGGAGCGTAACTTGAGGACGGAGAGGCAAGCAGGCAACTGGAGGTCACACAGGCCTGCACCTACCAGTTCCTTGGCATCACAGCTATATAAACCTGCCCAACAGTGGCAGCAGCATCAGACTAAGAGTCTGTCCCAGCCAACATACTGAGCTCTGTGGTGACATGATATGACAAAAATAAAAGGGATCCTTGAGACATTTCTCACTCCCCTTCTTTATTGACTAGGACTGCAAGTGATAGTACCCAAGCCAGAGCACCCTGGGGAGATTCCCCTTGCCAGGCTGGACCAGAAATTTCCTTCCACAAGGATTTTCTCTTTCCTGTGGCTCTACCACATTCCTTGCCATGGGTTTTCACAGCCCCAACCACATGCAGCATGAGAAAAGAAAAGAGAAGGCAACAAAGGCAGCTTGTCACTGTAAGGTACAAAGCTCCTGGCAACACTCAGTTCCAGGCAGGGTCCCCGGGGGTTTTTGGCAGCCTAGCTTAAACGGCTGCTGGAAAAAACTATTTGCAGCACACAAGACAACCCAAGAAACCTACAACCCACTCCTGGGCCTTGCCTAGTAGCATTTTGCCTACAAGCAGGGAGATGCACACGCTCACAACTGTACCTGACTGATTTACATCTGTTGTGGGGACCAGGCATGTGTGCACCGGTCTGGCCATGATCATGAGACCTGCCCAACTCCTCAACTGCCCAGCCAGGCAAAATCCAGGCCATCCGGACATGTGGCCTCTGGGCAACTGCAGCATGAAGATGTTTTTGGCCTGAGTCTTTTCACCCTTGATTATACATGTCACTACTGAGAGGATGCAACGGTGCTCAGGGCTGGCTCAGGTGGCACTTCCAGGAGGAACTGGGCAGTGGAGGGAGCAGGGCCTCCTGCGTGGGAGCACATCTCCCTCCAGTGCCCACTCCCAGCAACAACAGCCTGTTGCTCCCAGCTGCCACTCCAGCTCTCCTTCACCTGCCAGGTCATCCTCACCAGTCCGCACGGGTGACAACACTGCTCTCCGGGTGGCTGCGTGCGGCTGCCCCTCAGTGATCCTTGCTTCCCTATCCACATCCATCAAAAAAACAGGCTCTTTATTCTGCGGGCAAATTTCCTCAGTGAATTTAACTCTCAGTGGCCTTTCCCCATCCAATTATGGAGGCAGACACTACAGCCAGAATCGCCTCTCTCCCTGAAGCTCTGATCTCTGAACATAACTCTGCTGCTGGACACTCTCAGCCTCTGCAACAGATGCTGGGGGCCTCAAGCTCTCAGGCTAAGCCCCGAGCGACCAGGCCTTGGCACTGCCCTCTCCAGCCCCTGCTCTGCACACATTAAAATCTTTGTGTAAACCTTTGCAGACAGGACTGCTGCTGTGGAAGAGAGATCTGGATATGCTGCCCCCAGAAAGGCCTCCCAAAGGAGGGAACTTCTTCCCACACCGACCTGTTCTCAGGGTAAGTCACCATCACTGAGAACATTTGTTCCTTATTTAACAGAAAGAGCTGTAGGAAATTCCTCACAGTCTTCGGCTTGGGTCCAGACAGGCAGCTACATTCCACCGAAATCCATAGATGCGGCTTGGCTGCAAACTGCCTCTCCTTCAGCTGAACGCTGATCTGCCACGGCACTTGGGGATGGCCAAAAGCATGGCTTCAGCTCACAGGACTATTAAAGCCAGCAGAAGACGCGTTTCCAAAAGACCATACCTGCACCGCCATGAGCAGCAAGGACGGGTCTCACAGTTAGCCAGGCATCCTGAACTCACCTTCCCTCCATTGACACACAAGCACATCGTTGATGCAAACATGAAATCCCATGTGCTCACAATGCATTTGTTTTACTGAACCTCCTAATTAGTTTACATGCTCTCCCTGGGCTACAAAGAGAGACATAAACAGATTAACTAAATTAGGCCAATTAAAGGTTCCCTAATGGAATGAAATGTTTCAGGCAAGATTGAGAGAGGAAATGGGCAGGGAGGAATGAAAGACAATGCAATGTCAGGCAAACCAAGCAGGGCAGGAAAAGACTACTTAAAAAAAAATAAGATTCACAAATAAAACACAATTTCACCTCTTGTATATCTTCAAGGGTATTCCAGTGAACACACTATTTATGGACAAGCTCCTTTTACTCTAAGCAAAAAAATATCCTGGAAGGCAGAGCATCTACTCTAGACATCACACTTTCTCACACCATCTACATGCCTCAGCAACAGGAATAGCGCAGCTTTCTGCAGCAGTAAGTTTGGCAGCTGCTTCTCTGGGGATGAGTCACAGTCACTGTCCCAGGAGATGAAAAAGGGTGGTAGATGGCATGGGGATCCCAAATTTAGATCTGACAGCCAAGACTGAGCCAGTCAGTTTTACAGAGAGGGAAATGCGTGGCTGCCCAGCACCAGCCTGCAGCCAAGGCTACCAGCACTTTGCAGAGCCAGGACAGGATCAGACCCTGGCTTCCCAGCAGCGACACACCAAACAAAGGCTCTTGCCTAGGGTGGGAGCCCAGTCACCACGTGCATGGGTTCTTACCTTCCTCTTCCCATGGATGATGTCCTCAGGGAGGCTCGTGTGGATGAGGCTGTGCACTTCTGTCAGTTCTGTGATGTCCCCCAGGGGCACAGGTGCATCCTCCGGGAGTGGGGACATGAGGGACTCTAGCTCATGTGAGTCCAAGGTGGCACTGGGAGCTGCCACCCCTTGCCTGCTCCGGTGGTAGTAAGTGTGGTTGCTGGCTGCCTGGGAATCCAGGCCTGGCAGGGCCTCCCTGAGGGAAAATAAGCAAGAGCTGACATCTCTCATGAGCCTCACTTTCCTCTGTCCCAAACAGCCATGGACTGCCAGACAAAGTGATCCCCTCTGGGCCACTCAGCCTGTCCTTGTGGAAGCGACCAGGCCCAAGCCCCTGCCCTGACGCTCCTGAAGATGGGGATCCTCTATCCACATCCCACTGTAACAGCTTTCGCTGCAGTAGCCTCCCCCCAGATGCGTCACTTCACCACCTTCACTAATCCTAAAGCTCATACAAAGCATGGTGCTGGATGCAAAGCCCTCCCCTCACCAGTGGATCACAAGGGCAGCAGGCAACACAAGTCTCAGCACTAGAGAAAGCGCTCTCTAACCCCTGCCCATGGAGAGTTGTGTCACTCCTGTCATCTCTGCTTTACAGATAAGAGGTGCAACAGGACAGAAAAGTTTGGTGGCCACATTAGGACGAGGCTTCAGAATTTGCTTGCTCCTAGTCTTGAGATCTGCCGCCAGCTCAAAGCTCTTCTCAACAACTAAGCTGGTTTCCAATCACAGTCTTTCCAAATGCTTGTGGCTGGATTCAGACCCCTGGGATAGCAGGGGGCTTTGGGCTGAGTCCAATCCTCCTTAAACCAGCCTGTCACTCACTGGGAAGTCTTTCATCATTTTCTCAACTGGAAGTTAACAAACCCTTTCCAAACATCCTTAGAGCTGTCCAACCTCAGAAGCAAAATACTGCCCACGCTAACAGACACAGGTAATAATCTGGCAAATAGTGGTTTTTCCCTTTTCTTGGTTTTTGGGGGCTTTTTTTTTTTTTTCTTTCTTTCTCTGAAAAAAACGCTGTTGGTTTAACAATGCAAATTAAAGAGAAACTACTGAGAAAATAAGTCAGTGAAAAGACTATACTAAATATGTTCCTTAGCCAGCTAGCACTCCCAAGACTCAATCTTTGTATTAACTGATGTCATACACCACATCCCAAACAGCCCAGCTGAACACAGGGAAGCAGCTCACAGTGTATTTTGTCTCCTTCCACCCAGCTTCTTTTACCTCCTGCAAAGACGAGGTGACACCTACCTCTGCTTGCTGTTGCGGAAGCTGGCACACATGCAGAAGAGTATGCAGAGCAGCCCCAGGCAGACTCCCACAATGATTCCCGTGACAGAGTGGATATCCAGAACATCTAGTAGGGGAAGGACAGATACATTATTTCAGCTGCTAGCAGGAAGAAGCTACAAAGTGTCTTACGTTCAGAGAAGCACCAGCTTCACTAAAACCAATAGGTGATGCCTCTATACACATAAAGGAAGAAGGTTACTTGGCAGTGACAATTTAGAGCAGCTTAAAGCAAATTGGCATCTATGCACATTCATTAATTTCACGCTACACAGGCCTAACAGAAAGGCAGCAAGACGCAGGTTGCATGTGCCCTTCCATAGGAGCTAGGATGGGCAAGAGAGATGAACTTCAGCTGTGGGATGGGTTCTGGAGCTGCCTGAGGCCTGTGGAGCTGCACATCTGAGGACTCTGCCATGATCCTCTGCACTGGCCTACACACAGTCATAATCTCACATCCTGCGTGGTGACATCAGGCAATTGCTTGGCAAACAGAAACGCCACTGCTGACAAATCGCGGTCTTCAGCAACGCAACTCGCTTCCTGCACCAGGACAAAGGGGAAATTCGTACCAGACAACTTCTCCCGGAGGGTATGCACATCCTTAACGTTTGAATAGGGACCAGATCCCACGACTGTCTTTGCTCCCATCTTGAAGAAGTATCTGGTATCACTTTCCAGGCCATGCACTTCAGTGCTGAAGATATTTCCTGATCAAAAGCAAGTCAAGAGAGGTTTCAAATGTGCAGTTTCAAGAGTATTCAGGGGCTGCAGCAAAACAGCAGTGGAATTCTGTTGGACCCTCAGAAGTGAGGGATTTGGTGTCATGAGCTCTAAGAGGTAATTCATACACCTCTTCGGTATTAATGAACTTGCTGCTTAAAGAGCACGTGGTGTTGCTGGCATATGTTCTCCTGGGTATTACTGGCTGCCAGCCTGTATCTGCATGATGTTTGCTGGATGATAATGGCTATTTCAGCCCTAGACACGTATGATTTCATGTCTCTCAGTAGTCGTGTCCCTGGACTCTCCTATATGACCAGGAGCAAGGCCCAGCATATGCTCCAAGAAAGCTGGCAGCATGAGCTTTTGAATGTTTATTTGTACGTGCTCAAAGTGAGGCAAAAATCAGGGTAGCAGGACTGACCAACCAGGGCTCCGTAGGCAGGGGAGAAAGCAGGAGGAGGAGGACCTGGTGAGGCATTACAGTACCTCGAGGAGGCTCACCTTCTCGCGTCAGCAAGGTCCACATGTCATCGGGCTGTGTGTTGTTGGCGTTATACAGGATGAGGTACTCCACAATGATGCCGTTGGGCTCGGCAGGGGGGCACCAGTGCACCTGGACAGCGTAGGGGTTGAGCGGGTGCAGCCGCAAGTCAGATGGAGGAGTCGAGGGACCTGGCAGAGACAAGTGAAGACCCAGCATGAACAGCAGGAAAGAGGAGGACAGCATTCAACCTGCAGGGCATGACAACTGGTCTGTGCCTTCTCTGAATCCTTCTCTGTGGTGCCACAGCCATGTTTGCAAGCATGAAATGATGGGCAACCTGGGTGGCCGGACACCTCATCCAAACAAGCTGTGGGGAGTGCAGAGAGGAGGCTGCTGAGCCCAATACGGGGCAGGATTTATGCATCATGGCCAACCAGCCAAGGGAAACGTGACAGCACTGACGAAGACATGCAGCTCAGTTTGAGGCTGTGCAACATTGCTCATCTTTGAGAGAATATTCCCAGCACACCCTCGCTCCTTATTGCTTTCTTCTCCATCTTCTCCAAAGCCCTGCTTGCACCACAACTAGTCCCAGCTAGGGGCAGGACACACAGCACCTCCAAAGGCCGTCACTGCTGCTCTGTGAAGCTGAATACTGGAGAAGCTGTCACAGAGTAAAGGAGCTAACCCACCGCAGCTCCCAGGATCATCTCTGCCTCCCAGCCTTCACCAGGCCTGAAGCTAAGAGGTGGAGGTCTTATTAGAAAATCAAGCTGGGCCAGGCACTCTTGTTCTGACAGTGACATTCAGCACTGGGGAGGACCTAATGCTTAAGCGATGCATTATCAGTTCTCTCTAACAAGCAGGACTTCTCTGAACCCAGAGGCAACCCCACAGAAACAGCAATCGTTGCCCCAATTCTCTTTATATGCTCCTCTCTGTTTACAAAGCAGCACTCCTTTAACGGGCTTGGGAAAGCCACCAGGACACTTAGCAGCTCTCAGCATGTATTCTGGAGCATCATAGTTTAGAGGTGATCTGAGATCACATCCTCCGGGGCACATTAGAAGGGATTTGATAGAGGTTCAGGGACAGCCAGGAGAAATCAGGATTCAATTCCCACAAATGCTCACGGTCAGGAAGGGTGAACCGTTCCACCACGCTGCCGAAGGGCCCATCGATGCCAACACCATTGGACTGCACGGCAAACTCATACCTGGTGTAGGGCTTCAACCCACTAATGAGAATGTCTTCATCCGAGCTGCCAAAAGAGGACACATTCACAAAGCCGTGAACACTAGATGGTTCTCCCACCCACTGTCACCTTGATACCTTACCAGGAACACTGTAAGAGATTATCCTAACTCGTACAGTATTTGATTTTTCACCTAAAGCTTCATCTCCTGCAGTCATGTGAATGCAAGAGCACTCAGCTCCCAGACGCAGAGCAAATTAGGTTCCCAGCCTCCAGGACCATTTCTGATGTACTTGCAGAGAAAAGCTTGAAAACACAGCCTGGTTATAGGCTGAAAACCTGCACAGGAATCCAGATTTAAAATACATCCCCAAATTATTGTAACTGCTTAAACTCTAGCAATTTTAAAATCAAACTTGTGAGGACCATCTCACAAATTATGAATGCTTTGAGACTGGCCGTAATTGCCCCGACTATGTTATTAACAGGGAAACAAGCATCTAAGGTCCAATCAGAGCAGAAAAGATGCAGAGACCAGCCAGTAAATGATCCCTTGGTGTTCAAGTCATAGACAAGTCCCAGTGCCACGTTTCAGCAGTTCTGAATGTATCTGTGACCAAGGCAGACGGTTACAGCATGTGAAACACCCAGGATTTTTCTCAGTACTGGAATTTCATGCAGGTTCCTCCTGCCCTGTGTTTATTCCTGACATGAGCAATACATGGCAGATGAACCCTTAGCATCCCTCTTTACCTTGTGTAGTATGTAACAAGAGAGGCGTTTTTCAGGCCCCAGGGGCTGAAGCGCACGGTGTAGTTGACAATTTTGACTGTTGTGAAGTCAGGTTTCTTCCACCTGAGCCATATGGAAGTTGAGCTATTGGACTCTGCATAGACTTGGACTGGAGGCAGCGGAGGACCCTTCTGCACTGGGGGATCTATGGTGCAAGACAAAAAGAAAAGAGATGTGGAGACGCACATGACGGTAAGGCAAGGGACAGCCATCACAGACACAGAAAACACAGAATAAAACAGGCCTAGGTTGTGAAGCCTGCACCAATATGCTGGCCTCCAGCATAAGCCTATGCCCGGCTTAGCCCTTCTGTGCATGCGGCGGTTCACGCTTTTCCTCATGTGTGGGAAAGATCACAATGAGGATCCATGCACCAAGGTGGTGGTGTACTACTGTGGAGCACAGGAGGCCAGCTTCAAGGCTACCCACCTGACAGGCCCACACCAGGGCAAGGAGGAGCCCAGGTTGTTCACAATCCCACAACAGACTGGCAGAGCTGAGAATGGAGCCTAGGTCTTCAGAGCTTTTACTTTCTTTATAATACTGCAAAAAGCCTGGCATGCTTCTAATTCACGTTCTTGAATCTTTATAACGTAAGAGATGAAACCCAGGTTATTTGGCATTTCCAAGACCATTCCCGAGCCACTAACGGGGCCAAAGAGAACACAGTGAAGGCCATCCACACCCAGTATAAGAACAACCCTAATGAGAAGGGGGATATTTTGCTCCTTTCTCTCCTTCCCAAGGTAATTCCTCCAATGCAATTTGCAATGACTGTCAAAGGGAGTTTCCTTATATTGGGACCTTCCCCATTTTCGTATTGTCCTTCTTCAAGTTCATCTTCTGTAACTTTACCTCTACCCTTCCTTTGAAGCCACATGCCAAACAGAAGAGACAGACAACAAATGAAGGGCATTCCTCACCTACTGCTGTTGCAGGTGCCTTTTCTGTTTTGCCCTTCCAAACCGCTGCATAACCATCTTCGTGCTTATTGAATGCCACCAGCTTCAGCTCATAGAGTTTCCCAGGAGCTGGAAAAATCAATCAGGTTTTGTCTGGGGTTATTTTTGTTACCAACCCTCCCCAGTTAGACGTGTTTTCTTTGATCTGACCAGCTTTTCTCACTATCCAAGAAAGTAGCCTGAACAGAGTTGTATTTGCTAAAATACAGCAGGGAGTCTCCCCTTCCACTTACAGGCTTTCCACATTCAAATACTGTCTCGTAACTGGTGCATGTATCATCATAGCTACTCTCTAATTCTCCCCTCACTTTTTACAGAAATTATCCGCAACAAATGGACTTGGCCCAGCCACCAAGGGTTAACCAGTGTCAGGGCCTGTAGCACATCATCTCAGGATCTCCTGATCCTTCTCCCTTGCAAACTCCTAAAGAAACCTATGCATGATGACTCCTCTCTCCCCCCCATGGAAGTGGATGCACTGCATTGTTCATTCTTGAGGAGTGAGGACATCCTCTCCTCTCCAAAATGCACCTCCCATTTTTAAAATCCTTTCTGATTTATTCATTGCTGTGAGGATCTTCCTTCCAGCAAGTCCTCACACGCCCTGTTAAGTCACTGGCAGCTTTTGTTGTATGGTGACTATTTTGCCTCCACAGCAGAGCTTCTTGATTTGCAATTAGAAAAGCAAAAGCACACACAAAACCCACACCAGGAACCTGAGGGTCCTCATGACACATTCTTCCCATCAGACAGCCATGCACTCTATGGGGAACCTCACACTTGGACCCAAACTGAGCTGCAGGACTGCGGTCTGTCTCCAAGCAGTGCTGCCCTGGTCCAAAATTCACTTCGCTCTTTCCTCCAGCCTTTCATCAGCTGAAATACTCCTCTGCTGTGTTAAGTAACATATGAGGTTTTTTTAATGGAGATATTTGATCGAGGAAACAACTTGGGAGATACAAAGTTCTCAAATAAGACACTCGCCAGCTTCTCCCTTCCGCAGCCAGCCCATTCAGAAGCTCAGCGAGAGCAGTCCAGACTGTCTTTGGTTGCCTTGGCTGCAGCGCATTGATGAAGTTTGTTAATTTGGGACGTGCCTGTTCATTCCCTGCCCTGATAGATCACTGCTCTCTTTGCCAGACAATGTAAGCAGAATGAAACCTTTCTTATTGATGCCAATTTTATTATTACTGCACTGATTAAGCTCCCAGAGGCTAATGGTACCAATTACCAAAGGCTTTCTCTGCTCCACAACACATGTTCACGCTCAGAATATAAAAACAGTTCAGCCACATTTTTCTCCCCGAAAGAATCCCAAAAGCAAACAGAGTTTTCTCTGCCTCCAAGGCAGCCTAATCTGCATTTCCACACTCTCCAGCCACAGGAAAACATTTCAAACCCACACAAGGGGGATGAGACCAAAGGGCACTCAACTTCCAAACAGCTGGGACCACGGGCTTCGTGGAACAAAGAACCCCACAGCCTGTCTCTCGCCAGCACACACACTCCGCCTCCTGCCTGAGCATTTGGCTGGGCTTCACTGGGACACGAGCTCATCGTGGATGATGCGATCCAAAATGATGAGGAAGAGCTCACAGATGTGATGCAGCTGTGGGCAGCTCCTGTTGGAGAATGAAGTGAAGGAAAGGACAAGTCCTCCATCTCCATCCCTGGGTAAGATCAATACAGCAGCCAGTTACACGTGAAGCCAGAGGAGCTCTACTACAAGATCAAGCAATTCACATTCTGAAAATAGGGTTATTTTGGATTTCTGAGTCAGAGGCTTGGCTTCAATTTTTATACACAGGCCCAGATGTTCAAGCTCTTAGAACATGCAGACATAAAGCTCTATCAAGCTGTCAAGAAGCTAGTAGGCAGCATGAAAACAGATGTATTTCACTGCATTCCATCATACATTAAATATAAGCAGAATAATCTAGTCCAAATCATTTCAAATCACTAATCTGGATGACTGCGTAATATATCCAATATGCTAAATATATTGTTTTATTCAGTTTTTCAAGGTGTTCATGTTGGCCAGATGCTATACGCCATACTTTTCTGTAAGTGGGAAAATACCCTGATCTCCAAGGAGTCACTCCAAGAGGAATGGGAATGTGAAAGACAGGATCAGATCCTTACCGTTTATTTTTCATGTAAATTACGGCCCTTGTAGTTGCACACCATTACAGAGACTAACTGCTAGAACATAGATGGAACTGAATGAGAATTTCTCAGGGAAAAGCCCTCCTGGTGATTCAGGATAGCTTCCTTTTGATTTTGTGTGCTCATGAAATTGCTGTATTTCTTATGTGCCTTTGAACAGCTGCCCACCTCTCTCATAGCATTTCAGCACATAACTCTCAGGCAAGATACAAGGTGTGTCATTAGCGATATCACTCTAAGGGAGACATGGTTTGCTCCAGAGGTTAGCACGAGCATGGGAGAAAAATCTTTTCTTATTTCAGACAGCTCAAATAGAGGTAGCTGGGACATTACCAAAGGCAAAGTCAAGAAGCCAGATGTTGAGGGTAAGGCAAAGGATGAGGAAGCCTGCAGGATAAAGAAGAGGTGGTGGACAAAGCTGGCACCATTTTAGTAGCAGGACCAGCCAGGGCAAGAGAAGACAAAACGAGAATCTTGCACCGGCCCAGCACAAGGACCCTTACTGCAGCATAAAACACAGCCTGATGTTACAGGAAACTAGGGGAGAGAAATGTGGGCAGGGCTCTTTGCTGGTGTAATAGCTGTGCTATCGCTGTGAATAAAGAGTAACTGTGCTCAAGAAGCTCTGTCCAAAGCTGCTTTCGGCACACCCATCCACCCCTGTCTGAGGCATGCCTCGAAAGGAGCTGTCTCCCCACAAAGTGCTTCCCCTCTTGCCCTGTTGTGCTCCTGGAAAAAAAAAAAAGGAACATCAGGAAATCAAAATCAAGCTATGCAGGAACAAGCAGCGGGACAGGAGTTTTATCTCTCAGGCCACACCCCAAACCAAGACAAGAGGCAGACCGTTGGCTTCACTGACACTGCGGCGACGTGGAGCTAAGGGGCGTTTAGTGACTGTGCTGCAGCAGTATGTAGCCTCCAATGGGGAACGCAGACCTTGTTTGCACTGAGACGGTATGCAACCGTGTCTGAGCTACAGCCTTATATTCCCAGAGCCTAACCCTGAGATTTCCTGACACCTTATGTCTTCAGGCTCTTGACCCAATTTGTAGTTTCAGCCACAACACCTCTTCAACAGCCCACCTCCCATGGGCCAGCCTGCGCAAATCTCACTCTCCCACAAGACAGCACCGTTCACCACATGCAGCCCCCTTACCCTGACGTCAAGAGATACTCCCAAGAGACAGTGTTGGGTATTTTGTTTGTTTGTTTTTACAGAGGGATCTTAGGAGAGGTTTCCACTGCTGTGCTTCCCAGGCAGACATCCATGAGCTGAGAAATCCCCCCAGCTGATTCCCAATCAGCCAATGTGCAGCAGCATAGATCACGTTAGGGCTGCCAACCTTTCCTGAGACTGCTACCCTCTCTGCCTACAAGACCTCTAATGCAGATGTAAGTACCTGCACAGGGTAGCTCCCCGTCATAAAACTAAACCCTTCTAAATCCCAACCACTCCTCCTTGTTTCATGTCCGGACCCCCTGCCTTTCTCAGCACAGCCAGATTCCTGACCCCTTCCCTTTACCATACGCGTGCAAGAGCACATCATTCAACAGCGCAAGGGGGAGAAAAGAGAACATCCATGGCTGGAAGAAACCCGAGACTCTCTTCCTGACACAATGATAGCCGATATACAACCGCCAAATCATAAGGAAACAATTAGGGCTTGACGGATGCCCAAATTTAAGGAAGTAATTACAGAAGAACAAGCAGCCTTCTCACCAACATCGTGCCAGAGCATTTGGAACCAATTCAGCCCACTCCCGAGTCCCTCTGCTAACTGACTTGCCAGTGGTTAGTGCAGCGCGTGATGATGTTCACATGTGGTTTCCTCAGTGCAATAATTACAGACCTAAATTCTTCAGAGAAACTCATAACTGTTAACACCCTCTCTGTGGCACGATGGCTGCAACATAGCTGGAAACCTACTTAGCGATGACACAAACTGTCTTTCCAGGTGCTGCAGCCTGACCTTTACACCACACATAATATATATGCTAGACGCGTAAGATGAACCGGCACAAGAAACACTCGCCCTGCAGTCTCAGCTCACTGGGCAGTAACAGGGATGAAGCATGAAGTGGGGGATGGAAGAACTCTAAGAAGTAGAATCCTGTTTCAAGGATGCATCTGCCATGACTCTCTTCTCTCTCTCCATCCTGTATCAATGGGCAAATCAACTAATTGGTACGATCAGATGTTAGAAACATACTCCTTATGGGAAATGGCAAGCGCAGTTAGCCAGGCAGGCACATCTGACTGTGGTGCAGACTTGTTCTCCAGCCATAGACACTCACTCTTCTATCCCTTTTCCCTTAGGGGGAGGTGGAAGAGAATACTGACCCAAAATTTGCATGCTGTGAATTAACCCATCTCTGCATTTTAATACAGAGAGACTTCAAATAGCATGCAATTATGGAGCTTCTTAGAAATACATAGGGAAGGAGAAATCATTGTCCTGACCGGAGATTTTAATCTAGGCACTCTTTATAGTGACACAATAAAAAAACACTAATTGATTCAGATCCACTTATTAGCGTATACTAAGTATATTAGTAGCCCTTGATTAAAAATACTATCCCTGCTACACTGGCGTCAGAAATTTCTGTGTTTTAAGCTCTGCTTAGAACAAGCCCCAAGGGCCCCACTCCAGAAATGATTTTGGGTGCTCTTAAAAAACTTCAGCTCACATGGTCCTGGTCCTATGTATCTACAGCCAAGCAGATAACGGAGCCTCTTGGAAGCATCCCGAGACTGCTACAAAGTGCAAGCGACAGACCCTGGGTTTCCACACCAACTGCTAAGAAGATGTAACCAGCTAACCTAGTCGAGTCAGCTCATACTGCTTCACTTTCTTCTTTAGTTTTATCGGTCCTACATCCCAGCTCTCATCTTCAGCACCATCCAAAGGGCTTTCATCACTGGACTCCTCTGGTCCCACTTCTCGGTAGTAGAGCTTGTAGCCAGATATCTGGGCATGGTTGGCTGGGGGCTGCCACGTTATCAGGAGAGACTCCATCTTCGCTCGGACTTTTAATTCTGTCGGGGCAAATGGAACTAGAAGAGCAAGACAAGAGAAAAATGTTCAGCCACTTGTCTCCGTTTTCCTGCTTTACTGAATCCTCCCTGTCCTCGGCAATGAGGGAGGGGTATGAGGAGAGGCTGTCTTGTGAGTGGGATGTCTCCACTGTCTGACAGAGTGGTACAATTATGCTCTACCGTTGACTTTACCAGCCAGGCGGTACAGGAAAAAATGTCACAAAGCCACTACGGGAATTTCTCAATGTATTCTGAGATAACACCACCTTTAACCACTGCTGGAGTCTGGCTTGGGCTCAGCTCTGTTTGGCAGAATTCTCTCTCCACTCCCAAATGTCATAACATTGGGTTTGGGTTTTTTGTTTGTATGTTTCTTTCTTTTTAAAGAATTTTCACAGCTGCGCATGGAGAGAGGAAAGACCAACTACCCAGGCAAGCAGTAAGACATAAAATCATAGAATAGTTTGGGTTGGAAGGGACCTTTAAGGGTTTAGTCCAACCCCCCTGCAATGAGCAGGGACATCTTCAACTAGATCAGGTTGCTCAGAGCCCCGACATACAGGGGCTGCTCAACAGAAAGATAAAGGTGGGTACTTTGGTCTAACCAAAACCAATGGTTATAATTCCCTAACGAAAGCACACATCTCCGATCATGCCTCAAGCTCCCCAATGTCCTGCAAACCCCGTCCCAAATCCCAGGCAGCACCCAGCCTCCTACCATGCGTCTGGTTGTCTCTGTCAGGAGTCCGATGCTGGGTCCACTCAGAAGGGGCCCCATAGCCCACGCTGGTGCTGGCTGCGATGCGAACTTTGTATACTTTGTTGGGATGGAGAGAGTAGAGAGTGATTTGTGTCTCATTTCCACCCACTTCAATGGAGGTAACCTGATCTGCTGGAACCAAGGCGACACCATTGAAAACCTGGTTTTCCCAGTCAAAGGAAAATACAACTGAGCAGCCAAAAAGCCTAGCTATCCCCACGTGGTCTGCACACCCTGGACTGGCTTGGCTTTGCCCAGTGCAATCTCATACCACCAGGAAAAACTAGAACTAAAGACTAGGCAGAGCTGATATCCTGACTGACAACCCCCTTCATCACATTCAAACCTGCAGGTTGCCTTCAGCACCACTGAGCCTGCCCGCAGGGGAGCTGTCAGAAACCTTGCTGCTGATGATGTCATGGCAGAACATGAGCACAGCTGATGGTAGCTAATGGTACGTTCTGGTGTTGCTCATTGCTGTATTTAAATCCTCACTTTAATTTGAACCAGTACTGTCCAGCAGCCCTGCTTTCTGCAAAATTCACACCTTCACCCATGCCAGACTGAGGTTTTATCATTCCCTCTTCAGCCCACCCAAGTTCATAAAGGACATAACAGGAAATTTAAACTGAGAATGGCCTGGGATTTTCACTGTAACAACTAATTGGTCTTGCTGACGATTCATATTGCCTGTTTGGTGAATGCAGAGGTCTTGCTTTTCAGCTTCACCTGGCGCAAACTCAGCTGGGAGCACTGTCCCAGCTATGTAACAGCATATTGCTGAGTGTGATTCCTAGACTGCAAACGTTTCCGAGGTTTTACGATGCCACAGAGCCACATGCAGGCTCAGGGCAAAAAACCAAGAGCCAGGAGTCACAGCACAGACTACTAATCCAGATCAAACACATGGGAACGTGTCCAGCACTTCATCACACTCTCCATCCTTCTCTTAGTAAGAATCATGACCCTGGGAAGTGTGAAGCTGCAGAGCTTTGACGGTTTTAAGAGCAAATACCCAAAAGGATTTGCAAAGCAAGCACACACGGAATTGGAACAGCCGCATCCAGCATAGGGAAACGTTACCATCCCCGCTGAAGGCTTCTTAGAGTGTCTGACAATATAAATAAAACCAGATAAAACTCAGCAATACAGCGACACAGCCTGGCCAGGATACTTGCTTTTTTTCCACAAGGATTACTTTGATTAGACTCCATTTTAAAGGAATCAAATGCATTCCTCAACCAGCATAAAGCTCTTCCCCCAAAACACACTGTGCAGATGGCACCAAAGGATTGCTCATGCAGACATTCATGGGGCAGCACAAATACACAAGCATCGGGCCATTCCCCTAGGGACACAGGCTCCTCCACAATCACAGAAAAAGGCACCTCTAAGTAGCATGAAGTAGCACAGCACCGGCACTGCTGTGACCACCAACAGCACAGCCAGGCTAAGAGAAGGCTGTTCTCCCTTGGGTAAAAAAGGGTCCCTCATTTTCAGCCTCGCACCGCCTCCGCTTGACGTGACATGCTGTTAACACTGCTGGAGCAGAAGACACAACCATCCCCAAATGGTGTTTCCCTCACCTTCCTTGAGGGTGCAGTAGTCGATCTTGTACTTCGTTATCTTGCCATTACTCAGCTCTGGAGGAGGAGGCAGCCATGTCACACGGATGTCACCAGGAGTCATGCTTGACAGGGACAGCTGAGGGGCAGCACTAGGAACTGGGCAGAAGCAACAATGGGAAGTCAGCAAAGACCGGGACAGGACCTCAACACATCTCTGCCAGCTCTCTCAGTTGGCTGGAGGCCACTACCTGGTCTTGGCCCTGCGCAGCCACTGGTGACATGCTGTCTGTCATGGGGGGAACCAATACCCCGCAGCTCTTCAACAGCTCAGATCATCGGCAGGGTGTCTGGGGAGGGGAGACGGTGGGCTGCTCAGCTTGAACAGGCCAATCAGAGCCTGCTGGCCACACCACACTACCCTTTAGGGAAGCAAAATGTAAGTGACCCCGCGTCCACTGCAAACTGGGCAGGTTAGCACAGACCAGCTAGTTGGCCTACGCTGTACTGTGGAGCGCGAAGGAGACACTAAAGGAAATGGCTCATAGATCCAGACTTCAGTCCGGGAATCTCCATTCCCGTGAGAAGCACAGCTCTGTGCTGCAGGCAGCTTTCATGCTTTCAACTCAGCTTTTCAGGCTTCAGATACATACACGTGGGACCACGCAGTTCACTATGTCGGGAATATTAAAAGCACATAACGCACCCTGCAGCATAGCAGGGGCTTGCACAAGGTCTGCCAAAACCATCGCTTCATGCCTCTGTCCTGCAGTCTGTTGAAAGCTGCACATGTCCTCCCCCGCTGGGCAGCTGTCCTTCTGGCACTCTGCCTTTACTGCTCGCAAAATGCTACATGATAAATGGTGAAATCAACACAAACTACTGGCTCTTAAAGGATACAACCTCAAGGCTGCTCCCAACCCTACAAATTGCAATAGATGTCCTTCTTCGGAGCTGAAATCAAATCTGGCCCAGAGTCAAGTTTGGAGCAATATCACATTAGCTAGGTGAAAGCCCAGAGGAGCTGACTGCAGTTTCCAAAGGATTCTCATGGGCCCCAGTGTCAGTGAGGTCATTTTCATGCTCTTCATCACCCAAGCTGGTGATCAGACCAGGGTGCTTTGGTTTTGGTTGGTTTGTTGTTTGTTTTTTTTGAAAGGGCTTCTGGCAAGAAGCTGTAGGAGTAGCAGGTTTAGTTTTCTAGGAGCTGATACTATTCTCCATAGCATATTCAATGCTCACCATGAAACAGGCCAAGAACATTTTTTAGGCACCAGTACCCATCTAATTTAAACGCACCGTCCTCCAGGGTCTGAACAATGATGGAAGAGGATGTCCGGCTGGCTCCGAGCTGAGAATACGCAACGACGTAGAACACATAGTTGGTATTGGGTTCTAGGTCCTTGACTTGCAGCTCAGTGGTATCATTATTGACAGCAAACTGGTATTCCACGTTATCTGTTCCTAGAGCCAAGGAAACACTGATCAGCAGGTCAGTGAACTGCTAAGACACTCCTCAAAAAATCACTTAACTCACAAGGTCCGTAGTGTAAATCCACCTTAAAAATCACTATGTCTTCTCCAATTTCCCCAGCACCTGCACAAACCCCATCTCTTATGTGAACTCTTTGGGCAGAAACATTCAATGCCTCAATGTTAACATCTCCATTTTGACTCAAACTCTTTAATCCATGCTAAAGCAGCTGAAGTTACCAGCTTAATTTTCAGAGGAGCTCTGGCAACAGTTCAGCAAGAGTATTGGCTTGCTGGCTGTTTGGGAAGACAGACCCCAAGAGATCCAAGTGCTTCACTTCAGATTCTGGGTGTGAATAATTTAGTGATTACCCCTGTACACAATGTAGCTATTTAATATCGCCATTAATAATCATACCCTTTGCATATAAAATCAATGTGTTGCAGGAAAAAATAAAGAACAGAAATAAATTTCCAGAAGTGCCTGGTCCCACTAGAATCCAGACAACTTAGCTATGTGGATACACTACTGTGGGTCAACAAGTTAGTATATGTCAGCTAATCCACAGGCACTGTCACAGGCTGACGCTGACTCCAAGAGAAAATTCCTTCACCTGCAATGAAAAGGGCTAAACTAACTGGAATTGCCTCACACTTGTCACTAGCTGGGAAAGAAAGTCAACCTGTGCCTTCTGTCTTGTACCTGCAACACAGCTGTGTTGCACAGGCAGATAACACCTACCCACAGCCCGCTGGTAATGTAATGAGAAGCCAATGATCTGCTCGCTGTTGTACTCTGGCCGCTCCCAGGACACAAGGACTGTGGTGCTGGAGAGGGACACGGCTGACACCTTCTTGGGAGCGCTGGGCAAACCCTCCCGCACGATCACTGAGAGCTTGGCAGTGGCGCAAGCCATGCCCAAGCTGTTCTCAGCCACGCACTGATAGTAGCCAGCATCCTCCAACCCGATCTGATTGATCACGAGGCTCCCGCTGCTCTGCACCTTCACCCGCCCGTTGGAGAGGATGGCCTCGCCGTTCTTCAGCCAGTGAATGGTTGGGGCTGGCTCGCCCTCCGCCTTGCAGACAAACCGGGCTGTGCTGGCCCGGGTGCGTGAGATGGTTTCAGGAGCCTGGGAGATGCTTGGTGTAGCTGGGAAGAGAGAGGACAAATTAATGCAGGAAGGAGGAGGAAAAGATAGCAAAGTAAATCCCTTCTCCTCCCCACTCAGTGCTATGTTTTATTCAGTAGCAGCTTTGCTTACAAGATAGGATTTGCCAGGCAGACTCTAGAGGCTTAATTTAGACTCTGTCCAAAAGGAAAAATAAATTCTGTTATCAATCATGTGCTGCGTTCCCTGATCCTAGGCTGTTCTCCCTGCTGGCTTCCACGATACTGAAAGTTAATTGCTGATACAGATTTCCATGGGGGAACCCTGGAGAACAGGAATAAGGCATAAAACGGTTCAGTAAATACAAGGAACAAAACCCCAAATTAAAGAGGTGACACTCCCACCGAGAGCTGTTCCAACCCAGGGCCTCCTGGCCTCTAATCTGGCTCCTATCTTACCCAGCATAGGTCACAAACTCAACTTCTTGGGGATCTCCTGGATGTCAGTCCAGGTAATCCACAGCTACCTGGCCAGCATTTCTACCTGGAGCACTTATCCTGCTCTCTACTCACCAAGGACCCGGAGCTCAGCTGCAGCTGTAACGAACTGCCTGGTCTGGGGTTTGTTAGCACGGCAGACGTACACCCCTGAGTGATGGGGCTGGCTGGAAGGAATGAGGAGATTTGTCCGTCCCAGCACAATCACATCTGTGGAAATGGGCTTTCCATCTGCAGGAAGAAACGTGCACAAATGTGGGAGGGAGTCCCAAGCTGCCCTTTAGGAGGGCTTGTAAACAATGCGTCTACTAGAGCCAGGATCACAGCTGGGGAGCAGAGAGCGCCCCAAATCCCAAACCCCAGCTCAGAGGAGGA
>NW_008824499.1:3153044-3155099 GCF_000699105.1 Pygoscelis adeliae | reverse complement strand
GCTGGGACACTCCTCAGTGCTTGACTGAGCATCAGCCAGCCCAAGCCAACATTGGCCCAAGGTTTAGTTTAGCCTGTAGCAACCAAAAAAGTTCTGGTTTGGATCAAAATAGTCTCTGATGCCTATGGTATGCCTGCAATGAGACCCCCTAGGAATAGCACATTCAAGGGAAAGCTATGCTAACACACATTTTGGAAAAGCTGCTGGATCTGCCTGCTGACCCCCATGCACAAACACACATGCCTCCTCCCCTCACTCATTAATGCAAATGCCTGCAAGAGCACTGAATCACTAACAACTCAGGGGTTCTTCCCTCCTCTGGGTCCCAGACATGAACCCAAATTTACTGAGCTTCCTGATTCATTCTTTGCCCTCAGCTTGGCTCCTGACCTGTAAAGTATCAGGAAGACACCTGGTTCTCCTTGGGGCTCTGGTGCTTGGGTCAGAAAAATGAACCGTGAGCTGCCCTCTCCCCATTCTCCTGGCTAGATGCTCAGCACTGCTGAGCAGGAAAAGAGGAAAGGGTGACTCCGGCTCCCTGGCCACAAGCTGAGCTGTCCTTTTACAACTTCAGATAGCCCTAGGCTCCTCAGCATGTCATGGACAAGGCAGTAGGCTGGTGATAGGCACTGCTTATTCTCAGCATTGCTTTGATGTGAGAAACATGGGGACCATGGCATTGATACCTCTGAACATATGTGGGGGAGCAAAGCCAAGAGCTGGGGACAGAGTATGGGCAAGCACAGTCTGGCCGAGGAAAGGCTTGGATGGGAGGTCAGGAACCCATGGCCAGGTCTGGCACAAGTTAGCAGACTGGGAGAGCCAGACAATTTGTGCAATACCTGTGCAACACCAGACCTTGTCCCTCTCCACCTGCAGAAGCACGGGTGTCTCTCAGACAGCAAAAACTCAGCACTCGCCTGCCTCTGCCTCTCACAGACTCAGCTGAGCCTGTATCTCGAGACAGGAGCAAGCTCTCCACCTCCACTGTGAGCAGCTGCACCTACTTAGCACCATCAGCAGGGAACACAGCTGTGATCAGATCCTCTGTCCCCTCCATCCATTTTGAGGGTCTTAGATGGCCTCACAGTTCAGTGGCTGCATGCTCAGAGGAGGAGAAAATCTGTGCACCCCATTTGCACTGGAGCAGTTTGAAAATCTGACTCCAGATGGTAGCAATTAGCTGACACCACCAAGGCTGGCAAGAGCCAGACTGGCAACCTGGAGGAACAATCCTCAGTGTTACCTACATGACTAATCGTCCAGTAACCCAGCCTGCTCCTTAATGAAGTCTTAGAAAGGAACATGCTTGTATAACACAGAACTGCTAGCACAGTTAATCCATCTTTTCTAATTTGAAGAGTCCACACCAGGAAGCAGAGGGGGACCAAGCAGACACTTTAAAATAAAGCATGCAAGAAACTGTTTCACCAACCTTTCCCCCTTCCCCCTCCTCTCCCCCCCATCCAAAAAACTCTAATAAAACTCTGATAAATAATATCTACTCTACTATGGGCATCAGTAGCTCTCAGTAAAACAATGAATAAGTGATCTAGCATGGAAAACCTGAGTATTTGTAATTGTGAAGTGCACAGGATAAACCAGAAACATATCTGCCGGAACATTTAATCCTTGCTGATTTGATTTCCAAACTTGTGTCCTCTGAGATTTTTTTTTTTTTTTCCTCCTTTTTTGTGGGGAAGAGGAAATATTTGTATACACTAAAATCACTGCCTGTGGAGAAGTCTGGGCTGAAGACCAACCACAATAAATGGTTACAGAGGAGAGGACTCAAATTGCAACCTGGATTTATGAAAATGACCGAGAGCCTTTTCTGGGGAAGATTCAAATCCTAAGCTGAGAACGTCTTCAGTCAGAGCCTCTGAAACACATCTGATGGATCATAGAATCATAGAATCATTAAGGTTGGAAGAGACCTCCAAGATCATCGAGTCCAACCGTCAACTCAACACCACCATGCCCACTAAACCATGTCCCTAAGCGCCTCATCTACCCGTCTTTTAAATACTTCCAGGGATGGTGACTCAACCACTT
>NW_008824499.1:3134046-3152597 GCF_000699105.1 Pygoscelis adeliae | reverse complement strand
GCTTTCCAGCCACTCTTCCCCAAGCCTGTAGCGCTGCATGGGGTTGTTGTGGCCGAAGTGCAGGACCCGGCACTTGGCCTTGTTGAAGCTCATACAGTTGGCCTGGGCCCATCGATCCAGCCTGTCCAGGTCCCTCTGCAGAGCCTTCCTACCCTCGAGCAGATCAACACTGCCGCCCAACTTGGTGTCGTCTGCAAACTTACTGAGGGTGCACTCGATCCCCTCATCCAGATCATTGATAAAGATATTGAACAGAACTGGCCCCAATACTGAGCCCTGGGGAACACCGCTCGTGACCGGCCGCCAACTGGATTGAACTCCATTCACCAAATGGTGAATGTCACACTTGGTGAAGTGACACTAGCATCCTACTCGTGACTAGGCTATCAGCCCTGGGTAACGTATGCCAGTCTGGCTCATTTGTACAGATCTGATGAGACCTAAGCATCTTCTCGATCCTTCCATTACCAATCTGACCACAGTAAGATTTTTCAATAAAAACCTCCCAGCCACTCCAATGATTAACAGATCTTATGTTTTATAATCCTGCAAGATAATACAAGTTATTTCTCCAATGCAGTGGCAGGTTCCACAGAATCCCCACTAACCTCTGAGTCCCCGGAGGAGTGGCATAGACATGACCCCATCTCATGACCTTCACTACTCAAGCTTATACAATGAAGATGACTAATTTAGATCAAAAGGCATCCAGGCCCTAGAATTTCATATATTTCACAGGTCAAACAGCTATGAAGTGAACTGCGTGCTTTGTAACCTTCTAGATTTAATTGGTAATTCCAGTTTAGCAAGGACACCCTACACTGCGACACCACCTGCGTCATTAGGTACTGATGTAACAACCACCCTTCCCGTCCCACAGATTTTTCCACCTTTTAATAGATTTTTAAAATAAAGGTTCCTCTTGACAACAAAGGCTTAATTCTGTCCCTCATGCTCACCCTGTCGTATCCAGGAGACGAAGGGGGTGGGATCGGCAGCTGCCATGCACTCCATCACCACGCTCTCCCCGGCCACCACCGTGGTGTTCTCTGGAGCGGCGACAATGGTGACATCTCCTCCTGCTGGCTGGGAACCTAATGTCAAAAATAAAAGGAAAAGTCTGTCCTTGCAAACTGCAAAGTCCCCAGAAAAGCACAGAACACAGACATCCCAGCCGTGCTTCCCCAGGTAGTCTCATGTGGTAACAGCACATGCCTAGTTGGAGGAGAAAAGCAGGTCTTGCTTTCACATTACTTCTGTGAAAGAAATGAACAAAGGGGTGCCCTGCAGATTTTCTCTAACCATGCTGGCACTAGTAAAAATTAGTATCGGGATTTTCACATGGAAAATGAGTAGAGTTTCAACCCAGCACCTTCATCAACTGTTGCTAAATGGATGTTTGTTAGTTAGATGAAACAAGACACCGCTATCCTCAGAGCAACAGCAACACAACACACCCTTTGCCAAGGCATTGTAACAACTCAGAAAGAATCTAGTAACTTGGTTAAAGAAATTTTAACATCCAGATGCTCTGCTGTAAACTGGAACAAAGAGAGGTCAAGCCTCTGTGTCCAGGCCTTCACCTGACGGCACAAAGACTAAATCAGTCATTACACATCTGGAGGAGAGCGCGCTATTTAGCTTATACGTGCAGGGACGAACAGCCAACAGTAAATCAAGCAACGTTTACAGGAAGATCTATAGGCTGCATTGCACAATGCCTTGAGAACAGGATGGGAATTTTTTGCTTGAAATGAACCTTCTGCCTGTGTCTGCCCACTGCTGAGCAGAGGTTAAGGGAAGGTTAAGGAAATGCCTTTGCAGCGGCCAAATTTCTGTTGTCAGATGAAAACAACCGGAGCACTCTTGAGCAGACCAGACTGTTCATGACCCTCAACAGTAGCAACCCTGTTCTTCCAGCTCTGTCTACCTCTGAGGGACACTTTTGTTGTTGTCCTCATGAAGGGAGAAATAACTGCAGAGGAGTCACATAGTACAAGTAATTTTTAGGCCTGCTCCAGGTGCTCCCATGATCTAGCAGAGAAAGTTGTTGGCAGCAGGTCTCAAACAAATAAAAGCAGGACCTTTTTGCACAGTACAAACTCACTGTCTCAGGATGCTGCAGAGTTCAAAAACCAAGAGGTTCAGACAAGCTCATGAAGGACACATTTACCGGGACTGTTAAATATGAAGGTCTCACTGCAGTCCCCAGCCCAAGATGTTCCCGCATCCCTGACTGTCAGATGCAAAAGGACGCGTCCAAGGAAAGCACCATGTCCTCCCTGCCCAGTTTTTTTACATGCTTTCCTCTAGCATCTGCTGTGGTCACTTTTGGAGATGGCACTGCAATGGTTGGACCTCTGGCCTGACCCACACTGGCCATTCTTGCGGCATCCAAGCAACACTCACTCATACTTGACTTTCTTGTGAATATAAACCAGAGAAGCTTTGGCCTCAGCATGCAGGCCGGCCTGCATGGCAGGAGGCTACACACTGCTGCACTGAATGCGCTGCGCTCAGTCCATCACCAGGCTTGTTGACATTTACTCTAGTGGAGAAGTCTTGCCAAAGAGAGTTGGTTCAACGCTGAAATTTTCTTGTAGTCCATACATGCGTGAAAGGGATTTCCATCTGTAGTATTATGTGAGCACAGTTTAAAAGGAGCTAGTAAAATCCCCGAGGCACTGAAGGAAAACGGGAGAGAGCAGGAGCCAGTGCTTGTCCAGCAGATGGAAGCAGAGACCAAGGAGCATCAGTGGTCTCCTACCTGGGGCAATGGCTGGACCACACTAAATAGCCACCGCAGCCCTGGGCAAACACCAGCAATAAGAGCTGCCATGGGACATGAAGGAAAAGCCAAGCCAGCTATCCTCCTTCCAGTGGAACAAGTATGCTACACAGAGGGCCTGGTGTGTACAGGCACATACAGTCTCCTTTTGTGCTTACAGCACAGTGTGGGCTGGCCAGGGCTTTGCTACATTCACGTACATTAGCTGTTCACATTGTTCATGCCTACAAACACTTTCAGCCTCAGAGCCATCACATCCAGCTGCAGCAGGACAACCTGGGGGACAGAACAGGGACAAGAAGAAACCACATCAGACTATGGATTCAGAGGCCTCACTGACAAATGGATCAAAGTCCTGGCCGCTCTTAATTGTGGTGCCAAGGCTGGGCTTGAGCACTACTGAGACAGAAAATGGGCTTAATGCAAAAACAGGCACAAGAGCTTCCACAACAGACACGTAAGCTGAAGGATCAGAGAAACACAAGGCTCTTTGGAACAGCAGCTTTCTTTTATCTCCAGCTCCAGTTCAACAAAGCACTAAGATCCACAAGTAATCATTAGTCCTGCAAAACAACTGAGTGCAGGGACTCCAGCAAGACCCGGCTGGATGCGTGAGGCTGCTCAGCACATTGCTAATGTGAGGCTTCTACCCTTTCTCTGCCCCATACGGCACAGACGGATGAGGAAACATCAGAGAAAGAAGAAGGAGAAGGAGCTTTCCAGCCAGGATTTGGAAGGAAACACATGCGAAAGCACCAGAAGCAAAGGAAGAGGCTTTTATAGCAGCCATTACAGGGAAGGCCACAGTGCTGGGAAGACACTGGAGAACCCAACAAGTTGTGGTAAGGTTGTTTTTAAGAGTGAGGCAGGGAAAGGTGCAAAGGAGCCAGGTGAGTAGTTGCTCTCTGCTGAGGGGCTGGCAGCATGGCTGGACATAGTCGCACCTCTCCACAGACCACAGGCTCAGGCCCCACTCACCCTGCGCAGGGCTCAGTGAGCCTCATCTGCCCACCCTGGAGACCCATTACCCATTGTGGGGCCATGGCAGCTTTTTATGAAAATGAACAGGGCAGCAGCCTACACCCCAGGTCCTGGGAGCAGGAGTGTACGGGGTCAGACTTCCAGCCTACCACGGGAGTGAGCTGCTTTACCCGACACCACCAGCTGCCTGTGTGCCTGCTGGGCAGGACATGGCTGAAATGCGTCTGTGTGCATAAAGCTGTCTTTTTCTGCAGTGCTGGGGGAAAAAATAAATCTAGACTAAAAAAAACCAACACCAGCCAGATGGCAATATATTCCTTGCCAGATTTCCAAGCAGCTTTCTCTACCAAGCTTAGGGCAGAGGCAAACAGAAAGCTCCTCAAACCTGACTTAAACACTTGTCTGTTGCATTCAGGTGCACGGCCCCAGGTGCTGGCTGGCAATGGCACCTTACAGGTTATAGAAACTTCATGTAAAGGCACTTGTCCCATATCACTTGGTCCCTCGACAGCTGCCTTGTAGTGTTGTCAGTCACTAGAAGGATTTTACAAGCTGCACAAACCATCACTCTGAAATGGCCCCAGGAACCATCAGCCCAGCTCTGCAATGGTTTAGCAGAGCCACCGTGAAACACTCCTATAAAGGCACAGCCTATAGCTTTACCTTTCCTTGGGGCCTTGCATTTCTCCTGGCTGGAGAAGGACCAACGAAACGCTTCACCATCCTCACCCTGAACAGTCCTGCAGCAGCACCACATGCCGCCCTTCCCTCTGGTACTGCCAGTCCCACACCCTGGGTACTGCCCGTCCCCCCCCCTGGGTGCTCAGGAAGGAAAAGAGCAAGGAGCTCGCTGGTGGCCAGGTAACCAGCCAGCAGAAACCAGGCCTGGCGACCCAAAAGGGCTGATGACTAGCTACTTATTAGCTCCATACTTACTCTGCAGAAGGTATAAAAAGAGCTGATATTGGGGCTTCCTGACAGTCAAATCCAAGGGCACAACTCAAGGTCTCTCTGACAACCAAGAGCAGCAACAGCCACAGGGATCTGTAGCTCAAACATCCATTTCTGCTTCCTTCTCCCTCGGCCACAACTCTGGTTTCAGCCTTGAAAAACTATTAGGAAAACATATTAGCCCAGACCCCACATCTGTTTGTCACTGATTTATTATTAAAATTATATTACAAAAGCAAACAGTTCTGCTTGCTTTCCCAGAGCTTTCCTGAGTGTGTGCATGGATGAATGCCCCATACACCTCTTGCACACACAAACGCATTTCTCTTCAGCACTGTGGGTCTGTCAGAGCAAGTCTACAAGTCAAGCTCCTCTTTAAACTGAGCCCCCTTTAGAGTACATTTTTTACCTGCTATCTCAATAGGCTGGTTGGATAGGATAGATTGCAGGTTAACTGCTACAAAACTGCTAAGGTTTTGTTTGGTTTGAAGAGTTCCCAAAAACAGTACTAAGCTTACCAGGAAAAACTCCACACAGAGGATTCCAACAAACATCAAAGAGTAAAATCAACATGAATTTTTTGTCTCCACTGCCATGAAGATAATTTCAGGTCAAGAGGGAATATTGTTAGAACCAAAGGAAAAAAAGAGCTGCAGTTTCCAAGACATCTTTCACTGCCTGAACAAAACAGGTCACCGAATGCACCTGTGCCATGCTGGCCGTTCTGTGGCACTAAAAGCTTTCACAGTGCTGCTATTTAAAACTTGGGCTTTGAGATTTCTTCCCCCACCCCAGCTTTGTTTTGTCTCTCCATGTAGCCAAGCTGCTCTAGGCAAAAGCTTTGCACAGCCCAAGGCACAACCCGTGGATTCGCACCAAAACTTGCTGTTACTGATGACCTTTATGGACTTTTTGCCTTTCTGAATCAGATGGATCAATTTTACCCTCTTTTACTGAAAAAATGCCTGTAGGGTGCCAAACGTGGCTCTAGGATGACTCAGAGTAGTGCGCTAGGACTGAGAGAAATCCTCTGGGCACTGAAAAGAGTTAGAGATGAAAGCTCTTTTCCTGCACAGTTCGTCAACCTGTGCCCATCTCTCCTGTTTGCACAGGGAGACGACAAGGGTGCCATCACAGAGCAAGAGACAAGCCTTCCTGATAATCTGCAGAAATGTTTCAAAATAATCCGCCAGGTTTTATTGTTTATGAACGACTCACTACAGCAGACTTCTCAGTTCATGAGATTTTCCACTTTCCTATCATGAGACAGGAAAGTCAGGCCAAATTCGGGTGCTCCACTTTTTTGTACCATCGCTCTCACAGGCATCTCTCAGCGCCTGGAGCTGGGTTTCAGGGTCAGGTGGTGGGCAGGCAAGAGGAAATACAACAAATCGCTTGTGATAGAGGGTAGTATAAAACCAGAAGGAGGTGGGGAGGGGAGCACAGGGAACCTTGAGACAGCAAGCGAGCATGCCAGACAGATCTCAGCACACAGGCTGCCTAACCTGTAAAAATCCAATCTGTATCATTTCAAAGCATTCAAAGCAAAGGGGAACTGTAAGCAGGGATGTGAAGGGAGGCACCATGGGGAGCTGCTTGGGCAAAGCTCAAAATGTTTATTTGAAGTTATAGCTTGAGTTATAACATACACGAATGATTTCAAACTCCAAGAGTTTACAACTTGGGTCTGCCTCTAATGCATCCATAATTCATCAGCTATCCTCTCCTGCCTCCCTGCTCTTGTTAGTGCAGAGTTATCAGCAAAGAATTCAGGCAGTGCAACAGGAGGAAAATGTTTTCTGTTCAGCCAATTTGTGACAGTCGTTTGCAGTGACAAGAGGATGACTTCTTGGACGGGAACTAACACCTCTCTCCCGCTCCATAAACACCCTGTCTCGGCGAAAGTGCTGGAAGGTTAAACATGACTTGCATGGTGACACATTCAGCTCTCAGCTGTCAGCAGTTCAAGATTTGGAGATATCCAACAACCAAGCAACAATCTTCTGTTCTGCGAACTTTCTCACCCTCTCTGGAGGAGGAGCATGAAACCTTATTCATCCCTGCGAGCCTCCTCCGGGAATAGATTCTAGCACTGAGCAGCTGTTCATTAAAGAAAGTCAATGCTGTCACTGCTGTTATTCTGCAGACAATAAAGGAGCAAATTACCCCTTGCAAAAGCACACACCTTCAAAAATGCAGGCGCTGTGTTTGCAGAGCATGCCCTACTCCCACTCCTTAGTTCTCTCCCAGTTTCTCAGACAACTCACAGACCCTCCTGGACTGTTCAGGGAGAAAGCTGACAGCAGCCACGGAGAAGAAACATCTTCCGCACCTGCCTTCCTCCTCCCTTTACACTTTCCTGGAAATTTATCTACAATTTATTTCTACCTCTGGGCTAGACCCAGGACAGGAGATAACTAGCATGTAAAATCTCTAGGCAGGACACTTTCCTAATTGTAGCCTAACACTTCGCCATATCTGCTTCGGGGGCAATATAAACAATGTCAGATCTCAAAACTGAGCATGCTTAGCAACAAGCATTTCTTCTTTTGTAACTGTTCTCATCTGAACACAGCAATGCACAGCTTTGCAAACAGGAAAGCAAAGCAGCCAAAAGAGGACCGGCACCAGTGATTTTTCAGAAGTGGCTAGAGATGTTGAGTGCTGCCCTTCCGACACCCTACAATTCAGGCCTCCCCGAAGTATCACAAGTCAAACACTGCCTCCTCTTCTCCCCAAACACAGCTCTCGCAACCACGCATCCTTTCTGAAAATTACCATTTGCTTTTTGGGGTTTTTCTTCCACCTTTGCTATACCACAGTCCCTGTGGCGGTCTGAATCCAAGTTCTGTTCTCCTCCATCACTGAAGCTGGGGAGGGATGACTTTTAGTTACAAGATTACGAACTCAATTCACCAAACATTTGGTACTGCTTTGATGGTTCTCAGCATTGAAAACTCCTCTTCTGCAGAGGATCAGGCTTTGGTTCACAAGCCTTGCAGGAGCTTTTAGAGGTGTGCCTCAACAGAAACTCCAGCACTGACCATGCTTGGGTACAGGGACTGCACAAGTTGTCCCAGTGCAATCTGGTAGCACCAGTGCCCATAAACCTCCATCATTAGAAATGCCTCTTTCTTTCCCTTTTCAGGCAGCTGCAGTGTGCCTGGGTCAGCGCACAAGTCGACTTGGAAGGGAGGCTGAAAAGGAACCCAGCTATTATTGCACAAGTGACACTGTATTGGCATAACTGTTTCTTTCTGCCCAATAATATAAATGAGCTTAGTAAATCAGGTTTGTATTGTCTTTTTACCTCACATCCTCAAAATGTTTTGTAAGTAGTTATGCATTTGTCAATGCATAGATTTAACTGAAAAGCTGAGCAGGGAAGAATTTATCTTCACATTTTGGAACAGGGACAGAGTCTCTCTTCCTACTTACCAAATTAGTGCTGCAGCAGAGCAGCTACACATCATTTGTCATCTTTAAAGCAGCATACAAAGAAACATGCACAAATGATTAAAACACAGAAGTTCAATCACTTTCTTAGTGCTATTAAGAGACCTCCACATACAGCACTTGTATCTCAAACTACTATCACAAAATGCCCTACAAAGAAGTCAGCAAACAGATCGCAAAATACACAGCGCAATCTACACTTCTAATAGCAGGCACAAAACCTGCTCCTTTAATGTCTGCATATATGTACATGCAAAATGGAGAATTTAATAGATGAAATACACTTCTATGATTTAAAAAAAAAAAAAAAAAGGAGGGAGATTAATTAGTTTGGATGAGGAGTGTTCATTTACTATGTGGACACACTCCTCAGACCAGCACCTGCCACAGCTTCTGGTGTCTCTCCACAGAGCGTGTGTACACACAGAGTGTGGCAGGAGGAGCTGCTCTAGGAACTGCTTTTCACTTGGCTTGAGAAACAGCCTGTTAAACATTTTCCCCAGCTCTCTGTCCTCTGTCTGGAAGCCTGGGGAGCACACAGATCCCAGTCCAGACAGGCAGAGGGGCCATCAGGCAGTTCTCTTTCATTCCCCTCGACTTCTTTATACAGCTGACAGATTTCAGCTCAGAAATTAAATCCTTTAATGTACTAGCTCAGCCACAAGTTGACAATCTGAACTACATGTAACCAGAAGCCCAGAAAGGCTGAGCAGTGGCAGGTTTCCAGGAACTGCCTTGGATTTTTAGGGGGCTCTTCCCCCACCCCAAATCCTTGAACCTTCAGGGTATGAAGATTTACATGTCCAGGGAACGTTTAGCTCTGCTGCGAAGCAGTTGGAGTGTGCTTTGCCCGCCACTCCACCTCCTGTATAGCTGTCAACATTGGCTCTCTGTTTGCGTACATGCATTTGGAACTGCTCTTCATCACGCCAAAAGGGACGGGAGCCAGCCCGACTGCACAACAAATTCTTGCTCGCTTCCCCAGCGAGTGCTTGGAAGCGCCTACATTTGCACCGCTCTGAGCGGGAGCTAGGCAAAATAAACAGGAGGTGTTGTGCCGACAGCCGCGGCCATGCGGCTCTGTAGCCCCACTGCACAGAGCGCTGCTGCTTCTTATGAGAATTACGGCTCTTCTGGTTTTCTGCCGCAGGCCCGAGTTAGCCAAAGGGTTGGAGACCTCAGGCCATGCATCTGAATCCGCAGAAGCCTATAGATACATCACAAAGAGTTTCTGGGAGGCAGAAGCAGCAGACCACGAGCTGGAACGTGGCAGAGGCAATAGGAAACCCAAGCTTAGGGCACAGTGGACACCGAGACCTATCAGAAGGACCATGTTGGAGCATCATTGATAATGTCACCATTGTGTAATTAACAACCCTTTAGCCATTCTTGGCACACTTTCACAGATCTTAGTGCAAACAAAGTCCTTGAAGGAAGTCACTCAGTGTACAGCAGGATTTAAGCCTCTAGATCAGATGAGAGGTCAACAAAAAAAAGAAATGAAGAAAGGAGCAGAGGTACCTCAGTGTCTCTGAAGCAGTTTGGGGAATGGCAGAGCAGTCTTCCTGCCCTAACCCTAAGACCCAGACAGCTTATGCTACTCACAGTGAGCCCTTAAAGCACTGCAAGCCCCAGCCATTCCCCAGCAGCTGCCAGGAACACAGACAAGAAAGACAAGGGCTGGAAGAGGATGTTTTGCAAAGTTACCACTGCAACAGGAACCACCACACTACACAAGGCATGTCCCATGGCTGACAACACTGATGTTACTGCAACACACCATGCTCAGCAGCACAAAGGGCAGAGCCAGACCCCATCCTTGATGTGACCTGTGCTGCTTCAGTCCAGTCCTTCAACCTGCCTGGCTGCTGTGGGCACCAATCCTCCACACAGCTCCAGCACAGTGCTGCAGCCCTCACCAGCCAGGATGATGTCCCAGCTTCCCAGCAGGGCCAGGCTCTGGTCCAGTGGTTCAAGAGAAAAAGTCTCCCCTGGTCTCTGTCACTAACTCACTGTGCTGCTGTGGGCACATCTCTCAGCATCTCCATGACTCCATCTGCTCAGAGTTCTAACATAGCTAATTCACAGAAGTGAAGGTGCAAAAGTAAAACCCAGGAAGCATCAGAAGACCCTTAACAAAAGCCACAGTATCAGAGATTTAAATATAGGCACCCCCTGCAAATCAGTAAACACCAAATGGCCATGGGGACCTAAGCTTGCCAGCCTCTGGGATTCAGTAGGAACATTCCCACACTTTAACCATCATTACACCAGCTTTCTTTGTCATTTTCCTAGGCCACCACATCACCTTCCAGGCTGACACAGCAGAAATCTCCAAGAAAAAAAGCTGTAAGGCAGGTAAAGATATGCTGTTATCTCTTGCACAAAAATGAGACGGAGACATGGTCAACAGAAGACCCTTCTGGCTCACAGGTCATAAGCCCTGAAACTCCTCCTTACTCAGTCACCTCACCTTGTCCAAGTGACTGGAGCCATTTCACTCCAGTAACTTCCTCCTTGTGCTCAGAGGCTGATGTTTCCCAGGGGTTGACACCTATTTCATCAGATCTATTTGCAATTCCGATTTATTTGCAACATCAGATCTATTTACACTTCACGTACATCTAGTGACAGCAGAGAGCGAACAGGCTGGAGGCCCTGGGCTGTGCAGAAGGACACAACCTGCTTTCTTTGTGACCAGGGCTTGTGCTCTGCCCCATTCCGTCTGCCAGAGATGGCCGTTCACATTACTGTCATGCACAGCTTTGAAAAGAGAAACATTATGGGAAGCCACCTCATAGTGTGGTCTCCCTGATGCCAGGTATGCAGAATGCTTCCTACAAGCTATGCTTCGAACACACAACATGCTGGGAGCCTACAGTAACACAGTCTGGCAGCAAACGAAGACTGCCAACTTGGAAGGAAGAACTAAAAGCAGATGGATGCATCTGCATTAACTCAGGACAATGCAAATCTGTTTTTCTAGGAAAAGTCTGGAAGGAAAGCTGGCTTTCCATGGGGAAAGATCATTAGTGATATCCACAGATTCTGTCAAAGCCCTTCGGCTGGACGCTTGCTGAGTACCGCAGAGAGCCCCAATCTGTCCAAGGCTGTGCCTGAAGACACGGTGTTTGGTAACACCACCTGCCCCTCCTTATCCCATCCTTCTTTTCTTTTCCTGCTTCTCACTCTCATCCACAATCCATGTGGCATTTCCCTTCAGCTGCACTAGAAAGAGAGTTGGACAAGAGCATCTCTCAGTTACTGAAGGCAAACTCCCAGCTGTGTCCTGAGTGATCCTTGGCATCCAAGTGAGGGCTCAGAGCAGCACGGCTCAGTTCCTGATTCAGCCTCCCCCATGATCTGGGCCAACTCACCCCATTGTTATTCCTTAGCACCACCAGGCCTGTAGATACTGGTGGGTCTCTGAGACAGGGACAAGCCTCCTCTGTATGTCTGTCCCATGTCTAAAGCAACGGGACCGTGAGCTTTGCTATGCCTCTGGATGCTTGCAACATCTTCACTCCAGCTGTTACGATGCTGTAAGCACTGTAAGGGCACTGCTAGCCCTCAACCTCAGAGAGGTACTGAGGCTCTCCTATAATACAGACCATTAATAATTAAAAAGTGCCATCAGGAACCCAACCACATCAACCTTCCTGTCCTGCAGCCCATTGCAAGCTGGTGACCTAATTATGGTCTCTATTCTTAGCTCCCTTCCAGCCTCACTGTGCAGGCACAGCCTGTTCAATACCCTCTGGGAGAGGCCAGGTGTGATCCCTGCAGTGCAGATATGCAGATGCACCACAGGGTTACACCAGCACCAAAAGACTCTTGGAGGAGAGCTGAACGGAGACTGCCGCTTAACCCTGCTTCAGTCAGAGCCTTACCAAACACCAGCTCTTCTTTCAGGAAGCCTCAAAAGCGCAGCAGATCGGGATCAATAAGAGATGCATGTGGAGAACACTGGAGGATCACAAACCATCCCTGAATCCAGCCATCCCTGATCTTCAGGAGTCGGAGGCAGAGCTGCCTGTAACACACAGGCCTGGCCATACCTGACAGCTCCAAACATAATGCACAGCCAGTGTTGCGTGTGGGAGAGACCAGTCTCCCTTCAGGACCTGGAAACAGCTCACCTATTCTCAGCCATAAATTCCTTGTTCTGCTCTATTATCCTTGACACCTCTGTTGCCACTCACTTTGGTGCCAACCCTGGACTTAGCTGTTCTGTTTAATGGGAGGTGAGGGCTCTGAATTTTGTATCAAACCCTCTGTCACCTCAGGCTGCTAGAGCTGTCAGGAGCACAGCGTATCATAGCCCCACTGAACTTCACAGACAGACAGCTGAGCTGGAACTCCCCCTTCGGCTCCTGGGAACAGGCTGCTGACACTTGAGCTACGAGAAGCTTTCCCTCGGTGATGTGAGTGGTATGATGCATGCTGGCCCTGTACAAACTCCAGTCAAGGAGAGAGCTGTGTGTTTGGGTGGGTGCCTGATGCATGTCTGCACCAGCCCTTCATAAGTTTCACCCAAAATCTGTGGTCTCAGTCCTGTTCCATGAGTGCTTGAAATCAGTAGCATTGCTAGGCTCAGTAAAAGGGAGACAGAGTGAAAGTTTACAGCTCATGTTAGGCAGAAGGTCACTTCTAGCTTTAAAGATCTATTTATTAAGCTAGAAGTGCTGTGAATCTCCTCCTTGATCTTGCCATTCTCTGAATTCACGCTTACCGTGGTTCACTTAGCATCCTCTGCCACAGAGGAGGATCAAGAGCATTTTTCATGATCCAGCAGATGCATTATGCAAACAGCTTCAGATACCTGCTGCCCAGGAAACTGGAGCTTCGAAACACACAGAATCCTCATGGCTGAGCTTTTGGGATGTCAAGTAGAGAGCAGCTCACTGCTTAACCACTAAAGCGAAAGAGCAAAAGGCAAAGAAAAACAGGATGCCAAAAGAAGACAGGGAAAAGTGACAGAGGTCTGCGAGCAGCAGAAGAGGCACAAGGAACGGGGACACAGCAATTCCAGGCTGGAACTGGAATGCCTCCTTCTCCAGAGGTGAAGCACCACTTGCTGGTTAAGCCAACAGCTCACAGTAAAAATACCACTGCCTTATCCCACCCCATGTTTTCTCTCCCTACGCAATTCCATGACCCTCTTGCCTCCCAGAAGCACAGTCTTAAGCAGTCTCCTGTGCCCACAAACACAGCTGTGGATAGCTCTCCCCCCACAACACCACAAGGCCCTGCTGCCTCTGCCGTGTGGGTTCCTGCCAGAGGAAGACCACCCCTGACCAGGTGGGACCATCACCCCACTGGTTAACGCTGCCCTTCTCCATCAATGGCAGCACACACAACGGGATCGACACCCAGCTGTGGTCAGAGTTTTCAGACCAGAGCAGCACTGACCCGAATCTGAACTGCCCTGTCCCTACATTGCACGGTATCCGTGTTCAAAGCTGCGAAGGGAGCACAGCACGTGTCGTCAGGGCTCAGGCTGAGCGCCAACCCAGCATCCAGCATGTCATTCGCACATGCAGGGACTGAAAATCCACTTGTGGTAACAGCACGTCTGTTTCTGCAAGGTGGTGGCCAACTGCGAGTGCTGCTCACTTCATCACCACCTTTCTCTCCATCCCCAAAGCTCATCCCATTCAATAGCTGTATTCCCCTACAACCCTTTGGAGCAGGAACCACCCAGGTCCCAGCACCTAGAGCCAGGCTCTCCCTTGGTACCTGCAAGCCGCTGCAACACAAACACCAAAAGAACAAAAAAGTGAAGGTGTTTCAAGCTGCCTCCAAGCTCTGTCCCTGTTATCATATTTCATACAAATATTTGGCTGAAAAATCCATTTCCTGGGACACTGCTGCAGCAAGCTGCTACAACTGTCAACGTAAATGATGTTCTGCCAAGGGCAATCTCGCAGTGTCATCTCTAATAACACAGTACTCAATCCCAACTCACAGGGGACGTGCTCATCTGCTGGAAGACTCTTCAGTGGCATGCTCAGCCCAGACTTCAGCCCTGCTGCACTTATGCCCATCGCCCTGATCTGTTCTCCCCAATCCTGTGTTTATTGCAGCACAGGATCACGTGGAGCACAACTGTTGAGACCACCACACGAACATTGCTGCATAGATGTTTTGCTGGTGCTGGGGGAAGGCTGTTACACGTTCTGATTCTTGCCAGCCTGGTCTGAGGCAAAGGTTTTACCCATATACCAGAGTGACATGTCACAGCAATCGTGGCTACTCTGCATGCACAGATCAGGAATAGGGTGCAGAGGACACAAGAAAGAAAAACCCCACACCCACAATCAGGTACATAAAGAACCCTCTGCCCCATTTACTGTACAAGTCTAACTTAGATATCTAAATTGCATGTTTCCATTCAAGGTCTTTGTGAAAACTTTGTGTATAATGTTATATGTTGCAAGCATGGTACCACAGCATCTTCCTCTGCAAGTGCACCTTGACGCCCGGCTCACCTGAGCAGATAGACCTCCAGACCAAATGCCCATAATCACTCTCCAGACTGACCCATCACTTCTAAGAGGGCAACTCCAAGCCTTTTACATTGTCCCTATTTACAGAGGAAGAAATTAAAGTGTTAAGGAACTGATTCTCCTCTGTAGCCCAACAACAGAGAGGAAAGGAGAACCCAAGAGTCCTGGCTCCCAGGACCACGCTTTGTTGACTCTGATGGTTATTTGTGCTGCACTGGGGATGCAAGCCACAGTGTACCAGACATGGGGCAAACACACAGCAAGAGGTAGTCCCTATCCCCAAGAAAACACACAAAGAGCAAGCATGTGCATGACATGGAGGGGAAAAGTGAAGTGACCTGCTGAGACCACACAACGTCACGTTCCCGAAGCCTTTCTGCTACTCTTCTGAGAGCCGCTTTATGAAGCATGGCAGCACTTCCTTGTGTATGTCAAGGACCTGGGAACACAACCAGGACACACTGAGAATTAACTCTTTATATACAAGTTCAAAGTAGGGCTCCAGAGCTTGCTTCCAGAAAAAGGAACTACAAGAAACAAGACACAGCTCCGTCAAGACCTGACTCCAAGCAAAGGCAGCATGCACAGACAGAGCGCCTGGGAAAAGCATCCTGCAGCCAGCTCCTAATACCCTTTCTGGCAGAGAGCGCAGCAGGGCTGCAGTGTTCATTCATCATCTGTCCAGGTAAGGGGTGAAGGGACAGAGCTGCGAGATGTGTTTGGCGCTCCATCCGCACGGGAGCAGTGGAGATCCAAGGGGAAAATCCAAGTTATCCCTATTTCGACAGCAGGCTCTGTTTCAGGGCTGCGTGACTGTATCCCACTTTCTGTCTGCTCTCTACCCTTCCAGCTCAAAATGCTGCTTCCCCAGGGAACGTCTGGAAATTTGCACCATGAAGTCTGCACAGCTGAAACATCTGCAGTGCTTACAGCACCACCGTGCACCGCTGCTCTCTGCCCTGCCTGTGTAAGGCCAGCATGTGTTTAGCCACCAATAGAAAAGACAGCCTTCCCCACGTGACGGGGAAGTCACACCGTCAAGGGAAACGACACTTTTGGGGTTTTTAGGCCATGCAAATATGACAGAAGGGGGTCGTGCTAATTGCTGCCTCTACTGGGAGAAGGCCTTTAATAAGGGAGATGGAACAATTCCCAGCCATCATATTGGGAACAATGGGTAGAGCGGGGAGGAGAAGGACAACTGGGCAGAAGAGCTACAGGGAAACAGATTCCTTTGCTATGCACAGCCAGTTCAAATCCAGCACTGTCTGTCAGGGGCAGAGGCATGAACACAAGATGTTCCCAGGCCTGAGGGCTAGCAACCCAATGCAAGTGGAAGTGTTTGCATTATAACCAGCATGGCCCCAAAATCCATCACAAGCACACAGACTCAGTCATCACCACACGGCACTGCCCAGTGCTGTCACTGGGACACCAAAGCTGCAGGCACAGCTGGTAAGGAGACACTAGATCCCACTGCACAAACCTTTTCCAGGAGCCTTGGCAGTGCAGCGGGACTGAAAGATTGGATTCCCATCTTAGGTCAGCACAAATGACTCACTCCCTCAGCAGGGAGGGAAGAAGTAGTTTAGTTGTTCCTGCCTGCAGACACATAGGAGTTTGGTCCCTGAAATTTCCAAATAAGCAACTCAAGCAACACTAAATAGCTGTATTTCAGGGTATTGTTCTTTGTTGTTGTTGTTGCTGTTGTTTTTTCACCCCCTGGGATTTTTTGTTTGTTTTGGTTTAGTTTGGTTTTATTTTTTACAACCAGCAAAGGATTTCTGCCTGACCAGTTCACTCCAACTACTATCAGCTGCTTCTGAACAGGGGGGAAAAGACTCCTCAAGCCAGTCCAGGCATCCAAAAATGTGCCTCTGATGATGAAGTACTGAAACAAGAAAGGATCAACACCATGCCAGTCACTTATGGGGGAGTTTGCAGCCTGCACAGGTCACTGCAGTTTCCCATCTGTCTCAGAGATACTTCTCCCCAATTATAAAAAAAACCAGAGATTTAACAGGCATGTTTTTCATCACTATCAGCTCAATCTGGTGAAAAACTCAACCTCGCATATTTGTTTTTGCAGCCAGCGTGTGGTGTGGTGCTGCAGAAGCGAGATTTGGGTGAGAACTCCAGGCAGAAATCTGCTCAGGCCGGCTGGTGCTCCAGAAGGAACACTTCCCATTTAACCTCTTCCATTGCCTGCATTTGCAAAGGAGATTAAACATTGCAGAGTTACAAGATACTATTATGCAGAACGAGTTATGATGCCAAGGAGAGCATATTCACCTTTGTGGCTTGGTCAATCTTACTTATCAACAGCGAACCAGACCCAACACAGGAGCCATCTCTGGAGTGTGGAACTGCCCATAGCAAGCGCTCCCCTCGCCGCCGTGCTTCATTAAGCACACAGAGGATCTGGCAGCGGCTGGCAATTAGATACAGAGCATTCAACCCCTCACGAATTCTCTGCAGATTCCACACAGATTACCTCCACGACACAATCCATTGATCAGAGGTGTATTCTCAGGCTCCACAGTTAGTTACACTCCCTGCTGATGGATGAACAGCATAGCCATCTCTGTGAGAATACACTGGTAGCAGAATGCCAAGCAATGCAATCCTAAACAAAGATAAAAGGGGCTGGGAAGGATTTCAGAGCTTTCAAGGTTAAAGCTGCCTACAAAATACACTGGGGTCAGCACAAACAGAAGACAGATGTGGCATGGGGGCACTGTCCCAAGAGAAGGGACAACTCAGCCAGACTCCCAGCCCTGGTGAGTTCACCTGCTTGCAGGACAGGGATTATACAATACTGGGGAGGTAGCCAGGCATGCTGGGAAGGATGCTGGAGTCTGGAGACCCCCACTGCACTTACGCTCTCAGCTACGTTCTCATGTCCAGGCTTGCCCACTGTGCTCTTAGTTTACACAGAAAAATGCACTAAGAGACTGAGGCCCAGACTGGGAGGCGAAGGACAGCTCACAGCCAAAGCCTTGCTCCAATGGTCTGTGTCACCAGAAGAAATCCCAGCTGAGGCTGTTCCCAAATACCACAAAAAGATCTCTGGAGCCTACCCAACAGCTCAGCAAAGAGCCAGCAACATGGACACAGAATGCAAGTCGGATGTCACTGTGCCTAACCTCCTCTGAACCCTGCTAGGCAACCCAGGGTAGACACAGCCCTGCCAACTACTCCAGCCTCCAACTGTTTCTCTTGCTAGTTTGGGCAAGCGTCTTCCTCTGCCTGTGCCAGCCTTTGCTTGTCTTACCATCCAAGGCCACTGGAGATAAGATTGCAACAACCTGCACTTCCCCAAGGTGCAAGCAGGGTGCCTGACCCCTTCTAAGAGCCCCAGAGCATAAAGGAGTCTAGGGCTGTTAAAATCCACTTGCTGCTACAATCCACCTGCGAAAAAATTCCTTGGCACAGAGAGAAACAATCCCATTATTACTGTTGGCTGACTAGTCCTGGAGCTGGGCAGAGCAGCCAGCTGTGACTCCCAGGTGGCAATACCTCCCAACCCAGCCTCCTTATCCCATCAGAGTAAAGAGAAATCTTTAATAAAACGCCTTCTCTGAAAGTTTTAACCAAAGCCTGCCATGTGCAGAGCCACACCAGCAGGAGATATTGTCACTGGTATTTCAGCTCAGCTTGCCATCACATGCAACGGCTACCTGGCAGACATGTGCCCAGCCCAACAAACCCCTGCCTGCACCTTACCTTTCAGGACACTGAGGACTGCATCATTGCTGTAGCGTTTTCGGGCGGCGTTAGTTGCCACGCAGTGGTAAGCTCCAGCATCACTCTCCCGCACATCCACGATTTGGAGGACACCATTTGGAAGAGCTATAAACCTGAGT
>NW_008824499.1:3122880-3134007 GCF_000699105.1 Pygoscelis adeliae | reverse complement strand
GAAGAGCTTGAGACAGGCTATGCCTTACCTGAGCTATTCATCAACTCAAAGCCCTTTTATCCCTTCTTTTTCGCGTGCAGATGTATCATGTACAGACCCTGGTAATCACAGCAGAGTGAGACCGACAAACCTTTGAGCCACCCAACTGGTGGTTCTTAAAAAGCAGCAGGTACAGACCTATCTGCAGCACTGGAGTTGTCACAACACAGGACCTGTTTTTGGGAGACCAGACCAACAAGGCTTTGCTGATACAAGCCAACTGTATAGTATAAAACAACTACGTCACATACACATTTCTACATGCAGATTTGTAGACATCTCCAAGTGTACAAGTGCCTTCGCACACACTACAGCCAGTTTCACCATTTGCTTTTCACAAAGGTTGGGTAGACAGAGAAAAAATACATTGCAAAGAAGTCTGAACATCATCTTTTTCCTGCTGCACCTCAAGTACATGACGGGAACAACTGATACACAGCTACACCTTCATGGCCCAAAGCAGTCAGGACACAACCGCCTGAAGCTGCACTATTCCTCGGTTGTGTTGATTGCTTTTGTTCTTCCGAGAGGTTCTGGCTTTCACAAGCTGACAACCTTACAGCCGGGCATTCAGCATCCCCCCCATTTGCCCACGGGGTGCTACTGGGCAACACTTCCATGGAGTGAAATGGCTACATGGCTCACAACATGAACACAATCCTTGCTGCATTCTACTGAACAAAGCAGATGATTAGCAATTAGCATAAAAGTACGAGCTGGCTGTCAGCAACTCCATTTTCTGCTTGGATTCCTAGATGGCAGCCTCTTTATTCTTGAATGCAAGGCGCAAAGCCTACGTGATCCTTTTTAATTATATATGAGATCCATTTTTAATTGCAAGCCTCTATAAACAGAGCTGCCGAGCCTTGACAGGCAGCTTTGGGTTATCAGTCTTCATTATGAAGAGGACACATTCAAAGGCAATTGCTAAGGGGAGGAATAGCAGCTATTCCACGGGAACAGCACAAAGACAAGTTATAACTATGAATGCCAGTCCTTCCATCCACAAAGATCTCAACAAGTATACCCAATAAGTAAAACTGTGGTTTTCCAAGTGCTGAGACAGCTGGAGTGCCATGAGCAAGGGTCCTTAAGAGGACCTTAAGAGATCACCCATCCTGTGTTCAAGCCATGGTCACCAACAGCACACCGGCTCCTGCATTTATCCTAGATCTCCAGTAATGGAAATACCTCCCACGCCCTAAGCAGTCTGTTCCAGAGACAAATATCCCTGCTGTGAGCCTAGCGTCTATCCTGGACCTCAGTTGCTGCAATCTGAGCTCATCACTTCTTGTCCTCTTCACAGCTGATGAAGAAACAGAAGAGCTAAAAGAGCTCCAGTGACCATACTGTCTCTACTGGCACAATCCTACAGCCTGATTCATGGACACAGACTTGCTGAAGCTTCCCATGTACACAAGGGCAACTGCCCCATGTGCCTAAAGCCATGCTCCCGCTACTTACAAAGACACTTTTCTCAGGATCAAGCTCCACAGACCTCAGAGGAGGTGGTACCCGGAAAGCCCTCATCAGGATGCCTCATCAGAACTCAGGAGAAAGATGACAAATATTTGCATCCTCTCAGCTCTGCAGAGGGAAAGCCTCCCACTGTGATAATATTTATTTTTGTCGTGCATCTGCTATTTGAGTATGTAATTAATATCAACATATTTCAAACACTAGGCAAGGCATCTCCCAGCCACAAGAAGACACTCCAAATATGTATCAGAGATTCACTGAGGCTGGGAAGGACCTCTGAAAATTGTCTATGGTCTTTCCCCTCTCAGAGAAGAGTCAGCTAGACCAGTGTGCTCAGGACCATGTCTACAATCATGCTCAGTCAACACACTCAGCTTCTCTTGAGGGCAGAAAACAAGCCGCTGTGTTTCTAAAGAGAGCAGGAGCTGAAGGCAAGGGGGAGTGAGTGGGGAGACCAGATCAACACATAGCTCAAGATGGTCCCTTCCGTGAGGCCAGCAGTAGAGAGATCTACTTAACGCAGTACGTCCTGTTGGGAAAGCATGACAGAGGTAAGCATTGGCTCTCCCAGGGAAGCAAGGAGGGAAGAAAGGCGGGATTTCTCTATCCACAATTTCTCCCAGCTGCTCACAAAGCCTCCATCTCTTCAGGCTCCTGGCAGCCCTGAACTAGAAGACTCCGGGCAGCCTGCAAGGGCATTTTGCTCCATCCCCAGGCTCTCTGCAAGGAAGCTGAGTTTGCCTGATGATTCAGAGCAGACAGTTGGCACTAGCTTTTCTTCCACACAAAGGGCAGATCTTTTTCTCTGCTCCCCTTCGCTATGGATTAAGCAGAAAACAAAAACCAAAGGAAAACAAAAACCAAAGGACAGACGGGTTAAAGGGCAGCACACTCAGACCAGGGCCCAACTACCATGGGCACAGAAGGCAGCAAGCTGCAAGAGCAACAGGACACAAACATGAAGCTGTTCCCCTCTCTGCTCCTCCCTGAGCAGACTCGTACAGGAGAGCAGGGGTGGAGAAGAGAGCACAGAGGGGCCGATGGCTGCTCACCTCTTCAGTGACGATTACAAGAGCGGTGCTCAAGAACTGAAATCAAGCACCCCTGCCTTGTGTCCAAACCCTGCAACCCTACAGGTCAGTGAGCTACACTGTGTGTATAGCAGAGAATATTCCAGCATTAACAGTCCAATTCCCTTTCTTACTTTGTCCCCAGTAAACTGCTGGCACACCCTTCCTTGCAGCCTTTTGAAGGTATACAAAATAGACTAAAGCACCAGTCCTCAGGACCAGTTAGGAACCCGCAGCTTTGTTGCAGACTCAAAGCCTGCAAGCCCTTTTGCTCACAGCTCAAGAGCCCTGTACATGAATGTGAACCATATTAAGGCACTCCTGACACAACAGAAGTAAACTCTCCACACAGATAAAACCCTCACGTAGCCAAAATGTGGAAAAAGATATTGTGATTGCAGACCATGTGATTTGTAGGGTATGTGTTTATGTGCAGACCTCCAAAGACCTCCAGTTCCTAGCAAGTACTCATCTTGGCTTTAGAGAAAATGAATTGCTATTTGGAGCCCGGTGTGAAACCCGTCCAGCACCTAAAACAGAGAAGGGATTACGCCAAGAGATGTACCACACTTAGCAGCTGCTGCAGATTTAAGACCATGTTTTTTAAAAGTACTTCAGGGCCAAACTGCAAAATATTTCTGTGCCTCACTCACATATGAAAGTTAAATTTTGTCCTGAACTTCAGCAGGGCAGGAAAGGTATTCTGAAAACATCAATAAGCACTTCTCTACCCTTTGGGTTGTCTAAGCATTTTTTAAGTTCAGCCTTCAGCACCTTCGAGGTGGCACCATGCTAGAACCTGCCCCCAAGGGCAAAGGCCAAAGAGAGTGCCCAAAAGCAAGTTCAACATAAAAAAGAAAAAAAGAGAAAAAATAAAAAGGAAAAAATAAAAAGCAATATCAGCTTGCCATGACTATTCTATCCCTCTTAAAATAAACCATGAACACTGATGTAGTGGCATTATCTCAAGGGTTGTATCTATAGCCCCAGAGTCTGATTTTGTACATACACCTAACCTTGCTATTCTGGAATACGAAAACATCATCCTGACACCTACCTATCCAAATGATTGCATTTTCACAGGCTCATCAGATGTGTGCACAGGAGGGAGTACACAGTAATCAGAGGCTGGCCTGAGATCTGGTCCTTGGGCATGATGGGGTAAGGATAACAGAGAGCTCTGGTTGACAGCCAACGTTTCCTGGAATTCACTTAATTCCTTCGAAAGCCGGTAATATTAAATCCAACAACAACTAGACAACAACAAAAAAGCAAATCTTTCTGAAAAAGCATATTAGCTAAAACATGATCTAAAAAGCAAGATCTGCAGCCAGAGATTATGGTCTGGCTTTTACAAGGAAAACAATTTTCAGGCTGCTTGTGTTGAAAGTAATCTCCAAGCAAGTAATTTCACAACATCCATCGAGCTGTCTCATTAAAAAGCCATTGCCCTATCTATGGCACACTTCCCTCTGCAATCTCTTCTTTTTTGTTTTTTTTCTTTCTTTTTTTATTAATTAATTTTCTTCTCATTACAAAGCAACAGCCTCCTATAAATCTTTAGATGCCACACTTCAGACTTAAGGATATAAGCAGTTATTCTTACAGAAACAGTCATTGCTGCAAAATTATTCCTAAACCTTACCCCCTCTTTCCTTCCTCTCCTACTGCCTCTTGGCTTAACTTCCCTGTGAGGGAACCAGCTCCTTCTGCAGAACAGAAAATGAGTTTTTAAGAACTAAAGGACAATGCAGTCACTGATCCCCTGCAGGAATGACGTCTACAGACCAACTAACAGCCAACTAATGGTTTACCCCTTCACATGCCTGTAACTGACTTTCATTAAGGAAAAGGTATCATGCTGCAGGACTCTCATCCTTTCCCCAAAAAAAGAAAATTCAGGGTCTTTTACTAGATGACCTCTAAACATGGAAATAGAACAGACCAACCTCCCAGGTTACTGAGCATACACAGTGCTCTAGAAGAATCATTAACCCTGAGACAAATCTGTGTGGGAAAACAGCGAAGAAAATGACCGTCTCTAAAACCACAACCAAAATGAAAGAAAAACCACATCATGGAGTTCAGTTGGGTACGCCCAGTACCCCCAGTGCTGTACCCCCACAGCCAGCTGCAGAAATATTCCTCACGCCAGGCCCCATCCCCCAAAGACTTCTACCCCACTTAACTTCACACAAGAAGATAAGCCAAAGGCAGCCCACGCCGCAGCCTGCTGTGCCCTGTTCCACACACACACAGGCCTTCGCAGGGTGCAGGTTCTGTGCTGTGAGAACTGGCACAATTTCAAGTTTTGCTATTCACTTTTATGCTGCTGTTTGCCCTTCTGCATAGTCTTCTTGGTTTCCCTCCAACGCTCTGGATGGGGAGTAAATGGTTGATGTAAACTGTGCTGAAATCATGCATCTTTGCATACAGACCTTCCAGGCCACTGGAGAACTGAGGCTCCAGTCTCAATTACTTAATTTGTTTATCAGCCAATTTCTGGCCAATTTCATATCCTTGAAACTATCTTTTATAGAGTGAGCACTTGGTCCATCATTGTGAAGGTTCCAGAATCATAGCATCATAGAATTGTTTAGGTTGGAAAAGACCTTTAAGATCATCAAGTTCAACCACTAACCTAGCACTGCCAAGGCCACCACTAAACCATGTCCCTAAGCACCACGTCTACATGTCTTTTAAATACCTCCAGGGATGGTGACTCAACCACTTCCCTGGGCAGCCTGTTCCAATGCTTGACAACCCTTTCGGGGAAGAAATTTCTCCTGATATCCAATCTAAACCTCCCCTGGTGCAACTTGAGGCCTATCACTTGTTACTTGGGAGAAGAGACCAACACCCACCTGGCTACAACCTCCTTTCAGGTAGTTGTAGAGAGCGATAAGGTCTCCCCCTCAGCCTCCTTTTCTCCAGACTAAGCAACCCCAGTTCCCTTAGCCCCTCCTCATAAGACTTGTGCTCTTCACCAGCTTTGTTGCCCTTCCCTGCACACACTCCAGCACCTCAAAGAACAAGAGATCAGTAATAAAAAAGCGCTTGGTTCTTTTCTTTTTTGTGGGTTGGACATTTTATGGACCTGTTTGCATGGGCCCCTTGAACACCTCCTCTTAAATCACTTAATTATCAGTTCCAAACCTGGTCTACCATCTCTCTCTTCATTCTACCTTTTTATGAAGGATTTCCACATCCTAAATGGTCAGGTTTTGTTTTGCTTTTTTCCAAAGCTAACCCAGGAAAGAAACCAGGGCATCACCTGGGTTCTGCTGGAACAGCTTCATGGTCCTTCTCCCACGTGATGACAGGGGAGGGCAGTCCTTCGATCCGACACTCAAACCGGGCCATGCCATTTTCTTCCACTGTCTGCGACTCCGGCTGTTGGAAAAAGCGTGATAAAGCTGGGGAAAGAAAAAGGGAAGGAAAGTTAATAACTCGGTGTTTCTGCTAAGAAATGCAAACCTGTTATGATGCATGAGTTAAGAGGATGGCTTTTCTCTCCTAAAGATAGCCTGAAACGTAATTCCTCACTTTCCCGTGCCCTACAGACCCCCAGCAGTTCTAACAACAGTAACTGAAAGGTTTCAATGTGCAAATTTGCATCTCGCCTCATTTTCTCCTTTAAGGCAACAGTGTGAGAGAAAAGACAGGCAATTACCGGGTTTCAGCAGTTGCCTTCCTAAATTGCTTCCTTGTCTGTTCACTTGCTCCATTTGGGAAGGACACATAGAATGAGAAAAAGAAGAGGGGAAATGCCACAACCATCAAAGACAAGACTTTCCCCTTGCCTTGTGGCACTCCTGCAGCCACAGGAAATTAAAACAAGGCAAGAGGAAGAACAAAGCCAGGTGTCAAGTTACTTAGAGAAACAACTGCCCACAGGCTGGCAATGCTGGAGACTAGGGCGAGAGACCGTAATAGTTATGGTCCTCCTCCTCCTCCATAGTGAATGGCTTTGCCTGCAGAAACCAACTTCATCCTACTCAAGCAGATGAGATGCAGCCAAGGGAATACAGACACAGCCACCTTGCTAAGAGGAGGAGGAGAGATTTCATACATGCCAGGACACTTGCTTGCTCTCCAAGGCTCACCCCTGTCTCTATGCTTCTTTCTATACTAGAGAGGCTGAACTTACTTTGGAGACAAAGCACTAATGTCTGTGATTGCTCTTGGATCGCACCCTTCCCATCGTTCATACACAGCCACCTGATCTTCCTCCCCTTCCACGCACGCAGTAAAACCCCACTGACTTCAGCAAAGCAGAAACACCACCACCACCACCACCCCCGGGGCTGCCAGCATCTGTCCTATCAATAGCATAATCCAAAGGCATCTCAGTCACACGGTGGAGTTTTGAATATGCACGCAGGCTCCTTTATGGGGGCAGAAAGCTTGTATTCTACTCCACCAGAAGAACTGGCTCCTGCTTTCAATAAGTCTCTGTTAAACCACCTTTGCTGCTAAACCCACTCTGCAGTACAAATTCATCCAGCAATGTTGTAACACAAGTGCCAGAAATCCTGAACGTGGCACAATAAATGAAAATTTCAGCCACAGAACAGGCTTGATTGCTGCCCAAGCACAGTGCTGTGCTTATAAGGAGCCCAAGTGACCTTCTGGTCCTCCAACACAATTATGTGCTTGTCCCACCACTGCTTCCCAAGAACATCCATCATTGCTTTAGATTTTATAGGACTCCAAAACTAAAGTTTTCTTTGCATCACACACAAACATACATGGACACACATACACACTTTATTGCAGTGTTAGCTCGAGAAAGTATATACAGTTTTGAAAATTCAATGTTTTTACATGACCCACTTTAACCTCAGCATATTCTCAGCTGTCATTAGTGTTTTTCTTTAAATTAAAGTTATCACATGTTTAAAGCAACTCATTGCTCTCCACAGCAGCTACAGACTGAATTCTCCCACCAGCTGTCCACCAAGTCTAGTTTTTCAATTCAATACAAAAGGCAATGAAAAATGTTTTCCTGGAAAAATCTGAAAAAGACATTGATATGTAAGGCCCCAATTCAGCCAACTGCTTTAGTATTTTCAAATATATACTGTAGACCACTTTAGCACAGAGTAATTTCTATGGATTGTAAGATCATTTAAGCTCACGTTAATAAAACTTGCTGAACCCAAGAGTTCAAAAGAAAATCCATCAAATGCCAGCACACGTTCAGGATGGCACCATCAAAACAACCTTCTCCTGGCAGCAGATATCCTTAATGCTCTTTCCTGTTATTCTCTTTTCATCCTACAAGTGTAAACAGGAATACTTTGGCAGGCTCTGAAGGGTCATGTACCCGGAAAGGTCACGATGGGAGGCAGGAATCCTTCTAAAAAGACGAAATCTGTAGGTATCTCTGTTCCCTCTGCTTAATGTCAGGTCACCTGTCTCTCTTCTGTTCATTATTAAGTGCCATCGTCTAAGCTGATACAATGAGGTCCCAAAGTTTACAGCAGCTTTAGACCAGTCTCCAGAGATCGAAGAACCTAAGTAGCACATGGTGTGCATGAATAGCAACACCACTGTCACCAACAGCGGTGAAAAGGCTCCGTAAGGCAGCTCCCCGCTCTCTTTGCTCTCCCTCATGGCTGCATGCATGTATATTTTGTACAGTTTGGTAAGAGATGCAGGATGTTTAGTGAGCCAGGCTTACCTCTACATATTTTGGCATAAAGTGCAAAGGGGTACAAAAGGTGACAGTGCTTCCTGGGCTCCCCAGGGTTACCCAGACAATAACCTGTCCCAAAGCAAGGGGCTGCTGGCTATTCCTCCCCATCACCTGCCAGACCTGCATCTCCAAGTTTGACATTCCCTACTGAGAATCGGATCCTGCTGTTTGCGTCCACCCAGCCCCATCTGCCTGCTGTGCTGGGCTCCGGAACGGCTCTTCAAAAGAAAAGAGCCAAGAAATGCACCCGTGACCGATTTCTCATTAGGATGTGGAGGAGCGTGACTAAACAGCGACCCTGATTAGGGAGCGCAGCGTCCCTCCCGCTCCGAGCGGCACGCAGGAACAGCCAGGCTTCCCAAGCAGAGTCACAGCTCCCCAGTAGAGCCAGTAAAGGCTGAGAGCACAGTGGCTGCCAAAGGTTCAACCCTGGCAATGCAGAGCAAACCTTGTTTTGTCTGTTAGTGCTTTCTCGTGATAACTCTTGGGGTGGGATTCAGAGGCTGAGCAGCTCAGTCATCTTTCTTTTACAGGCTCAGGCTAGGGATAGTAGGAATCACTGAGGACAGGCTGAAAAAAAATCATCTCTGCAAGCTCTGAAAGAAGCAGCCTGCAGCCTCCCCAGTGAAGGAGAGGACAGGGAACATGAACAGGGGTCTTCTGTGCACAGAAAGCAACGCCAAAACAAGATAAGAATGGTGAAAAGGTTTCTTTGATGCAGGACCAAACAAGAACCCTGGATCTCAGCACCGGCAAGGCTCAGGCAGAGACAGACTTGCTGGCCAGGCTCATCACTGCTCCACAAGCATCCTCTGCCATCAGCTTGGGGCCAAGACCACAGCATGCTGTGATCCCTTGCGGTCCTCCCCTCTCATCCCAAGGGGTACCAGAGTGGAACAGAGGAGGCAGAACATGTCCACCACCTACAGCACAACCCAATCCAGGCTCAGAGCTGTGCTGCAAACAGCTGGTGCTGGGAGGAAACAAGAGAATCGGCCAGAGCAAGGCAAGCCTGCTGTGGAAGAAGCGGACTGGAAAGCAGGTCCTGCTACTCTGATGCACTGCACAGACGTGCGTGCGGGTCGCAGCAAGTGCAAGACAGGCTCCAAGACACGGCTCACCCTAGGGCCACAGGGATCCTTAGGAGGGGCTGTTCTCCTCCAGAAACATGTTCTGATGGAAGGGATTACTGCAGAAGTGCTGCAAAGTGAAAGGTTTTCACACAGGGAGGCAGGAAAAGAAGATGCTGGAGGGGAAAAGCGAAACAAAGACGACAGATACATACTCAATGTTATTTTCAACTCCTCAGCTAGGGTTTAGCTTGCAAAGCCATCCCAAGCCACAAAACACCTCCCAGCCCTATTGCACTGATTACCCTGAACACCTTAATAGGCCACTCAGTAAAAATTACCCACTGCAGGTGAGAAGGTGAAGAGCATTACAGCAAATTGCCCTCAGCAACATGCCAAAGCACCAGGCTCTGCGCCTTCAGGAATGGAGCACGCAGCTCCCTCCCCACTGACATGTTAAACCCAGCTGGAGCCAAGCCGTACGTGCCAAGGCTTTTAGCCCTCAACCCAGGGGTGACTGCAGTATGGTGAAACACAGCACCCTCCCCCTCTCCCAGCAGCCTGATCCATACAGGAGGCCGTGAGCTTGGAAAGACTGCCAGCCAGCAACACTACACCCCAGGCAGAAAATGCAGTCTATGCAAGGAATTCAGCCTTCTGAAACGGGCTTGCTGCTCTCTCCCACAGCGCTTTGCCCCCAGACTCCCCGTGTGCTCATCCCCTTTGTCTCTTTTACAATTATTAGTAGGTATTTCTAAGACGGGGGCAACTTCAGCCCCCACTGAGATCACACATACACCACCCAGACGACCAGTCTCTGAACGGCTCACCTCTGAACAGGCTGGGGGGGCATAAGGGAAACACTCACAGAAAGTCATGGAAGCAATTTGCCATGGCCCCACAGTGCGGTGGAGGCAGAGCCAGAACAGCACTTGGACTGCAGGGCCATATGGCAGCACAGGACCTGTGCTGCCCAGCTAACCCATACAGGGCTTGCTTCTGCCTCTTCACAGATGCCAGTTCCCCACCTACTCGAAACAGCATCTGAAAGTCGCATCTGCGTGTGGTCCAGAGCCTGTGCATTCATCTGCTAGAGGTTTCCCTGCCCAGCCTGGCTCTGCCTACAGCCACTGGCCTTCACTCACCTATGCACCTAATCCACAAAATAAATAGCATAAAATCCATAAAATAAATCCTTAAAATAAGAGTAAATCTCAGTCTGCCTTTCCTCAAATCCCAGACACATTGCACATCACGGTGAAGAGATGCTCCTTGTGGAGAGCAGCTCACAATCAGCAACACACCAAACCTCTACCGCACTGGCTGCCAGCAGCCAGGCACACAGGCCCATTCCCTCCAGGCACAGCAAACATCTTCATCTGACAGTCACAATTACTGTAATTTTCTAGAACTTCCCTCACACAAAATGTTTAAGCTAAATTAACAGCTTTAACAAATCTTCACAAATGTAGTTATTAACAGGTAGAAAGCTACACCTTCCCACAACTAAAATAACACCCCTGGTATTTCCACGTAAGAGCACGCAGGGCTCAGAGGAACCCACAAACCTAATTCATCAGCCTGAGCAGCTGTTCACTTAACAGGCATGCTGACACCAAAAGCCATCACAGACTCACTCCTCGTTTGCCACAGCCACCACTGCCACAAGGTGTGGATGGCTGACCATGGATGGATCCCCAGCCCAGGGAAGGAAACACACTGTGGGTCAGAAGCACAGGCTGATGGCAGGGATAACATATCCCACCTG
>NW_008824499.1:3121563-3122866 GCF_000699105.1 Pygoscelis adeliae | reverse complement strand
GCTCCATACTGATCAGCAGTGCCCAGGGCAATCAGCACAAAGAATAACTCCATCTACACGTAAACAGCTTGGATAGACGACTGTATTCAGCAGCAGGGGAAAAAAAAGGCCTTTATAATCCTCATTTGCACCAGCTGAATGCTAATGTAGCAAATGCTTCTGCCCAACCCACAAAACATATCGAAGCAAGAGATGCATTTCATTAATCAATTCCCTCGCTGCTCTCCGTTCAGAAATGAATACATTATGTCAGGTGCATATGTGTGCCACAGAAGCAGCACTTTCCCTGTGCAGATGATAATAAAAGGAGACATGAGTACACACAAGGAGGGAGTTCACCTGAAATTCCCTGTTTCTAGGAGAAACCCAGAATGGGATGGAGAGACACGTCACCTGTGTATGCTCCTCTGGAAAATCCAGGGGGAGAGAAGGGCAATTTAAGTCAGTCTCCTGGTTTTGAGATGTCTCCACTGTTCTCACTCATGAGACACCAAACAATAAAACCAGGTCCATAACAGAGGCACAAACTATTGCCACCAGGCAAGAGGCACAGCACAAACTTCAACACAAGTCACCCCTAAAAGGGAATATAACTTAATTCAGGGTGGCTGGGATTGGGGCAGGAGCAGCAAAATAAATCCTCCTGGATTAATGACGCTTTTTCTACTCCAGGTCTCCCACCTCCCCAGACAAAATCTGTGTGCAGGATCCCTAACTCCATCTTCACAGCCCTCAGGGGTCCCTTCACTTAATGAAATACTGGAACCAGCTATTTATCTGGCGCTACAAATCACTGAAAGGAGGGAACAGGAGGGATGGGTGACCAGCAATCTGTGGGTGCTGCAAGCTAAACATTTTCTGAGCAGAAAAGGAGGACATGTTGCAAAGGTCAAAGATTTTCCCCTGATCTGGCAAAAGCTTCACCTGCCATCAGGAGTGCTGTTTTCTACAGCACAATGCTCACAGACTGAAACACGCGCTTGGCCAAACCTGGACCGCCCTGCCTGGGGTACCAGAGGTTAAATACATCATGGTGTAAAATGGCTGTTAGGACATCCACTCTGCATCTTCACCTACCACAGCTCTGAGCAAGTGCAAAAGCACCTTGGCCCTGATGGTGTGCTGTGCAGCTGCATTCATCAACATTTACATAAGTCACTGTACTAGAGAGAAGTGTTACTGTATTTGCATTATTTTCTAATCTCACTTGTTTGGTAGGTCAAGGAATCATTTATTGGCACTCACACACTTAAAATAGCTCCAGGAGCCATTCCTGAATACAAAGGAATTTTATTCTTGAACA
>NW_008824499.1:3120478-3121532 GCF_000699105.1 Pygoscelis adeliae | reverse complement strand
TCTCAAAGACCAAAAGGAAAAACAGCCTGAAGAGCCCTTTCTTTCATCTTTTCCATTATAAAGAGATATTCACCTCACAATACAGTCCCAACACCAAGTGGAGCCGCAGACTCTTTGTCATGTAGACAGCCGTCTGTCCCAGCCTCCACGCTGCTCTTCATTGTCTGGAATTTCCCCTGGAGTTCAGAGATTTGCACTATGCTGAGATGGGGTAAATTCTGCCTGTGGGAACATCTGAGCAAACCCAGTGGCACCCTACTGCATTCACCAGCTACTGAGGGAGTTACAGCTGCTTGGCTCTGCCCTCCTCTCACCACTCCTTGCTCAGCACTGAACTCCCCGAGTCCCCTCCACGCTCCTTCCCAAACTGCACTGACTATTCACCAGGGAACCCAGAAGAGACTGATGGTTACCTAGAGGCGGCTGAGCTGATGCGCACAGCCAAATCCAGTGTGTGAGACCTAGAGCCTATTCCCAGAGCTGCCATCCTTTCTGCTCAGGGCTATGACCTCATCCCTGCAGCTTTCATAGAATCATAGAATGGTTTGGGTTGGAAGGGACCTTAAAGATCATCTAGTTCCAACCCCCCTGCCATGGCCAGGGACACCTTCCACTAGCCCAGGTTGCTCAGAGCCCCATCCAACCTGACCTTGAACACTTCCAGGGAGGGGGCACCCATAACTTCTCTGGGCAACCTGTTCCAGTGCCTCACCACACTTAGAGTGAAGAATTTCTTCCTTACATCTAATCTAAATCTAGCCTCTTTCAGTTTAAAGCCGTTACCCCTTGTCCTATCACTACAGGCCCTGCTAAAAAGTCCCTCTCCAGATTTCCTGTAGGCCCCCTTCAGGTACTGAAAGGCTGCTATAAGGTCTCCCCGGAGCCTTCTCTTCTCCAGGCTGAACAACCCCAACTCTCTCAGCCTGTCTTCATAGGAGAGGTGCTCCAGTCCTCTGATCATCTTCGTGGCCCTCCTCTGGACTCGCTCCAACAGGTCCGTGTCTTTCTTATGCTGAGGGCTCCAGAGCTGGATGCAGTACTCCAGGTGGGGTCT
>NW_008824499.1:3114897-3116969 GCF_000699105.1 Pygoscelis adeliae | reverse complement strand
GCGCTCCGGCCCCCTGCTGCAGGAGGTCCTTGACCTGGACCCACGTTTTGCAGGCAGGTCTGCCGCCTGTCCCTGCCCCAGGAGAGAGGTCCAGGCACTCCCTGCAGCCTGAGGTCTGCACTGCAGCCTCTCCCTTCAGCAGCTCCATCTGGGTGGAGGCATCGGCCACCGCTGGAATAGATGGTGCAGACCCCCCAGCCAGAGCTGCAACCTTTGCTCTCAGACCAATGCCCACCATTCTGCCCTGAGGGTCAGGTAGAATGAGTGCCCTTGACCTGTGCAGATGGTCACAGAATGGTGCCCAGTCGCTGGGTTATGTGTACTTCAAGTCTCCCACTTGGCCAGTGGAATGTCCCTCCTTCGAAGGGGTGCCCTCCCACGCCATGCCCTATTTGCCCGCCTTGGTGGCAGTGCTCCTTGGGGCTGCCTTTGGCGGGAGTGGGGGGTGGCCGCCATTACTCCTGGCCCCACCCAGGCCTCGCCAGCCACTCTGGTGAGAGCTGCCGGCTCCTGGTGGGTCTCTGCACTCCCCTGGGGATTCCCTGGCTCAGGAAACCCCCCTGTACACCGTGATCCCCCGCTCCGCTGCGGAACGCGCCTGCACCAGAGCTGATCACCTTTGCGAGTGAACTTGCTCTCAGTTCCTTACAAAAGAGCTCGTCCAAATCCCTACAAGACCAGACCACCCTGTCACACCAGGGCAGGCTGGAAAAGCATTTGATCAACTCCTGATTTGCACTAGGCCTAGCTTTTCAGGCCCGGCACCAAGAACTGGGACTGCAGGAGAACCTTCAGATTAGCAAAAAGGCGTCAGAAAAGGTTACCCTGCCCTGCCTGCCCATTTCTGTTCAAACTCCCCCTTCTACAGTTCTGACACTGCCAACACCACTCAAATGCACTGTTAGAAATTCAAGGACAAGAACAGCCCAGTAGCCTGCATCAGAGAGAAGAGGCAGCCGTGGGGCCAGGAGCTCTGTCCTGCCCAGCTGTGGAAGCCTGGCAAGGTTTGTCAGACACAGAGATGATGGTAGAAGGCTGCCTAGGAGCACAAGTCCAATGCCACGGTCTAGTTTGGTCTCTGTAGGAGGGGAGGATCTCATTATAAGCATTTGAGACCATGCTGATGCACAAAGATTTCCTTATCCAGAAGCCCCGAGCACACTGCTCTCTCCCGCTGCATAATGCAGTTGAAAAGCAGTGTGCTGGACACCCCCTTCCATGCTGGGACATGCTCACTGGCACTGAAGCATTGTAAAACTGTTTTGGCTTACCTGCTTTCCTTCCACACCTGAAATCATCAGCACTGTGCTTTAAGAGAGCATGTTTGGGAACTGACATTCTGTGCATCTGTCCCCGCTGGGACGCTGGTACCTCCCTCGGCTCCACCAAGCACACAGAGAGCCTCAACACTCTGCTCACTAGTTACCAGCCTGGGCTCTCATCAGGTAAGTTGCTTTGCCAAAGATTAAGCTCCTGCTCTTCCACTACTCACTGTGCTAAGGCAGAGCTAAGCTTTCACAAATGAAAGCCATCAGAACAGAAGACGTCCAACATCCTGTCCGTCAGCACCTCACAGCGCAGAAGATGAAAGATCCCAAGGCCTCCCTTGGTGCATCAGTTCCCAGCTGCGTTCACAGTCTATCATTTTCATACGTCCATATTCAGACACACTAAAGCCATCAAAGTCACCAGATGTTCCAAATGGGGAGAGCAGTAGGTGCCCCTAGAAGCCTGTTAAGATCTAAGCCAGCTACTAAGAGCAGGGACAAAGGGGAACTTGGACTACCTGAGTACAGCCCTGCTCGTTTCCAGTGCTTTTTGCCCCTCAAGCAACCACCCACATCCTCCTGACTGTCTCTCAGTGATTAACTGTTTTTATCAGTGTATCCACACTCTTCACTCAGGGCAGATACTGATCTGGACAGAGTTGCAGGCCACCCACTGCCATCTCTGGGGTGTGGAAGGGATAAAGAGCTCAGCACAGTTGAGCTGGGAGCATACAGCACACCAATGCAAGCAGCCCTGTCCCAAAGACAGCCAGTCCTTCCAGCTGTCCCCAAGCAAGTAATGCA
>NW_008824499.1:3100458-3114880 GCF_000699105.1 Pygoscelis adeliae | reverse complement strand
TTCCTGCACACACCATCCAGAGGTGACTCATGCAGAGGAAACACAATGGGTGCTTTCTCCCAACCACTTCCCCATCACCCAGCCCCTTAGCTTCAGCCAGTGCTCACACAGATTTAGGGCAGTGCTCCTAATCTATGACACTGGGGCAACAAGCCCATCATAGCCTTGGCCAGGAGAACCAGAGCTGTCATAGCCATACCTCCACAGCCACCTCCCCAGGCAGAGGGTGCTGCACTCAGGGCTGTGAAGTGTCAAGTTCTCTGCAAAAACAAGCACTGTCTTTTGAAGAGTGACAAGAGTCCTGTTTTTAATTCATGGCTGATGGCACTTACCTGGGAGAGTTACACAGGATGTTAGCAGTGGGATAACAGAAAGACACCACTGCTTATTTGTGGACTATCCCAAATCCCACCTACACATCATTAATAGAATTTCACTTCATAGACACTTTATCTCAAACTCTCTGGGAGGTAGATGGTCTGTATAAATACCAAGAGGGGAAAAAAAGAACATCAACAAGAAAACCCCAACACTTACTTGAAAATCTGACTGCAGCTGTTTGACTGGTGACAGCCCCTAGGGAGCTGTGAGACACGCAGGAGTAATTACCCTCAGCGCCAGCCCTCTCAGGATGTTTACTGTCCTTTGTCACAGCCTGGGATGAGATGAAGAGCGATCCATTTGGAAGCACATGGAGATGTTCCTGCTCCACTAATGGAAACCCATTCTTCTTCCACGTGATATTGATCACCTGCTCAACAGGGGCCAGGTTACAGTCCAAAACCACGACTTGGTTTGGCTCCAGTATCACCTTTGCAGGACCAGCACTACAGCTCAGCTCCAGAGAATCCCTTTCCAACAGTCTCCCTGCAAAGAAAAGACAGCGTTGCAGTGGGGGTTGCTTTCCTTTGTCAATGACATCCCAGTTTTTCACAGTGAAGGAATCATGGTTCTCCATGAGTGTGGCTGGAGATAACAGGTGAAATTCAGCCCTGTTAGATGACCAGCACCTCCCATTACACTTGTGCACTACATTCTCCATCACACATCCTTGGGTCTGCAAGCACAACCTGCACCATCTCTGCCACCCCCAACGGTGCCCAGCAGCCACCCCTTGCTTCTTCCATGCTGGACTAAAGCAGAGAACAACTGGAAGAAGGTGAAGTGACAGCAACAGCAGGCATGTAAGATGCAGCAAGGACCCCAACCTCTCCTTCACCTGCCACAGCTGCCCACGAGAAGTGAGGACTCCCCCTCACCTGCCTGCATACCAGAGCCTCCTTTGAGGCTGATCAACCCCCACAAGACAGCTAAGCACAAGCAAAGATGTTCAAGCCTGGCTTGGTACCCCAATGCCAGTGATCACAACTTGGTTGGAGCAGTGCTCTCCACAAGTCCCACTCCAGCCTGCAGCTGCCGCAGTGAGCGATGGTAGAGCGCAGTCGTGGTCAAGAAAACCCAGGCAAGGAAGTAAGCACAGCACTACAGGGACACAAGCAGCCACAAGGCCAGGCCAAGGCCCCAAGATCTAGACAGCAAAGCAGCAAACTCCTTCAGATGAGATGTAGGATGTGTTATAACACCCTCAGGGGGAACTGGCAGTAAGAGCTGGAGCCCAGCTGGGAACCCAGAAAGGCAGCGTCTGCTGCTGACGTTCATGTACTGGGAGACTCATTTCAAAGGAAAGCCAACAAAAGAATGGCTAAAGAGGTGACCTGCTGTCTCTGAGCATTTTATCCCATATAGCTGAATCCAGAATGAAAATAGATAGATATATTTTCCCCACTAAAAGAGAAAGGATATTCCAGCTGCAAATGGAAAGTCACATCATGTCTTATCCAGAACATACCCTTAGGTAACCTGCCTGCTGCAGCCGGAGGCCAGAGCAGTGACCAGCAGCGAGCTAAGCTGAACAGGTCTTGGTCTGGCCAATTTCCAAACCCACATACTCATAGGAGAGCTCCACCCCTGAAGCAAGGCTCAGCATTTCCTAAAAGAATATTGCCATTAATAAAATGCATTTGCTGTTAGAGTTCTCCAGAGACACTAAGTCAATGTTAGCTGGCAGCGCTGCTTCCACACACCAGCAATTTCAATCTCTGCTGTGCTCAAACCATCACCATCCACTCTTTTTATGGCTCCACTCCAAATTATTTTGTCACTGCTCCAATCAGAAATGTTTCCTGCCTCTATAACAAGTTTATCAACACTGGATATGAACCACATGGCTCCCTGCCCGTGTCCTATCGCAGAAGGCTACAGATTAATTTTATAGGAATTCAAACACCCTATTAAACCTGCTACTACCTACTGCTGATAAAAGGGCTGCATTTTAAAAGAGCGTGTGTTAAGCATGCAATTAGGGGCAATGACACGCAAAATTACACATGCAGGGAGATGGAATTATTTCAAGGCATGTGCCGGAAACTGCAGGTGCCCCTGAAAGGAAGGGCCTAACCCTGCCCACGTGCAGGGCTGATTCGGTGCCCACCCAAGCCTGTGGGGATGGGAATTTGTAAGGTTTGCTGTCATTGCCGGTTTGCAGAATGACCACCAAGATCTTGACGTTGGCCATCTATGTCCCTTCAGTGACAAGGAGGCTACACAAGAATCCTGCCCGTCCCCTGCCTGTTGATTGCCATCGTTATGGGACAGCACAGACCCTGCCCCAAGCACCCTCATCTTCACTAGGACGTCCAGGGGACAATCTCCCATCCCCCAAAGCCAAACCCCAGCAGGATGCAGAGATGCCCATTTCACACCGTGCTACACGGCCAGCGCAACAGCCAGGAACTGCACTCCACTGCAGAGAGGCAGCTACCACCGATGTGTAGCTGCCTGCAAGTCCCTGGATTTGGAGGTTCCCTGCACGGATGCTTCCACTGGGCTGCAAATTCACAGTCTGCAGGAAGGAGGCACAGCAAGGAGCAGCAGACGCCACTGAGCTCCCAACGTGCACACACCGCAATGTAATTTCTGGATTTGTCAGCCAGCACAGCCCTGGCAGGTTCCTTGCTGCCCTGCCCCTCAGGCCAGGGAACAAGCTGAGGAATGCCACTATGCAGGGACCGTCACCAAATGCTTTCCTGTAAGTGCAATTCTGCCTGTTCATGTCTCCTAGGGAAGAGTAGTCCTTTGAGGATCACAGCAAGCTACAAAACCCACTCACTGGCTCCACAGCAGGCTATCAGTAGGGGAAAGTGAAGCTGAAAGGCTGCCCCAAATGCTCTGGAAAGACATTGCCACTGGAAGCCTTCCATCCAAGACAGCCAGTACAAAAAAACTGTATGAAATAGGGAGAAATAAAGCACAGAGCAAGTTACCAGCAAACACATGTGCAGAAAGTGACATGGCCAAACACAGGAGAGGGTTAACAGTCTGAGGCTGGGGAAAACTCAGCTGAGCTAAGGACAGGAGGGAGCCGAAACACTGTCATGATAACCCCATCCACAGCAGTGCAGCAACCCAGACACTTCTCTAAAGGGATCTCCCCGTAGCAGCTGCTCCTGGCAGCGTGTCACACAGGACTTAGTCAGCCTGTGTGTATACACCACCTCCAGAGAGGTAGGGCTGCTAAGGCAAAGGCTGAGGCATGTGATGCAGAGCTTATTTCAAAAGATGTTGAAACTTTGTTGGCTAAAGTCTTAATCCTCTTTCCTTAAATTTGTTGTCTTTAGAAGCAGAAGTAGAAACTGAGGAGACAAGGAATTAACGAGGTCACAAGTCAGTCCCCTTAACCAATGGCTCCGGCTTTCTCTTGCATCTTTCCCCTCAACTCCTCCTTTACACGTCACTGCCAGCAGCGACACATCAACATGCCTCGGACAACTCTTGTGCAGCACCAGCATCATGGGCACCAATACTCCTGTGCCTACTCTTACCCTCCTTCAACACCAACCTTCCCGTAACGCAGCAGGGCTGGATGGGCACAGCCATGTGGAATCAGCTGGCTCTGCGTGCCAGGCATCCCCACATGGCCCCTGCCACAGCACACACAGCCTGTCCTCCCTCCTGCCTCCAGATTCTCCATGGGCTCCTGCTCTGTGCCAGGCACTCCTGTTCATCACTCAGAGAAACAGCCCGTATATCTGTCCTATTTTCTGTTTTCTTCAGACAGCAATTAAAATGGCATTTTGCTGAAAATACTCCTCCTCTTCAAAAGGTGAAGTACGAGGGGACAGCTGGCTGGCTCAGGCAGCCAGGAATAGAGCAGAGATCTGCAGTGCAGCTTCCCACGCCAGCACAGGTCGGTAAGAAGCGACTATCAGCCTCTCAAACTTCAATCCCTTAAAAATCAACTCAACCGGCTTGCAGCGGAGTAAGAACAGACAGCTCCATACTTTGCACCACAGCAGAAGAGGTATTCGCTTTTAAAAAATATGTGATGATGTTTCTATACCCCTAAATATCACCCAACTCTTTTCCCCAAAGTCAAAACCTACCTGGATCCAAGCTTCTGGTTGGTATGTTAGAGAAAAAAGGGCCAGTTACAAAACTCAGCACCAGACTGCAGAACTCACCCACGCCAAGCCTGACAGCCTGGTTCAGGTGTCTCTCTGCTATACCACAAGAGGAGAAATGACCACTGGAAGGAAATGCATTTGAAACTGGACTTCACAGGCGACTGTTCTGCCACAGCCCAGGAGCATGCTCACCAAGGAACATACTAACACCAGGAGCACAAGATCCTCCATGAGCAACCAGAGTGGTCTATCATCAATATCTGGTGCACTTGCTGAGCTGGTCCTGACAATACCATCTCACTGGATATTGACAGGAGGAGGTTGCCTTCTTTCATGACTCCACACCAATAAACACGTGATTGCACATCATCTTTAAAAAGCAATAGTCACTCCTTTCCTGGAAACCTGTTCCAACCACATAATCCACCCAGTAACAGCAGAAGCCATTTACAAGCAACCAACCTCCAGGGTATCAGTAAGTTTCTACCTGCAAGTGTCTACTGCATCGCCAAGCAGGCTCCACATGATACTGAGAGCTCGTGACTGTACTCAGACCACTGCCCTTTATTTCAGGAGCACCAAAAATGTTTTTAGACCAAAAAGCCAAGTAAAAACCCAGATGTACTCACATCTCTCAGGGCTCAAACTGAGCACCTGGCAGAAGACCATGACAAGGCCAAACACATGTGACAACCCATCACTGCCTGTCACTTAACACAGCCGGGAAGGCTTCCAGCTGGGCAAATTAACCCCTTGATTGACACCAGGTTGCTCCAGTAGATAAGCACAGAGCTGCCCCGAATCATCCAGCCCTCTTTCCTGCCCCTTGGGCCCCAAAATACTGCAAATTTTTGGGGACAGGCCCTTTGCACATACACAGGTTGGAGCAGCTGGGCCCAGGACCCAGACTTGGCATTGCAAAAAGCCCCACTACGACTCTTGTCCTGAGATGTTCAAAAAACTGTATAAACACTCCCTGATTAAGGAAGAAATACCTTCCAGGCTCTGGAAACGTAGGAGGAGGTCTGATTCAAAACACCGCACTAAATTAGCAAGCCTGACAATGAGATAAAAGCCCCTTCAAGGGAAAGGATCAGAAGAGAGTAAAAGTACTCCAAGTGAGATCAAAGACAAATGAAATCAGGAATGATAAGTGCTTACAGAAGCTGCCGACTATTTCCAACCTCCATTCTTCATTGTATAGTGAGAAAAATTGATAGGATCCTGTTTAAACACACAGCCACGTGCTTGTGCAGCCTCTTGCTCACCTTCACTCTCTTACCTGCCAAAGGTTGTGCTGTAATGAATGTAGTGAAGACTACCCAGAACAGCCACTTGCCTCACACAGCAAATAAATCTACTCCAATGGACATCAATAATAACACGGAGGTGGGCTTCCAAGTCAGAAGCCAGAAGGTCTTTCCACGTATCAGTTCAAGGCAGGTGTTTCACCTACAGATCTGTGCTTTAGAGCTGGAGAGCTTTGTGCTTTTGGCTCCTCCTGGACTTTGGCTCCTCCTCCTTCAAGCATCAAAGCCCGGCAGAACTGGAAGTTTTCAGCTCATAGATCTCTAAATTGAGGCCAGGGAACCCTGTAGAGCGTTGCCCTATGGTGGGCAACATCACACATACATTCAAAGCAGGCTTTTACATCACAGCACACAAAACCGCCTGTCTACCAACTACCCAGAAACAACCCAATGCAACTGAGAACGTCTCAGAATACTTCTCTGAAGAAAAAGGGGCCAAAAGCAGAGTGGTGGGTTGCGAGAAGAACAGTGCAGTCTGTGCCCATCCAGTCCCAGGTAACCAGCAGAGTTCATATTACGCTCCACTAAGCTCAGCAAACTGCTGAGCTATTCCAAGGTGGACAGTAGCTGCTTTGAGATTATAAATGTACGTGCAAATACACACTTACAGGTAGATATATACCACATACGTATGCATTCACATACACAGAGTACTGGGGGAATGCTGATGTATTCAAATGTAGAGCATGCCCTGAAATGGAGGGTCTTTGATGCGGCAAGTTAAAAGTATTTTGTTCCCATGAAAATTATATTTTCTGACCCAGGCTCTGCAGTGGTATTTTACTCTCTCCTGTGTTGCTAACCCCTAGGCTACATTACGCACAAAAACAGCCCAGAAGAAAAGTGTTCTTTTTCTCCCATCTATTTCCTCACTTCCATCAGCCAGCCATCCACCTCCGGTGTCCAGGCCCAGTGAAGTAAATTAAAAAGTCTCCTGTTGAGTGGCATAAAAACCAGGACGTTTTGGATGAACAAAGTTTGTAAATTCTTCAAGGCACAAAGCTGTCCTCTGCCTTCCATGGGAGCACGTCCCCTGCCAGCAGCAGGCTTGATTCCAGATCCAAAGCAGGCATCAGGAAATCCATGTTAAACCAGCCAACATCTCCCTTTACCAATCACACATCTCAATGTAGAGCCAAAACCACTCCTACCATCTCCTCTCCCCGACACCAAATGGAAGCAGGAATAGCCCAACTTACCACTGAGTAAAGGGGAAAAAGAATTAATTCTCTTGGTTTTGTAATTTCAAAACTATAAATAACCAGGTGAAGCGTGAGCTAGCAACACAGCGAGGTTTGACAGATTCCTGACAATGCAAATACTTGGTCAGAGACAAGACCTTCAGAGCAGTGTTTTCACATCCAAGACACGCAATACTCCAAGCCCATAGATCTGTTGGGAACTTGAACTCCACAGCTGAGAACAGCACAAAACCCCATTTGTCTCCTTGTACATAGGGTTATTTCCCTTCCTTGGGATTCTACCACTTAAATCAAGGAGGAAAGACCTAGACAAGGGAGATGCTTGTTCTGGTGAAATTTTGGCTATCAGCAGTAAACATGTCCTTGAGCCCTGTTACACAGCACGAGCAAATAAAAGGTTACTGTTCAACAGGAGACATATGGCTTTGTTCGGAGGAGGATGAGTTGTGTTTTAGTAATTACTTTAAAAACAAAACATACAGGCATAAAACAAAAGGGATGCATTTCTGTGCACTGGCGTATCTATGCTTTTTTTTGTACAGCACCTAGCACATCTGGAATCAGCTGATCCACAATCCCTGAGTAAGCTCACTGCTAGCTCCTGAATGGCACATCACCACGTGGACACACAGCTCTGCCATGCTGGTTCAGACAGAAATGTATGTCCCAGCTCCAAATGTGGCACTACCATAAACTCAGCAGATAAACTCATCCCAGTTATGCAGCACAGCTCAGGCTCTTCTCTGGCTGGTGTGAGGACAGCCCCAATAGCTCCCCATCATGGCCACAACCTTGTCACCAAGCCACCACCCAAAGGGGCTGTCCTAAAGGCAGACAGAAAGTTAGTATTTGAGGGAGATGTACTATCTTCTCTTTGACAAACTGATTCAGCTGGGGGAAGACAAAGAGATTTAGGCACATAAAAGATCCCAAGGCACAATCATTCCTACAAACCCCAGCCCATTCCTACAAAGACCCAGCTCAGCAATTACAAGGCTTAGAACTTCACTCAAGGCAGGGAGGTCCATCTTTAGTCCTGCTGAGTGAGGCCCCAGGATCAACTAAAGGACGGGACCCAACCCAAGGCAGCTAAACCACCGACAGCTTCCAGTGCCTTCATGCGAATACCCTCAAACATTTCCAGCCCCAAACAAATAAAGCTGCACTGAGGCAGACAGGAGCCATTACAGGCCAGGCCTTGGGAGATTAATACTTCACAGAGAGCAAAGTACAAGGGTTTCTAATCTGACACACTTCCAGAGCTGACATCACTTCTAGTTCTTGGCAGCTGGAGATTTTCCTGGGGAGCCACTGTTGTGCTGCAGGTCCCACAGCCTGGACCCTAGCCAACGCATTTCCTATTCCACACACATCTGGCACTTTAGAACTGGTTTGTGCACCTTGCAGAGCTCCAGCCAAAGAAAACCTTCCCGGGAGCAAGGGAAGAGGCTCAGACAAGGCGAGCAGAGCATTCGGTTGTCGTGTGTGTTCTGTGGGATATCAGGCGGTAGGAGGAAAGGGCTCCTCTCTCCCCTCCACATCCCGCAGGAGGTGGCAGGAATTCAAACCGCAGTTGAGCCTCTACACTGTTGCCTGCCTTAATTTATGTATTTATTTTGGATGCTGAACTCGCGGAACTCAACAGCACAATTAATCTCATTTAAATCGGGAGTGAACAGCACTGAAGAAAAACTTGAGTTACTACTTCCAAAGGGTTTTCCTACCTCTCAGCAAGCCAACTACTGTGCCATTGTTCTGCTCAATGTAACCTTCTGCTGATGCTCTTCAGACGCTCTTAGAGTCATAGAAAGTCTTTACGTTCTCATCATCTAATTCAAAGAGCGACTATACTTCAGTGTGTCCCCATTAAAGCAGCACAAAGCCCTCTTTCTTCTTGGAAACTTTATGCATTTACAATTAAAAGTCAATAGCTTGGTTTCAGCCTGTTTTTATGGCAACTGCACTTGGCAAGTTGTGACCCAGAAAGAAATCTGGGTGGAGGTCTCTGACGAAGCCTGCATTCTGGATTCTCAGCAACATCAGCACTGAAAGCAGGACTGGAGGAGCTCTGGGGTTGGAGCACCCGATTCCCATGATCTCTACAGAACGGTAGGCTGAAACAGGAGCTGGGCACCTAAATCCCCTTGTGCATCAGGTCTTCAGCCTCCCCATGGCACAATAAAACAGAAAACATACTTCCAATCAACCGTAACGAGGCCTGTGAGATGGAGGGGTCAAGATCCCTACATTCCCTTCCCCGTTACCAGATGTTACTGCAACTTTCCACCTTGTAACAGCAACACAAACAAGCTAGGAATAAGAAAGTTACACCTTCAGCCTCCATTTAGTTTTAGGAGCCTTCTGATCCAGAGCGGCTAATCTCCAGGGCTGCTGGAAAGACCATTTTATTAACACTTGATATCCATGCACAGCAGAGCAGTTCTAGTACTGAGCAGCGCTCACCCGTGGGAAGTGGGCCTTATCCTAATTCTGCATATAAGCAAGCTAAATGGTTTATTTAATAATGTAGTGTCTCCCCCAGCTAGAAGCAAGGGACTCTCAGATCATCCCTTGTCACTAAGCAGATCCCAGCCTTTCATGAGCAGCTGGGTGCCGGACCGGCACTGCGTGCAGCAAGAGACTGCACTCAGAAACTGTCACACCATCCCTGCGTCAAGGGGTAGGGTACGATGCCATGCCAGGAGTGATGCCCTCACACCCTGCACAGACGCAGCTGCAGGGAAGGAGCACTCAGTGTCATGGTCAGTCCCCAGCTTGGGCTTGGGAGCGCAGTAGGGTCCCTCATGTCCCGGTATGCATCAGGACCCAGGATGGGCACTGGCAGGGCAAGCTCAGCTCCATCCACACACAGTCCAGTGGAAACGCCCTGGAGCTGGCTGCTGTGCACAGGCTTGGCCATCCCATAGCCTAGGCCAGTCTCAACAGCTACAGACAGCTCTAGAACTGTCTGTTACAGCATTTTAGACAGAAATACTTTGTAATACGCTCTCAGGATGACATGTGCTGCTCTACAGCTTTAGGAGGGTCATGGTCCAAACACCCTTCTGAGCAAAGTGTCACATGGGAACAAACGTATTTGAGCCCTACCAACTGCATCTGTCCAAGCAGGTGAGCTGTGGATCCCTGGAAAGGTCAAAAGGGAGCCCAGTTACTGCAACAAGACCCGTGGAGGGAGTATGCTGCCACACAAAAATACCCTCTTCCTTACAGTCCTGCTTCACTTAATTATAAAGATCTTTGCATCTAACAAATCTTTACGAGGCTTTGTGGCTTTGGGACATCGATCCAACCCATTCTTTTCATAGTGGCCCATGATTATATTTTCACATGTATACAAAGCCCTTCCATTTGAAAGTTAAATTAATCATAATTTATCGATTTGTTGTAGCATACTCCAAATTCAACTCTCCCTGAAGAACGATGCTAGGCAAGAGCCTCTTCTCTTTGTTCTGTTCAAACCCCCAGTTGCAAGCAAGAGCAGAAGGGATGGCATGAAAGAAACATTACCTGAAACACATGCAATGCCACATCGCTGTTTATAGGCTATACCTGAAAAGCTTGATATTATCTAAAGCTGTAATTTAGGTAAATAGGTTAATGACTAGACTCACTTAGATAAAAGCAAAGGCTGCGAAAGCCCTGGGTAAATGACTACCTTTGTGTATAAATATACCAGGCATCAAGGAAATAAAACAGCTAAAAAGGTCTCCATCTAAGTATTTTTAAAGACACTTCTGATGCTCCTATCGTTGAAGAAGCCAACTGCTGATGCTCATTTCAGCCACCCAAGAGCATCGGAGCCACCAACCCATGGCTGATGTAACCCTGAAGACTCCAACCCAGTAAAGTATCAGCTGATTTCTAGGAAGGACTACATGCTCTCATTCTTCTGTACAAGCATCAGGTTTGCCCAAGCATCTTATCTGTATCTATAGATGATACCTACCAGATAGGGGTAAACACAAAACCAGCTCTCAGGATTGAATTCAGTTTCATTGAGATGTATGTTATTCTGATGTATCCCCTGCAAACAGCTGGTGCAGAAAGATGAAACAAATCAATAGCAGTAATAATTTATTCATCGTGTTGAATCGTCAACGGCAATCATAACGGTAAAGTGCTTGACTCTTTCACGAAGGTTAAGCCTTTGTATTTTCTCCTCTCTGACCCCAGAAAGGCTTCTGGAACAGCAGCTGAAGTCTAGAGCAGGCCAAAATCTAGGCTTGTTAAACTCAGCCTTTTTCAGGCCTTCTCCCCAGGATGTCTCACACTACTGAGAGCAGAACAGGGAGAGCTGTCCCTGTGTACAGTAATATCAGCACTAGCCTCCCTGGCATTGAAGGATGCTTATTTAAAGTGTCAAAGTGACTTAAACACTAAAATCGCTGAAAACCTCTTCACAACCCCCCCATGCTGCCCAACCCAAGGAGGGCTGGGCTGTTTCTGTCCCTTTCCGACCTGCTCCACGCCAAGCACACAGCACACTGAACTTCAGGCTTTGCTCTATAAACATCTCTGAGGAAGCCTCCATCTCCTAGCTGTCATCTTTCCCTTCTTAAAAAGCCAATGACGAACAGCTGAGACAATCTCTGCAGAACCTGCTGCAAGCACGGGATGCATGAGGAACTCAGGACAGAGCCTTGAGTTTGCATTCATAAATTTACAGTGTAGAGGCATATTAAAATTACAAGCTTGAACAAGCACACTGGAACAATAACACATCAGAGTCCTGTAATTGGGCCCTGAAATACACTTAGTGAAAAATACAGACCAGCTGCAATGTTGGAAATGCTCCTAATGCAATCCAAGGTAATTATTGGTAACAGACCATCAAACAAGTGCATTAATATGCTCTGATCAGAGAGAGAATCAGACGGACAGTCTGGCACAGCAGCCTGTACCTGCAAATTATGTAAATTATTTGAAAGAGCAAAGCCCCAAAGCCCTAGAAACACTAACTCTAATGAAAGTTATTAAATGCTATTTTTGTTATCTGCTGGTGTTAACATTAGAAGGCCCATTTGCCACGGTGACTATAATTTTGCTGCTGAGCAGCAGTCCGAGCTGAATAAGCCTGATATTTGCCATTAAAGGACCACATCATGCTAAAATGACTGGCTTAGATTTGCATGATTTCACAGACAACATTTAAACACATAACTACTTCCTGCATTTTTCACTGATGTTGGAAAGGAAACCCAGTCATTTTGCTTTTGTTAGATGCAAAAGTTCCTGGTTTTATTTCATGCATCATATACACGTTTGATCTGCAAACAACACAGGAGTCTGAAGCAAGATCTCCTGTTACAATGTTACCTATTTTTGCGCTTGAACTATTTAAGTTTAGCATATTTTTAGGATATACTTTCATCTCTCCGTGCCTGAGAAAGCTAAAAGTACGTAATATGATACATGCTTCAGTATTATGCCTCTTGAGAATAGTCACCTACCTAGAAACTAATATTACCAGATAAAATACACAAAGAACCTTCACCTGTGGGCTACAGTTAAAACTGAGTATATTTTGTAACTCTTTTCCCCTCAGTTAGTGGCTTTGAATATTCCAAAGACAGGAATATAAACACATTAAATTGAATAATGTTCAGCTCCAACACTGAATATTTCATCTGTCAATTCCTCACCAACCTACAGATTAAAAAAAAAAAAAAAAAAGCATCATACCCAATTTCAAACTTTGGGAAAAGTCAATGCACAAAGGAATGAAACAGTGTCCCCACTGCAGGTCTGAAGCTAGCAACCAAACTTCCCAGCAAATACATCCCATCCTCTCTACCAGACAATTCTTCAGCCTTTGCAACTCTAACTTTTATATGCCAAATGCAGTGTAAAGCTCTAGAGCAAACTGACAGAGCATATCCTGCCCCTCCCCTCATTCTAAAGGCCTCCAGAAACTTGGGCTGTGCTTTGTAATTTCCAAAGAAAGACACCACCTGTAACTTTATTTAATTTTTTTTTTCTTCACATTGCAAGGCTGTTGAAACCAGGATGGAGAGCCACCCTGGCTGAGTGGGTAAATATTAACCCTGTGATAAGCAGCCTGAGGTCACAACGTGGGGATGACTGCTTGAGCTATCCTTAACAAGATGGACACACTTCCAGCTTTAACGGAGGACCCAAAGACTCATCCACCTTCAAGGCCAGGCTCAAACCCAGTGAGAGCCAGAGCCATCCCCAGTGGATTTCATGGCCTGGTTCATTGTCCACTTTGCTTCCCAGCAGGTCAGCCATGTCGGGTGTCACCAAGGACAGCAAGAAAGCTCAGCAGCAAAGGAAAGAGGAAGACTGTGTTACAGGGAAAGGAGGACGCCGAGCCCTTTGACTCAGCCCTTGCTCGTGTATACGAGGCCTGTGCTTCCAAGTGTCAGCTTGGCCCAACAGCCCTAAATCACCCACCATGGCAATATGCAAAGAAGGAAGGCGATGACAACAGCTGCTCTAATTTATTAGTTGTCTCTGTTCACGCTGACCAACCCTGCACGAGGATGCACTGCTCCATTCGCAACCAGACAGAAGCGATGAGTGTGACTCGAGGCAGCGGGAGAAACACTTCTCCATCACATGTACTTTCCCCTTCACAGGCTCCGCTTCCAGTTGTCTTGCCTGTCATTAAAAGGAACTTACAACACGCCAATGGATGATGTACTGTAATCAATACAAATAGCCATGAGAGCCCCTGAAAATGATGTGGAAGTACAGCTCAGCAGCAATATTTATGAGCGCAGGATACCGCAGACCAGAACAGTCCCAACTCTCCTGAGTATTTCCACTATTTACATTGAGATCAGAAAATTAAAATGATAATTTTACACTTAATGGTTCGAACAAGACCTGTGAAGTCCCTCTCTCGGTCCCATTTACAACACAAACGCCAATGACAGAGCAGCAGATGGTCAGAAACACTCCCCTAGAATATTCAGGCGATTCAACTTGAATCTGTGCCCAAATCATTTAACTTTAATGGATTCTTTCATTAACAACCAAAGAAAGGGAATATGGTTGCCAGGACATTAAAATCACTTTTTCAATTATACTGTTATAAAATCGAACAAATTAGCTGTAATTCTTAGCTGAAGCCTAAATGGAAGCACGACTTTATGAAAGAAATGAAAATTGATTTGGATTAGTGGGCATCAAGGGCTTTTTAAAAATTAACAAGATTCTTATGACTTCATAGCATGAATGGATTAGCTGGAGGTTTCACTGCCCTGCGTTCACTACCTGCCAAAGCACGGCAGCTGGCTTCACAGCATTTGTTACAGCGGGTTTTAATTAGACTAAGGGAAGAGGATGCAAGGATTGAAGCTGGAAACAAAGTTCTGGAGAAGCTGGGTGGTGTCTGAATTCACCTTTTGGACCCAGCTCAGCAGGGTCTTGGCAAAAACCAGGGAAATCAGAGCCTCTAAGC
>NW_008824499.1:3079133-3100394 GCF_000699105.1 Pygoscelis adeliae | reverse complement strand
GCATTATTTTGCTTGGGGTGGTCTTGCTCAAAGATCAAGGCAAAACTGCACTGGACATATCACAAACACAAAATAAAAATCAAGCCCAAGATGCTTGCTGCAAAGAGCATGCAACCTTAATGCAGGCTATTAAAAAAAAAAAAATCCCACAAAAAAACAAACGAGGTAAAGATAACAATGGAAACAGCAGAAAGAGCAATTCATAAGGGACAGAGGAGCTGTAACATTGGCCACCAGATGCAAGGTAACTACAACACAGAGCAATGGGGTCACACTAGGAAGGAAGAAAAATCGCCTTTATATTGTATAATATGAGCTTAATGAAAGAGACATTCACTGAATGCAACTTGCATTGATCCTACAGACCAGGAACCCTAAGATATATTTTAGAGAGCCGTCCCCCTGCCATGGAAGGTAGTGATTTGGAACTGCTGCCCAGAAAAAAGAGACTGAAAACCAAGCTGGAGACTTTTATACCTGCACTGAACAAAGCCTTTTTAAAATGTATTTATTAAAAAAAAAAAAAGGGCACCACTGGGAACAATCCTGTTTTGACCCCTGCGAGACGGACGGGATGTTCTAGCACACATGCTCCACCCCCAGCATCTCCAGGATGATGCACTGCCGAGAGCACCTGCCAGCTGGCAGAACTGGCCTCTCTGTAAGGTAAATGCAACAGAACATTTCAAAACCATTTTCATGAAATCTTGCAACACAAATCACTTTAGATGACTCCCCTTTACGAGTCAGCATTTCATATTTAGTTATTTCTACTCCTTATTGCAACACAGTGGTTGACAATTTGCATCAGTAAAAGCTGGCTTGAAAAGCTAATCTTTCTTTGGACAATCCTGAATATTACTACTTTGCCATAATCATGCTGGTTTGTCACCCTGTATCTGGCTTTCAGATATGCCACAGGGTATTATTTTCCAATAAACCAAGAAGAGCTGTACCCTTTGAGCCAAGCCTTGTATTGTAATTGCTGTGGGTCTCCATGTGATTGTTAGCAGTTTTTATATTTAAGAAAACAGGAGAATACATTTTAATCCAGAACCTTTTGAGCTCCACATGTCTTAGAGTTCTTTTAATGATCTAAAAATCTAGGCACCCTCTGGTTTTCTGTAATAACGAACGGTAGGATTTGGCCTAGTAGGCTAGCAACTAGATAGGCAAACATAACAGGCACAGCCAAGAGCTTTATCTCATCCAGGGTAGTGATCTGAAAAGCCTGGAGTTCAGAGTGCTTTAAGAAAGGACACTCCCAGATAAGACTATTACTGGTGGTGATCTTTCTGCAAGTCAAAGCAGAATGGGCTTCTCCAAACTGACACTTAGGCTGAAGGTTACTTAAGCAATGTCCTTTTACTTTTGCATCACTGCAACGGCATAGGAGCACCCACACATCAAATTACTGTGCTTCTGCTGAATGGCAGCAAATGCCAGGGTAGGGAACAGTAATTTCCAGCTAAAAGCACAGGAACTTCCTGACCCAAACTGCCTGACCAAACCAACCAGCACAGATAAACACATTCAACTGTACCTGTGAAATCTGGCCTCCAGGCTCACACTACTCCCAGGCAGAAGCAGACAGAAAACTGGCACTTCTCACCACATTGTACACACACCAGCACCTTCCTGTCCATCAACTGTGATTTAAAAGTACCTACTGGGACTTCTGAATATCCATTTTGACTACTGTCTATGAGAAGAAGCTTATTATTATCATAATTATTAGTAACAATTATACAACTATTATGTATGTTAATATATGTCAACAGAGTAAGAATAGTAACTCTACAGGGTATTCCACAGAACTAGTGATGTCTAGTAATGAGCCTAATATCACTGACATCTTGCTGATACTTATTTCTAAGCAAGCTACTAAACTCAATGTGCATCTGCTCAGGCAGTGCACTGGCTTGCAACTAACTCAATACCTGTAGGTCAAAAGGACACAAAGGCTGATGAACAGAGGTTTGTGCCTTGCTCGGGGCAGTGATGGAAGAGGGAGACATGCACTTGCTCCGGCTAGCTGTATTATCAAGCTAGTACCCTCTACCTCAGGGACAGGCAGCTCTGAGCAGCCAAGTCTCAAACCACCCCAGCTGTCTGCTGCAATGAACGCCAATCAGTTCCCAAGAGTTCTTTGCCATTCAAGTACAATATCAATTCACGTACATCACAGGGCTGTCCCTACCTCCAGTCGCACCTCCTCTCAAAGACCTTCAAGCTTGGCAGTGCTGCAAGCTCAAGGCGACTCCAGTGAGGCTGCTGTTCACAACACTGTTTTGCTAGTGGTCTTAGCTGGGATGCAGGGCTTCCCATCCTCTGACGCCTTCCTCAGGTGCCAAGGAAAGAGAAATAACCCCTCTCCAATGGACTGGGAAAGAAATCACAGGGCAGTCCTTAAGACAGTGAAATATGCTCCCAGGATCCTCAGAGCCAGCCACAGTGAGTACACCATGGGGGCAGATGAGGCAACTTTTGTGTTATTTTGCATCCTACCTCCTATACAAGTTGGGACTTGGGAAGAAGAGGTAACTCGCATCATTTCAACAGCAGACTCTAAAAGCCCTAATTCTAGTGAAGTTAGCAGCAAAATTCCCACAGACAGAGGATTTAGCCCCAGAGAAGTTCAAAACAAAAGCAGCATCTGTGACTCACCCATGAGACCCACCGCGTACAACAGTGTAAAAATTATATTCCCATGGACCTGACGCTGCTTCATGGAAAACGACTCCAGAGCCTTTCTGCTTGCATCCCACCTCTGAGCATGCTTCTGTAATAACGAATGGCAGGATTTGGCCTAGCAGGCTAGCAACTATATAGGCAAACATAATACGCACAACCAAGAGCTTTATCTCACGCAAGGTAGTGATCTGAAAAGCCTGGAGTTAGAGTGCTTTAAGAAAGGACACGCCCAGATAAGACTATCACTGGTGGTGATAGTTCTTTTGTTCTTTACAGGATACTTGCATAGAAACAAGAGCTCTGTTTCTCAACTGCTCATCTCCTCCTGCTGTCTATCCTTCCCCAACAGAAGACAGACTTTACTGAGAGCCTGTTTTCATGCAAATAGCCCCAAATAACGGCTACAGAAGAACAGAGCACATGAGCACCTCCCAGAGATGGTGTGCCAGCCACCATGCTAAGGATACCCCATGTGCACAGAAACCATCTCACCATTTTGATGATGAAAGCTGCTGTGCACATGGGAAGTGTTCATTGGGAGACTTTCAGAGCATCTTCATGGAAGGCAAGTCTCTTACTTTGAGACATGTTGAGAAGGTCCAATCAATCACCAGCCAGGAAAAGCCCTGCTAGCCTGTAGCATCCTCAAACTCAGCACTAACATATGGCACTGGGGAAGAGGAACCATCAATATGAGACTCAGACTCCTTCAAAAAACCAACACAACAGTTAAAGGAGATTCAAGTTCTGCTCTTGCCCCCGACTCTTCCTGCAATTTTTGCTCTTTTGTAAGCATATTACTGTTGTTCCAGCAGACTGGTTATGTGGAAAGTCTAACCAAAGGGGGGAAGCTGACAGTGACCTGCTCTGGGGAGTGTGCGCTAGACAGCACTGTCAAAGGGCAAAGAATATGCTCTGGAAACAAAATCTCTTTGTTCCTCTAATTTTGTTCCAGTTAAGTCAATTCAGCTGTTCCATATAACCTAGTCAAAAATATTCAGCATTTCCCAAAGTATTTTAAGACTTCAAAGTTGCAGATTTTATTTTGACAGTTTTAAAGCACATAGCTTTTTCTTCTTTACAGTTTTTTTGCATTAAAAACAAGGCTGTTTAATAAATTAAGCTTTATAACAACCACTGCCGCCCTGCTTTTATCATGGCTTCAATTAAAATATTGTTTCTTGAAGACAGCTAATGGCTTCTGAGAAAAAAAAAAAAGAGGGTGTTTCACTGAGAATGTTTTCAATAGACTCAATTTGTTAAAACTCATGATTAAAACCAAACTCCAAGTTGGGCAGGCTCAAAACCAGGGGTGTTTTAAACTTGTCCAAATTACTGATCTGAACTCAAAACTCCCCAGCCTTAAATGAACATCCTCACCTAAAAAGTAAACTCTCCAGCACTCACTGATGAGGAAAACGTAGGAAAAAGTGACCTCTCCAACACTCACCAATGAAGAAAACGTAGGAAAAACACTGTTTAGACCAGTGCCTGGCAGCTCAGCAGAGACGGGAGCTGATCAGGTGCAGGCTGTTCCAGAACAAAACCTTTCTACAGAACCCAGACAACAGATCTGACCTTTTCACCTACAAAAAAAACAGTCAACCCACCACTGAATTCATTACTGTGGGAGATCTGCCCCTCAAAACTGTTTTGTTCACAGTCTCGGGGCCAAACCTGTTCTGACACCGATTTCTTCCTGTCAGGAAAGTGCTGGAACACACACACAAGACCTGTGCTGAAACCAACCCTGTCTGGACTCTCCCCGTGTAACATGAGCTTCACACACTGGCGCTGACATTGTCACAACACCAAACAGGAGCCAGGCAAGCAAGCGAAGGACTCGTGTCTTCAAAAGCAAACAGAAGAGGGTTATAAAAACTAATTAGCTGTTCACACTCACTACTACGCTTCTCTGCAAAGCTGTAATCACAGCAGTCATTTTGACGCGAGTACACCTCTGAGGGCTTCCTACTAGCAGCACTGGAATGGATTGGGCTTGGCCAGCTTCACAGCGCCAGCAGCACAGGCCCTAATCCCACAGTTTTGAATCCAAAGCTCCACTTGCACAGTTCACAGTGCAGCCCACAACCAGCTGTGTCAGCACAACCGAGAAAGCAGGAACAAGCAGCCGTGCGGACGGAGCTTTTAAGCCTGCAATGCTGCCAAATGCTTCGTATCATAGCCCTGCCTATTTGCATTTCTGCCTTGGACCCCATCTGTAGCTTCCCATCCATGTAAAAGCTGTCCCAGGGGGGAAGAAAGGCCACTGTCCATTTGTTCAACACATCTCAAGCACATCTAGTTTCAAACAAAGTAGGTGGTAAAACTCCTAATGCTGATCTTTTCAATGCAATTCTGAATCTCTTGTCATGTGGGGGCAGGGAAGATCAGAAATGGAAATAGCGTCCAGCGGCCCCAATCAGTCAGCGCCAGACATCAGTGCGGCTCCCGAGTCCTGCCTCCAGCTCCCAGCCCTCCAAGGCAGCACCACATCCTCACCACCAGAAACACACACACACACTTGATTCTCTTCTCAACTTCCACTTCAGATAAAGTGATCTTACAAAGTAGGTCTCCAAATGCAGTATCAGTTAAATCACTTAGCAATAACACATAAGGAATAAAGTATCTTTAAAATATGGTTACACCCTGTTCCAGAAGTCTTAACAGGCCATATTTTTAGCCCAGGAACAACCTGAAAGCCAGCACAGACATACTGCAGCACTGAAACTATGTCACTGCCAAGCTATTTCATTACAAGCCACAGCTCTCTTTGCAAAGACAATTTCTTCCAAGAGCCCAACTAAGCTGGTACAAGGTTTTCCGGCACGCATACGTGTAAGGCAGCCAGAAATGAGTCCAATATATCATGCAAAATATGAAGGAGAAAGAAACCAAGAAACACAGGAGATCAGTCCCTTTCAACATATATGTCTCAGCAGAGGTCACTGCAATGACTTCAAGCTGGAGGAAGGCCAGGGCACCATGCATGCATCTGTTAGAGATCCCACCCAGGCTCCAGGCAGCCATCCTCTGACACATGCTAACTGCAAGACTGGAGGAAGCAGGAGCTCAAGCTGAGACCACCCGTACTCTTGTGCCTCTCACTACCTGCAGCGACAAACTGCCTGGCACAACTAAGGAGGTAACGGCTGGCAGAGCTGCACAAGGCAGCACAGACCTTCCTCAAACGGCCGCTATTTTCAGAGCTTCGTTCACAGCCAGGTCAGCACAACGCTGAGCCGCCAACACCTGGAGGTGACAAACACATGGAAGACAGAGGCAAGACCAGATATCTGGTGCCTCAACTTGCTTAAGCTCCATGTAAGCAGCTGTGGAAAGAAACGGGCAGATAGGGTACAAACCTGGGTCTCAACAGGATCCAGAGATGTCAGTGCCAGGCACTCCGAGGTCATTTCTGCTCACGCCCAGGGATTTGAAGAATTCAGTGGCCCCCACAGCAGCTCAGTCCCAAGCCCCTGGCTTGAACGCTGCGCTCTGACTGCCTGGGAGTCCTGCAGGGCTCGTGAGCTCAGACAGGGCTAAGGAGAGGCATCAACGCAGCCTCCACCACCCATGATTCTGGAGGGGAACTGCATCTCTCTCCTATTCCCTCTAAAGGGCAAACAGGCCACAGAGATGCCCCAAGCAAATGTTGGGGAAGCTGAGACCCTGTCTAACTTAGAGGGGCAGCATGAGACTTCCGTGGCTCTCAGACTGTAGAAAGAAATTGTACATTACTTTTCTGGAAGCTGCTCCTCCCTGCACGATCCTGGAAGAAAGGTGGAGTAGGAGAACACCCATACAGTCCTTATCTCCCTCATTATGAGGAAAGGAAGCTGCCCAAGAATCTAAAATTGGCTTCTCCTCTGAATCGGCTCCAAAGCTATCTCAGGAAAGGCATGTTATCTCCCACCAGTCCAAACCACTCCTATTTGGTACAGCATAATAAAGTCATTAGTACTGAGCAATCACACTATTACGCTGTTGTTTTACATGGCTATAATTTAACAGTTCCTCACTGTTTGCTTTAGGAAATCTATTCTTGAAAGGTCTATAAAATTATGAACTCTTGCTCCAGTTTGAAAACACAGGCACGAGCAGGGATTTCTGTTCTCTAATAAATCACGTTTCCCTACTAGTAAACACCAGCTTATAAGAAACATCTTTTGTTTATTGAAAGTAAATGGCATGTGGACATTTTAAACAAAAAGAAGGTGGGAGGCTGAGGGGAACAGACAGATTATGTTTTCCACTTTCATTTTGCCTTGTGTCTAAACAAACGTTCCTAACAGCTTTGTTTTCCAAACCAACTTTCTCCCAGCTGCTATCTGGAACCACAGAAAGGGAAAGCAATACTCAAGGATTACTTGACTTTGCATGCTCATTTTACTCAGCAATCAGTGTTCTGGACATGCAAGTCACAGGGAGCATTATTAGGAGTAAGCATTAGCCTTGTAGAGACTGGTTGACTTCACCCACAAAGCAGTACTGGGAGGGTTCACTCAGACCCCTCAAGCCATGCAAAGGGGAGCCAGCATTTTGCCAAGCTTTTGTGCCAGGCCAGCTTGCCACAGGACCCCATCGATTGCCTTCCACCCAGCCACAATTGCACATAAACTTGGAAGATGACTCTCAACACATACAAAAACAGCTAAGATAGAAGGCCAGAGAAAACAGCTCTTACAGACTCCTCAGTGACCAGTCACCTGTAGCATCTGAAAAACAAGCTATTACCCTCGATGCTTTTTGGCTGTGGTCTCGCCTGTTCCCATAAGGAAAGGGCAGCACAGAGATACTGACCCAAAGAAGACCCAAGGAACTGTGCCAGGATGGAGCACATTCCAGTCTTCCTGAATTTTTCATCATCTTAAAGATCAAAGATCTTAATCATCAAAGATCTTTCTCATTCCTCTTGCCTTCAACTGATGATGAAGGCATCAAATATTCCTGCACTCCTTTTCCTTGCCTTCTTGCTACATGCAGTTTAGTGTTACTTAGACCACATCTGCCTCAGAAGCTCCTTGCCTACACAAGAGATGTGGCAACATTTTACTAAAGCTTCAGGATGGGAATAGCTAGAGTTAATAATATTTTGACCTGTTTCACTCAAATAGCAGAAGATTCCTTGTATCCGAGAATAAATATAGAGATATGTCTCTATCAGAGTCTCGGAAATGATGTGCAAACACATGGCTCTATCACAGCCATCGCAAACACCACTGAAACTTGCTGCATTTGACCCACCACCTTTGTAATTATATGTCATAGCATGCAAAACTATGCAACAACCAAACAGCCTCTCCATAGAGAGAGGGATAATGGGATGCATCTCCACAGAAGCCGCTAGGCACCCATGCTCACGGAAGACCCCTGTGAAGCACCCAGCATTTCCTACCCAAGTCAGAGGAAAAGCCCCCAGGCAAGACACAGCTCAGTCCCCACTGCCACCTCACTCTAGCCTACCTTGACACAGAAGAGACATGTCTACATCCGAAGTGAGGATGGAGCTGCCCCCCTCTGTGGCTCCAGGATCCTGCCTCAGTTCCCAAAAAGAGGGCTGCAGCTGCATTCTTTTGGGAACATCCATCTTGGTTTTGCTCCTTATGTTAGTTTGTGAAACTGCTTTATGCAGCCTCGGCAAACACCTCCTCTTCCCCTCCTGGGTATCGTTGGCCATCTCCTGTCACAAGCCGTCAGCTGTGCCCTGTCCAGTTGTTACTTCCAGAGATGGCCTCTGGCTACGCTAAGAGAGTTTGCAAGCCCTCGGTGCGCTCCATGGACCATTGCCCCCAACACAGCTCCTTCTGCCACTGCCTCTCTCAAGATTACAGTCTTGCTCTGCATCTCTCTCCTGTTAGAAGTGAGCTGAATAGAAAAGAGGGAAAAATCCAGTTTGCTAAAACCCTCCATACGTAAGACTTGGTAATTATGTGAAGGTACTTAAAACTTCCTGCCAAGGAAGCTATTAGGAAGTCACATACACAGAAAATGGGCCTGAACCTTCCCCAGGGACAGCAGGTGATGTTTAGCCAAATGGGAGATTCTACATATTGTTAATCTGCTTTTACAGTCCTGATGAAGAAAGAACTCAACCTTGCAAGCTGGACCTTCACAAGCATTACCCAAAAAAGGCATTTGCACAGCTACGGATGGAGTCCGGAGCAGGGCAGCTTCTCACTTGCACCTCATTCACCCCATCCAGGTCCTGCAGGGAATCCTGCAGCACCTGTACAGCTGGGGAACGTGCATGCAGCCCAAGCCAGCCTGCACCATCAGAAACAAACCCTCCACACAAGCCCTTTCAAGAGGCCTTTTCCTCCCACCCCTGTACAGCTGGCACAATAGCTAAGCCTCCCTGACAGCATGTGGATTTCACTCCTACTCACAGCGCAAAAAAGATAATTAGGCCAGAAATCTTCAAAGCCCTGACACTGCTGTTGGTAATGAGATTCTGCAGTTCACCTGAAAATAAAAAAGGAAGGAGGAGGGCAGGTAAAGCCCCTTCTCCACCAACAGCCTGAACCCTAACTGTGAAACCATCTATCAAACAGCTTAGTCCAGCTTCCATCAAGAGGTCCTTCCTAGCAGCTGGGAAGTCCACCTATTAATAGAACCCTTAAAAAAAAGGAGCATTCATATGGGGAAACCAGTGGCACGACGTATTTGTCGGTAAAACACAAGCTACAAGCAACAAGCAGAGAAACTGTGATGTTTTAATCAGTGACAGCCCTTTTATCTTGCTGTGTGCTGGCTTTCTCCTCGCAAAAAGGGACCAGATCACATCTCTGTTCTTGCCTGAAATGCTGCCTGCAAAGAACCCTTCTGCAGGAATGACACTGCTCTGATACACATCCCAAGACACATGCACTCCTCAGACTGAGCTGAAAGATTTCACAACAAACAAAATCCCCTGGCTTGTATTTAGAACTATTTATTGTACGTTTCTGTTTTTTAAAGTTAAGAAAAGAGCCTCCCTTGTTTGCTCACATTTTCTTGATAGGCTGGGGTTCAAGTCTGGAGTGTCTCTTCAGGACAGGGTGTAAAGTGCCATAATACAGAGCAGATACAAAACGTCAAGAATGGCTCTGGTTTCAGTCCTACCAGGTACCCAAGAAATCTGCACATATAGCCCCTCCCTCTGCCCCCTGTGCTTTCCAGCTCTCTTTGAAACAGCCCATCTGTCCCGTATAGCCCCAGCAGCGAGGCCCGGGTGTGCAACTTGCCACTCCAAGACGACAATAACCAGCTCTCCTATGCCATATTGTTACAAAGTCACCTACCCCCGAGAAGAGAAGTCAGGCTCATCAAACTCCTGCCAACTCTCCTGCATTTCCCAGGTAATTGCACAAAACATGAATTAATGAGAAATAATGAGCCAGCACACAGGGGAAGAGAAGACAATTCAGAACAGCAACAAAGAAAACTAATGGGAAAGTATGTTTTAATAGCTCACTGCAGACGACTGTCACTGCAAGCCTGCATCACCCCAAGAGAGGTTTCACTTCTCTGGGAGGACACAAGGACCGCAGAGCGCACACACCACCCACGCAGCATGGGAACACAAGAGAAAGGTGAGGGGAGCTTAGGCCAGGAGTTAATTTTGCAGACAACAGACAGCGTGGGCAGTCCAGACAAAGCACCAGACTCTGTCCAGGCGCAGCTTTGTCACCATCCACCGCACGGCCTCCGGGAAGTCACAAAACCCATCTGTGCTTCACTGCCTGGCTACAGGCTGCAGTGTCTAACACCAGCTCCCTCCACGGCTGTGGGCTACCCCTGGCTTTATCTGGCCACACTCTGCTCCTTTTTGTTATCGCTTAACCCACAAAGGTACATTATCAATACAGCTAGCCAACCAGTCGTACTTGGACAAGAGCAGATAAGAGGGTAGCTTTGAGAAGGAGACACTGAAAATAATAAAACGGGACATGCTAAACGATTAAGTCAGAGGAGTGCCCACAGCTAAACAATGCAATGATCTTACCAAGGACTTGACCATCTCAGGACTTTGCATCCTCCTGGCATAACTTCTCACCTAATCTAGTTTTAAAAGACAGTATTTGATTGTGATCTGGAAACGCAGTTATCTTTGAAAATGCAAAGTGAGCTCTTACAGCTCAGGGATCGTGTTAGCAGAAATAGCAAGATAACGCCCATATCCATGGCTACTGGGATGCACTTGAAGGTGGAGGAAAACAAGGAGCAGTACCACCTTTTGAAGATGGTTAGGACCAAGGGTTAGAATGGGTGAGAATTTTCCCTCCCATTTCCAAATTTAAACTTGCTTCTGTCATAACAACAGGAGGAAAATATATTTCATAGCCTATGTTCCAAAATCCCTCACACCTGCGTGGCTGTTTAACTTTCCAACATCTACAGTGCATTTACCCACTATCAGTGCAAGTGTCTCCTCAGAGCACATAAATCTTTCCTTTTTCCAAAGCTGCAGCCAGCTGAAACCTGACAGTTTGAGGACAAAGCAGTAAAAGGACCAGGTCTGCTTCCAAATGGTGAAGGACACGCTTTCCATGCTACAGTATCCGAGCAAGCAGAATGCCTGTGGGGACCATCACACCACTCTGGGGCCCTCCTGTATCAACGGGGTCCAGGCTCAGATGTGATGCTTCTCCCTGCTGTCTCTGGGATTCTGCTTTGATGCTTCTCCCTGCTGTCTCTGGGCTTCTGCTTTTTTCACCAAAACACATCTAAAAACAACACCCGTACTTATACTAAGATTTCAGCAAAAATGCCCAAATCACCCATTTTTCTCCATGGTGAGGAGAGGTTTTGCCTCTGTGCATCAGACTGCTAGATGAGCACTATAAATGGTGGCTGCTCTGGACCAAGGAACACAACCTCATTTCTTACTAAAACCAGATTTATTTCCATTTATCTAGAATAATTACTGCTGCTCCTCTTTTAATGAGGTCCTGTGTGCCTCAGCACATAATATCAGCACAAGAGAAAAACTCATCTTCATAACCAGGCAATTTTGGGCCATTGTGAATAGCTCCTTCTCTAGTCTAAGAAGGAAATGATGAGAATGATGCCTCTTCCAAAGAACCGGTTTCATTTTAGGGAACGCTGTGTGATCACTCTCATGTTCAGGTCAGTAACAGCCTTGCAAAAATCTCCTTGACTTTATCCAACTTCTACTACTGCTGAGCAGGGATTAACATTAATTGAGCCCACCCCATATCAGCCATGGATTATTTGTTAGTCACCAGCCTATAATCACTTGCATTTTCCAGCAGAGACTTTCACATTGCTCAGATAGCTAGCAGGATAATCCAAGTCACATTTTTAATGAAATCTACATAAAAACACACATCCACACCCTTGTCTTCCCCCTTCCAAAATACCCAATTAGTTCAGCTTAGGAAATGCCATAAAAATTAGTACTGTGAAATTTCCAGTCTAACAAGTTTCTGGTGAGAAGAAAATATTCCCTATGAGGGCAGCATTTTTTTAAACCCACAAACTTTAAAATACATAAACAAGTAATCAGGAATTTTCATTTGCAGGCCTGCACATAGCATGTACACATCTCTCTATTCACAGTGCACCAGCACACATCCAGTGTTGACGCACCACAGACAGGTAGGCACAACCACGCCTGCACAGCCACATGAACAGATGCATTTTGTACAGCACCTATACCCCATCTCTACAGACCTCTACATCTGAAACACACACCTGCAGCACACTGCCCCGCAGCATCTGTACACCAACACCCCGAAAGCATTTGTGCTCAGCCTCTGAGACAGGAATTTTAATACCTCATTTTACAAATTAAAAACTATGATGCAGACAAAGGGTTGCCTGAAGCCACTCTTAAGTGTCTTGCAGCAGGGAACCAAACGTCTCCACCCTAAAGCCCAAGAAGTCCTACTGCTGGTTTCCTACTTCTGAAGGCTCACTGCTGCTTCATGGACACAGCTGGGAAGAGGCTGGAGACAGTTACACAAGAATATAAAAACTGCATTGTATAGGCGACATGGAAAAGGGTAAAGGCATCTTTATGAGTCGGAGAGGGCAAAGCTCCATACGCTCCAACTGTACTTGAAGTGCTGATGGAGGACATGGCTGCGATGTTATTTGGTGAAAACTGCTGTTAAGACTAAGAGAGTATTTTTCTATGCAAGTGTAACTGCAGGGTGTGACTTCAGCTTAGACGGCAGCCTTTCTCTTCAAAAGTTATATGAAAGCTGCACATATGTGCCCTGTCCCGATTCTTCCTCTGGTTTCCTGCATGTGAGCATCCCACTGCAACACCCAAAATCTGCCTCAGCAACAGCTCAGCTACCATTCGAAGAGGCACTCTTGGAGCTGAAGGCTTCTTTACTTTTCCCTCTGCTTGGCTCCGATCCCATCACATCTGGAAAGCCACATCCAGCACCGACTGTCCAAGCTGAACAGTGGCTCTGCGCTGAGCTGCGGGGGAACAGGTGCCCCCAGGGACTCGCAGAGTCCAGATCCAAAAAGTCAGGCTCTGAATCAAAGTAGCTAAGAAATTTCCTCTGCTGAGCAAACACCTAACTCCTGAGAAAAGCAGGGCTTTTACTTACACTAGTGTTAGCTACAGAAGGCTGAGATTAAGGGATGGAAAACAGGTGAAAGACTCAAGGACCTACATATATTCAGCTTAGTAAAGAGCAGGTTACCAGAAAATTTGATCAGTGTACACATACTCACAGGTAGGCTTTTCATACCAGTACCTGTCTTCATATACACCTATAAACCACAGCTAGGTAAATTCAGACTGAGTGAAGGTGCACATTACTGAGCGAAGGCATCAAACCAGCTTACTGAGGGGCTGTAACGGACAAGCACCCACAAGACATTTTTAAGTCAGAAGTGGGTGTTGCTCTAAGAGATGCTCTTGTTCAAGCACAACCATTAAACCTGAAACAAGAAATGTCCTCAGCTTCCTGCAGCGCACATGAAGGCAGCGCAACCTCGCTAGCCTTAAACCTACAAAATTACCCAAGCGCCTTGACTGGTATAAAAAACAAAGAGCAAGAAGAAACATTTGACGGCTCAGCCTCGTGCCCGGATGCTGAAGTGTTACCGAAGCCTTTCACCCCACACTTAACTCCCTCTGCTGCTAAACAGAAAAGCCTGGCAGCAGCCACAAGCGTTAAGAAAATGGGAAGCTATTCTCTGCCAGCAGCTGGAAGAAGCTTCCTTCTCTCCCCCCTCTTCACGTAAAGAAAATCCCACAATAGTACTTGTGGTAATGCTGCTAGCCAGATTTTCAACTGACAGACTCTTGCGGAAAGCCTCCAGATACGAAGTCTGCTCCTAAGGACCCTCTTCAAGGGGATGACATTTGACTTTGGGAACGTACAGCTCATCTCCTCAAGCAAAGGTTCGCTTTGTTTTCAGTACAGAGAAAAGAGTACAAAAGAAAAGAAAGAAAAAGTGCATTTACTCTGACCCAGGAAAAACAGAGCTAAATAATTTTGATCAATATTTTGATTTCTCTGACAAAAGCCATAATCAGCGCTGACATAAACAACTGGTTAGCAAGCCTGGGGGGGCAGGAGGGGTAAATCAAACCAGAGTTTCAAGACACTTATCTTTCCATCACAACAATTGCCACCAATGACAGTAATTTACATGGCTAATAGGCAGTATTATGTTTACAAAATCATTCTTGCGAAGGAGGATCTAAACAATTTTTGCCAACCCAGCAAAGGAGCTGATACTGAATCAGATGTTGGGTTTCTTTCTCCCCTTTTATCTTCTATGCGTATTTTGCCAAGATGCCTTGCTACGCAACAATGCATAGTGCTTTCGCAAACGCACACAAACCTATGGAGCATATGATTGCCCTCCTAGACAACCTGGATTCTCTGACATCAGGGCTGCTTGAGCCTCTATGGCGGGGGAAAATACCTGTCAAGCAGGAAACAATGGAGTCAAGCTGGCAGCCCCAGATCCTCCACCCCATGCCACACTTCTTACTCCACTGCTGAAGATAACCTCAAACAAGCCCCAGCATCTCGTACACAAGCCTTATCTCCCATACAGTGACAGGTCCCATCCCAGCACCACAGGCTAAACCCCCTGAACATCAGCCTGAACATCTGCTAATTCTCTGCCCTCCCTGACCCTTGTCTTTTTTGGTCATGAAAAGCTCCGTGTCTCCTTCTTACAAGCTCTCTCAAGGCTTTGCCAGGAGTCAAACAAGTGAGCAGGACTGGTAGGGCATAGAAATGGGCTGCAACTAGCCCAGTCCCTCTGGGTCAACATGATTAAGAGGACCACACATGTCATCCTTTTAAAGCAGCAATGATATTTCCAGAAAAGTAAAAGCACCTCACATCAGCACTCCAAGTAGCACACTGGAATTTTTCACTAGACCATCACCAAGAAAAGAGACAAAAAAGGGACAAAGATTTTCAAAGGAACACAAAAGCCTTGTCAGTTGCAATAACAAACAAGCAAAACAAAACAAAACAAAACAAAAAATCAGTGAACACTTGACTAGTTTTCTTTTACTATCAGGCACAATTCCACTTTTGTCTGGAAATACACGCACCCATTCTGCAAATCAGATCAAACTAGCCAGCCGAGAGACACAGAGAGGACAGTCGTGCATTAACTGCAAAACTTCAGGTAATTTTAAAACCTGTAAGCACTGCTGATGCTTTTGAAAAAGAAGATTTATCAAAGCCTTGAGTGCATGAACAGCCAGGTTTTGCCAAAACCCTCAGTGTATTCACACAACACAGCATGAGAAATCCATCCCATTAAGTAATGACCTTTTCGGTCACACCAATTAACTTTATCATCTATCGACAGTCAATTTAGAAACTATCAAGGATGCACATTTCCTAGCAGAGACGGTGAAATATAAAGCAGGACCTTATCACATCCCCCCAACTTGCTGCCAGCCTGGCATCGCTTCTGCATCCCAGGTTTGCTCCACCTCTGCTCCAAGTTCTGCCATCCCAGCACCTTTCCCTGGAGTTCCGTTTTAACTGTTTAATTTCCCAAATTCTTACATTTAACAAGGTGCTAAGCCATCCCAACTCCAAAGGGAATGTGGTTCAAAGACCCAAGCAGGAAATGAGAGCAGGGAAGTCAGTCAGAATAAGGGAAAGGGCCACAGAAGACTGAACACAAATACAATAGCTTCACACACTAGATTTTAATTCTCCCACCAATTTGGGCTGAGAGCAACCTCTGGGGATGCTCACACTTCATTAACACGCCTTTAATATTAAAGACCTGTCCGCAAGAAATCCACGAGAGATCTTGGAAAAAAGTTACAACATTAAAAAACAAGAAAGCATAGAATAAACCAGGTTATTCAATAGCTCAGCTGAATTTAATATGGCAGTAACAGGCAATTGCGTTTAAAATGCAGATACTGATTTTTAAATAATTTCAGAACATCTGATATGAAAGTTTCAGTGGAGTACAGTAATTGGTAATCATAACCACCACAGAGTATGTTTATTACCCATGGAGATAACACACTGCATCTGCTGGACTTCTCAGATAAAGCAGGCCCACATCACAACAGCAGGATCCCATGGATTAAGAGCACAAGAGGATCCGACTCGGAGACACCAAAGGGCATGAGTGACATGAACAAAAACACATTCAAGGGAGAAGCACCACGACCTACATACTCACGAGCAAAGTGTCTTGACATCTGCAAACAGGAAAGCATTAGATACACTCAAACATGGCTGATGACAAGTGTTTGGGTTCTCCCAGGGAATTTCTCTTCTCACCAGCTGCAACTCTAGCAGGTATCTACCTCCCTAGAAGTAAACACTGACCAGCTCTTCCCCTCCCTGTGAAGGCTCTGTTACTCTTCAGAATTAGGAAAATTCAATGGTGTTTCAAAGATGACTTCAGCATACCAGTGAAAGTCAGACAAACTAGAAGGAGCTCTTCAGTCCTTCCCCTCATGTCTGGTGTGGGGTTTAGCATCTCTAGAAAGGCTCGTGAAAACACAGCTCAACTCCGCTTCCTATGAAGATGGCAGATGCAGTTTTAACAAAACTGTGGATCGTCTCACCAAGAAGCCATTAAGTCTGAAAAGCATAAGCAGCACTTGGAGGTCACTTACTCATGGGATTTTAATAAACGCAAGAAGGGTACTTAGAGTGACGGTGTTCTTCATATGTTTACAGTATGCAACAGCATCTTCTGCCCAGCTGGAACAAATGGGGAAACTGAGGCAGACACAGCAAGTGACCAACACAAAGACAACAGAAAGAGCCAATGTCACAGCAGCTCCAAGTCCTGTGTTCGGAAAATGCTTTCCCAGTAAGAGAGGAAAGCAAAACAGCTACCAAGCCCTGTGATGTGAATGCTGGCATAACCATAAAACAACAGCATGTTTTAAAGCATAAAAGACTTCAGAAATAAAATAAACAAGTGGATACAAGGACTTGAGACTGTGATTTCCTGCAGCTTTGTGTCTTGTGACTGGATTACCCTGTCCTACCCGAACGAGGTGCAAGCTCTGTTCAAAGCTCTTCCTGCAGTTGAGGCGCTTCAGGTTCCCCGCCAGGTGGGTCTTCCAGTGCCTCTCCTTCAGTCCGTGCAGAAACTGCATCTCTCTCCTCTACTTGATCACTTAATTTCAAAAACTCTGAATTCTCCATATCCACACTAGCTATGACTGACCAGCAGGCCCAAAAATTATTTGGAAAAGGAAAGGGAGATGGACAGACAACCAGGCAGCATGACTACATAAGTCTCTTTTCCTTAGAAAACCAGACTAAAAATACTGTAGATGAGCGGGTCCAGTCTGTCTCCAAAAGAAATTGCACCAGAGTTGATTTTGGCCCAACTTGCACTTGGCAAATACTGATAACAAGGATTTACCATATCCCCTCTAGTATTACAGCTGACTATAAAGCAAACATTTGCTTCCTACAGATAACAAAATGACTATGATCGCTCCGGGTTTGTAAAGGTTAGGGTTTCTGCCATCACCCAAGGCAGGCCTATAATTCTCAGTGTCCAAGCAGAAAATCCCCTACGTGTAACACTTGCCTCAGTTTTCTCTAAGGTACCCACTCACCTCATGCAGAGATACAGTTCGGGATGGATTCCAGCAACAAATTACAATCAGATTAAATATTAATTCCTATCTTAATTATATAACCATGACTAGGCTTAATGGCCAGGCAGCCATTTAAACAGGAGAGGAGCATGTAAATTGTGCAAGCAGCACCTCTTATGCTGCGAATGCCCAGACTGGTTCACAAGCACCTGGATTTTTCCCTGGGAGAAGAGTCAGCCTTTGGGAAAGCAGCTCCAAGAGAGGTAGAGTTCAAATCACCTGGCAAGTAATATGGTATCAGGAATCACAAATTCACGAGCCAACATGGGACAACGCAGCACCCTGCCCTCAGGATAGTTGTACACTATAGTGACAAAGATCATATATGTGCTGAAAACTCATCGACAGATTTTATCCTCTCAACACCATTGACAGAGAGAAGTGTGCAGCATCTCTATTTCGGCCTAAAGACGGGCCCTGAGGACACCAGAGCAGACTAAGCAACTGGCCCAGGATCACAGCGGGCACTCAAGCGAGATGTCCCATACGCCATGGCAACACGCAGCCCACCCGAGCAGTTCCCAAACACAGGTGGCTCTGGTGCCCCGATGCACAGAGACCTGTGCCATACCACAGAAGCTGCCTCCAGCTCCAAATCAGGCTGCAAGCATGCACACAGGGAGAATCATCTCCCTTCTTCCCCAGGGAAAGGCAGACTGCCAAACATTTTCTTTTTCAATTATTACTTGCACCACTCTGAAGCGGCTCGCGTACCATCAGCGATACACCCACCCCACGTGGGGCCCCCTGCAGCATATTAAACTTTCTACAGCTGCCAGGAGAAAGTTTGCTGCAGAAATGGGGGAGACATCAGAAAATTAGCAGGTTCTGCTTCACTTTGGACTTCAAGGTAGTGAAAGGAGAGGACACAAAAAAAGAAAAAGAGAAGGAAAAAGCTAGGGAAAACAAAAACAGAACCAAGCCTGAGAGGCTTCTCCTTCAGCCTCGCACACCAGAAGAGAAACAGGGAAACACTAGCAGAAACCTTCCCTACTTTCGAGCAGCCTCTGCCGTCAGGGCTTGGAGACTGGCTGTCATGACAGCCACAGCACAACAGCAGCAAGCTCCCGCGCAAGAAACCTGCCCCTGGAAACATGATACAGGCAAAATCTTGCTAACATGGTGTGCACGAGTGTTTGGCACTGTCAGTACCCTCCATTTCTTGGGGAGTGTAAGAAACACCCCTTCCCTCCACTGCCCATCTTGCTTCCTTGCAACCCAGCCCACAGACAGGTGACACTGCAACACCACAGCCAACAGGGCAAGCAGATCTGCATGCAGGTGACGTCCTGCGAAGCGCAGGCGACCGCCGCAGCAGAGATGCACGATCCCCGAACAATGGCAACACTGACTTCCCCAGGCAAAAGCACTAACTGCACGCAGCAGGCTGCAGGGTTATGCTGCCAAAATGAATGTGACAGGAAGGATAAAACAAATCAGAACTAAAGTTAGGTGATGTCAAAAAAGGAAATCTGTTCTGCAACAAGAGGACTTCACCACAAATCCAAATGACATAAACCCAGATGGATTTCAGCTGATCGTTCGGATGGAAAGCTCAGCCCACTTCCCACCAACACGTCCCCTGCAGAGAGCCCCAAGGAAAGCAACCAGCACAACCCCCTTGCCAGAGTCAACTGAAGAGGGGTTGTTTTTTGCTTTTTTTTCCTTAAACCCTTTCCTGCTACTGCAGGGAAAACAGTCTCAAAGTAGGACAGGCAGAAGGCTTTCAAAACACTGGATCACATCCCCAGCTAGTGTAAACTGGCACGGCTTCCATCAAATCCACAGAGGGGGGAAGGTTTTCCAGTCTACTTCTCTCCTAAGTATTTCATACCCGGTGAGGCTTGAACTTTGGATCAAAGCACGTGGGCTTTGGGATCAAATGCAGACTTTCCCAAAACCATTTCAACCCTCTGCCAAATTAATTTCAGATTGAAACAAGTCCATGTTTTGCTTTTCAGAATCAAACCCACCTGTTGGAAAGCAAATCAGCATGTACCGAGCGGCATGTCCACAGACTGTGCGGACGCACACACTACCTCTACACAATACGTGGCCCATTGTTAGAAAACAAACAGAAACGATTTTCACTAGTTGCCTAATTGCTTGCAAAAAAAGCAGAGAAGCCATAACTGCAAATTCCCACAAAGCATTTGAAGTTTCCTTGTTGAAATGGGTTTGAAAAACAACATCCACTCCACCACCCCCCTTTTTTCTTTTTTTTTTCTTTCTTTTTTTTTTTTTAAATCATTGTTCTCCATTACAAGCCTCAGGATCCACTTAGCTGTTTGCTCAAACACGCACGAGACGCAGCTCCCACCCACCCCAGCTTACCCGTTCGTCTGCTGGCGGGGTCACAGACTGCCATCCATCTAGAAAACCCACATGCACTGATGACAATGTGTCATTTACATGGACCGTTATTCATTTCTACACACAGCCACCGTAATGCTGCACCTATATCAAATGATAACCTACCCCTTACAGGAGCTCACAATGTTCTGAAAAAAAAGGAAGAAAAGGAAAACAACCCTGCAGCTGTCCACCACACTGTACTCTCCCCCAAAAGGCTATTTTCAAAGCCATAAAGACTAAACATCCTTTGTGCTGTTGTTATGTTCTGCCAAACCTGAATGCATCACAAAAGGAATAAAAATGTACAATGACATAGGGATGGCTCCTCCACCGCAATCCCCCATTTAGGAGGCTCTTTTAAATGAGAGCAACTCCAGGGCACATACACAGTTCACATTTTTCGGTGCAGCTCCACCAGCCTACACCTTTCCAACCCCTTCTCGGGGATGCAGACAAAAGCTTCTGCGGGTCTGTGCACGCACAGGGAACGAACCACACACCCCAAGGTCCGCAGCTGCAATGACCCTCGATGCAAACTTCGATGGCAAATGCAGAAAGTCGGCAAGCACAACAGGCGTACGTGTGCCTGTGCACGGAGCCGTTTGCGTAACCGTTGCAAAACGTGGGCACGAGGAGCATGGCTACTCCTGGGTCGCTTCCTTGACCAACGGGACATCTGCCCACCCACGTGTCCTGCGCTGGCGGGAGAGGCGCGAGGGTCCCCACCATGGCCCTGCCAGACACCTGGGCCTGCTCCAGGCCAGCCCCATGCCAGACAAGCACTTCGTCCCCAGGCCAGCCTGCCTCAGCAGCCGTCCCTCCCGGGGAAACTTGCCGCTGGCAAGGGGGGGGCCCTGCTGCCGGCCCCCTCCCCCCCGCCCCAGCCCGGCACTCTGACGGGGACTCCCTGCAGGGGACGCCCTGTGTCACCCCTAACAGGTGACCCCAAAGGAGACACCGTCCAGACACGGGCTGAGGCCACGAGTGTGGCCGTCGCCCGACTCAGGGGGATGAAAAGCAGCCGGAGGAGCGAAGGGGATGGAGGGGATGTGTGTGAAAAATGGCCAGGGGGGATGGGGGAAGCGGCCACTGAGGGGGGGAGAGGGCGA
>NW_008824499.1:3069822-3077121 GCF_000699105.1 Pygoscelis adeliae | reverse complement strand
GGGCGCACGGCCCCCACCGCCCCCCCCCGCCGCGCCCAGCCAAGGGCCGGCGGCTGCCCGAGGGCCGCTGTCAGCGGGTGCAGGCCTGTGTCTGTGGGGAGAAGGTGAGGCTGCCGCCCCATACAGCCTGGCTGGGCTGCAGAGGCAAGCACACACCAGTGACCATATCGCCATTGGTTTGCAGTCCTGCTAGGGCCCATTTCGAAGCACAACTCCTTCAGGTGTATATCGTTCCTTGGGCTTTTCAGGCACCAAAGTCTAGCCTATGCTTCTCAGCTGTCTTTGAAAATAAAGCAAATAAAATACCCGGCGCAGCCTGTCCGCACCCCATTGCTGTGGAGAGAGGCAGGACCCATCTGCCAGCCAAGCCAAGCCAAGCAGTGGAAATGAGGCAGGGAGCTGAAGGGTGCTGAAAGATGGAGACGGAGGCCGCAGCCTCCCCAGCTTGGCTGGGTCCCAGACACAAAGTCATGCTGCACATCTGTGCGTAAAGCTGCAGGTGCAAGTTTAGTCCTAAGGGCAAATGACACCAAGCCCTTCTTTTGGCAGCAGCGGCTGGTGCCAAACAGAAGGCCAGCCGCATCCGGAGTGATGTACACAGAGGGAGTCTGCCTTGGGGTCCAAAAGGAGAAGAGGCTGCCCAGTGTACCAGGATGTTTTGTCGCAGCAGCGTGGAACGTGGAGAGGGCTCCAGCTATGCAGAATATGAAAAAAGAAACTTTCTTAATCCAGACCCGCCTATTTATTAGCTTGTATAATGAACTATAAAAGCTTAAATGAAACCAGAAAGGCTACATGGTGGGAAACAGGTTTCCTGTGTGTATGACTTATGCAACTATAAGTACTTGGCACTATCAGTGCAGACAAGCCCTGGGATCCAGCAGCCCCTTGCCCCGGACAGAGACGTGCAGGGAGGCTCTGCCAAGTATTGGGGCCTTCCCAGCTGGGTGGGCACTCGCTGCACACCTCACAGGGAAGGAGGGGGTAATAAGGCCACAGCAAATCCACTGACCCTATTCCTCCACCGTCCATACACTTACTTCCCTGCAGAAAGAAAAGGTGATAGTAACAGCCACACTCCCTTCTGCACTACTCCAGCATGAGGCTAAAGATTAACAACCTCCACAAACCCTCCTTTCTCTCTGGGCCTTTCCCACATGCTCCTTTCTGTGTGAGGTGGTTTTAAAGGTGCTGTCAATTTGCTTTAACGAGGCTGTAGAGGAATGTCTCCTTATTGTGTCTGCCAGTGGTTTGCTTTTAGACACACCCCTGCCCTTTTTTCCTCAAATCCTGGACATTTCTCCCTCCCTTTAAGCAAGAAAACCTTTACCTAAAAGTCAGGCAAGTCTGGCATAATATAAATAATGAAAACTGCTAGTGGTCTGCAAAATACTGCACACTCTGCCTAACGGCACCTGCCTGTGTTAAGGCATTGACCCAGCTCCCTGCTGACAGGTCAGAGTTAGAAGCAGGCACTAGCCTAGAAAAGACCCAGGTCTAATTCTTGCCTTTGCTCCCTGCCTGGCATGACAGTGTTACTTGATTCCTCCATGGCACCTCTCTGTCTTCCTGCATCTCAGTAGGAACAGAAATTAAACCAGCATTTTGACAAACCCAAGCTTGCAACACATATATTCCCTGAATATCTATCCCTGGGGAAAAGAAAAAAAAAAAAGACTTGGCAAACAGCCCTTGATCTGTGAAAGCACCAGTAACATAACCCAGAGCACCAGCTCCTTTCACACTGACAACACGCGTACTCTGCGAGAGTAACACCAAGTCCCCACCATCCACCACTCTCACCCGCATCGGCACAGACAAATTGAGCTCACGACAACCAACATTTCCGCAGGGCGACTCCTTCACAACTTAAGCCAACACTGGCTGACGCATGCATTCGCAGGAGCTGGTCCTGTGGCTGCAGGGAGGCGTTCCTGGTGTCACACCTCCCAGGTAGGCATTAGCTGCTTCAGCCACCCACACGGATGCCCTGTGTTGCGTGAACCGACTTCTAGCAGCGCTTACAGAGGAAGGAAAGCCTGGAGAAAGAGCCACTTTGTAGATTCAGGAAGAATCGGCTAACTCCCTGGCTGCAGGTCCATAAAGAACAAAGTGACAGCAGGCCTGTGCCAACAAAAGGGACATTCCTTCCCCAGATAATGGTGTTTCTGCCCCAAAACTTATGGCAAGCAAAAGCCCCAACTTATATGCTGCAGACTCCCCAGTGTTCCCGTCCCTGTCGGCGAGGAGTTTCTTTCTACCTTTCAATAGCTGCAAACCTCTGATACTTTGAGCTGAGAAAGTGTGAATGGCAAAGAGTAGCAGCAGCAAGTGGCAGGGGTTGTAGTTCAGCCTTTTGTTCCCCCTTTGGGAGACATTGTTTCTGTGCTCCAAAAAAAAAATCTTTGGTGAGTCAGGTATACGTACAGCATATCATACACATCTCTTGGTTTGTATAAGATCCCAGCAATGAAGAGATCATTGGGGAAATCCAGCAAAAGCTGCTATAAATTTATCTAGCTCAGCAGGAGCTTTTCCCATGCAGCCAGCCTGTAGCCAAGGGGAGATCCATGCTTTTGAAAGGTTGGTATAGATGCAAGAAGCCTCGAAGCACAGCAGCATGAGTTACAGAGATTTCTGAAACAGAATTTCTCCAGGCTCTGAATCCAAACCCACGCTAGGCAGCCCCTGTCCACTTCCAGCTGGCAGCTGTAGGATTCGGACTACCAGGATCCAGCTGTGCAAGATACTAAACAGATGCAGGTAAAGAACAATGCGTGCTCCCAAAAAAGACACCCCCCAAAAAAAAAGAAACCCTAAGAATAGGGAAAAGCCATTTCACAGAGGAAGCACTGAGGAACAAGATGATTCACAACACGTCCACTTCACACTAAAGAGGACTGTTTAAATTTGGATTAGGCACTTTCTTTGCAAACTGAGTGTGCTCCGTCTGACCACTGACCAGGAACAGCAGCTCAGACACAAATCCCCATGCTGCCAAACCCTATAGCTCTGAAGTTAGGGCACATTGAAGCCTTTGTAGATGCAATTGTTCAAAAGCGCTTTCCTTCTCAAGTGAAAGCATCCCCCCGGCGGTTAGTGCCCTCCAGTTTGGCAGATATGAAGTGCTGCCCACAGCTACTCAGCCCCCATCTCGCAGGGCTCAGTGCCTGAGACGTGTTTGGGACCATGTTTACGTTCTTTCTCTCCCAAGCAGGATTAAACCTCCCAGTCTCAAATACAGCCTTGCTCTGGTTTCTGACCATCTCTGACTCCAGACAGGTCTGCACACTGAGGTTGACATTTTATGATGGATTTAAGCTGCTCTAATTACCGGAAGAGTTGGCTGCTCTTTCCTTTGTGACGGCATTAGTGCTTGAACGAGCCCAGAGCTGGACAGAGGAAAGGATGATGGTGCTGAAAACTTAATTGGCAACAACAATAACAACAAAATCAGTCCCCTGCTCCAGCTCCCTGTGCAATCACCCGAGAGTTTAGTGCCAGCACAAGGAAAGCAATGGGAATAGACAGACAGAGGCACGAGGAAGTTTTCAACGGCAGCACAAAGCTGGATCAGCTCAACCTCATTGCAAAACTGCAACCTCGGTCTTCCCAGAAAACGAGTCTCTCAAGGACCTTTACCACCAGGACTCACTTCGTTGCCAGACTTCTGGTCTGGCAGCAACTTCGGCACTAGAGGCAACGTTGACATCCAGACGAGAAAAGTGACGGTAGCCTCCTGTTCTGTATGTGCGAGCAATGCCAAACAGGAGCAGCTGGTTGCACATAATAACATGCATTGTGTAAGTGAGCAACACAATAAGCAATTTGCTCGACAACCCAGGGACATCAGGACAATTCTGTATCACAGAGAAGAAAGAAAAGAAGAAAAAAAAACATGCGATGACCAAACCCTAAGGGACCCTCAGTATACTACACATTCATTTCATTACACTTGCTCTTATAAATATTTATTATACTGCCTATTTCATCATTCTTCCAGGAATGGGTGTTGTGTTATTGTTATACCCAGGGAGGGCTTTTCCTCTTCCTCTGGTCCTGCTGCAGGCGGTTGGCAGTTGCCAAAGAGAGATAGGGAGCAAGAGTGTGATATTAACTATGGAAAATGCTACTTAAAATGGGGCTCAGGGGCAGATATTGGTAGGTGCATTGTTAGGAGAAAAACGAATGGAAGAGGAAAAGACAGCAAGTAATGAGATTCGGAAGCCTGTATTTAAAATATGTTCACGGCAAAAGGGATTTCTGCAAACAAGGGCCCTGGCCCTACAGCCAGAGCTGTGAGTGAGTGGAGACTCTCGCACCCTGCAGAAACCTGCACGGATCCAGGATGGGGGAATTTTGATTTAGATGAGTGCCAGGCTATGAAACAGCAGTGAGGCTAAGGTATCAACAGTATCAACATCATCTGTCTGTCTACACATGGAAAGCTATCATGTTAATGTGAGGTAAAAAAATTCTAGCATTTATAAAGCTTTGCACATAGAACTTGGAGTGGTTTGGGGTTTTTTTTGTCTCTTCGATTTGTATTGCTACCTGGACGTCCCCAGTTCCTTGCTCTTACTGGGACTTGTCACCCAAGTGAGGCTTTGCAAAATCGAATGCTAACTTGCCTTACACAGAGACGCATCGGCTGATTCATTATTCGAGATGAGTGACTTGGGTTGTGTTACTGAAGGTTTGATTTAGAAAAACATGGTGAGACAATCCAGGCTGAGTAGATTTTAGATTAATCTGTTTCACTTAAGTTAGTCTCCCTTGCTGTCACGTGAGTCTTTTTTGTGTGTTATTTGTTAAACGGCTTGTTCACCATCAGCTATCATCAAATAAAGACCCACTAGAAACATCCCGGTGTGTTATAAAGCAGTTACATAAGAACATCACTGTCTTGTAAACCTGCATGACTATGAAAAATAATATTTGCTCATAAACGACATCTGTGGACTTCTCCCTACAGCAGTTACCAAGTACCAATAAAAGTTTTGATCCCTAAATAGTCTAAATTTTATACGCTGCTACGGTACCTACTAACTAAGGCTGGTTTTCGGCATAAAGAACACATGTAACATCAAGGAATACTGCACAGTCGGGGCTGCCTTCAGAAATACCCGTCAGCCTCCTTTGTAGTGGGAAATGTGTTCATGTGCCAAAAACAAGGATCTGTTCCGAAGTTTTATTAGATCTACAGAGCTGGCTATAAAATGCCATGCTAGAAGCGAAACAGCCAAAGCAGGGAAGCTGCCTGCTGCACATCATCATGCCACCCTCTTGTGGCTAACCCCAGAAAATATAGCGGTGCACACCCAAGGACATGGCATAAATGCCACCAGGTTATTTTCGGAGTGCCTTGCTCCACACGGATGAGCACACTGCGTGTGCAAGCAGCAAGGTCCACCTTTTAGCTTGGTGTCAGTTGAAGCTAGCTTAGGAGCAAAAGGCAAGGTTTGAATAAAACCATTCCTGCATTTTTGGAAACTTTGGGATCTGGAGCTGATCTGAGAACGGGATTTGATTCCAGTCCAACAGGCTGAAGGTCTACAGATGTTCATGGTGGACAGATTTTTGACTTCTATGTCTCTGGCTGTTCTCTACTCAGAAACTGGGACCATATACCTGCCTCTTGAGATAGTTTTAGCTATTAAATTCTGTGCTTTACTAATATTTCACAGAGAGAGAGCGCCTGATGCTTTCATACATTTCTGTTCCTGCACTGAGAACCCCTGTTGCCCCTTACCTTCCGGAGAGCCCCACAGATGGGCATCAGGAAGGTGGCTGGGCAGCTCTCGCACCCCCCGTCTACCTAAAGAGTTTTAATGCTGTTACTCAGAAACGGCCAGTTTGCACCCAAAGCAGATGCTGGCTTTCACAGCGTCCTCAGCGCCCTCATTGTATAATGCAGGCTATTCCCATCCATCAGACAGTTCTGCAAACCTAAATAGATGATGTATTTATTTATGGATTACTGACCACAAGAAAGAGAAGCTTTGCACTATTGTCAACCTTACAGCATTCGGTCTGCTATAAATAATGCATCATTGTTCAGTGTTGGTTTATGGTTTAAGTTCCAATGAGCATCGCGAACCAGCAGACTCAGCAAAGATGAAGGCAGCACAGGGTATTAGTAAGAGAAATAGTACCATCTGATGAAGAGTATTAGAAAAAGAAAGCAAAAATGTAATGCTCTCAGAGTTATTTTAATGTCAACTTCAGCAGCCAAAGACCTGCTTTTACCTCTAATTGAGAATCACACAAATCTATGATTATCCTCTGATTTTCACTCTGCTTTCTCCCAATTGTGAGCTAATTCGATTTCAGATAAACACTAATTATCACAAGAGGTCACCACCGTGGCCAGCAGGCACGGTTGCAACATGGCATTCAAACACACCAAGAGATCAAAAGAGCCTCTGCTGCTTCCTTTGAACTACCCAATTAAAATTTTCACAAATAAAGCTATTGTTTTACATCTGCTTCATCCAGGGGAGAGAGAGGGCAGAGCACTAAGAGATCATTGCCTCTAATTGGGCTGTTTTCCCTCTTTTCTTACAGGTTTCCTCCGTGTGGGTTTTTTCTCCCGACTGGTAGAAGAAAAGGTTGTCAAGACCATTTGTGATGCAGCTATTACACCGCAAGGCTACAGCAGGCTGAAAGCAAAGCCGTGGGGAATCTGATTTCCCTCTTGTGAGCAAAAAGGGCATCGATGCCTTCCTTGGAATGTTTGATTGATAGCCCTTGAGAAGGACTCCTAAAATGTATCTCTCTCTGGCTATTTAGGCAATTCCCTTTTGAAGATGAAGGGGAATATTAGATTAATCCAACTGCTATAATAGCATTATCTCCTGCTTTTAAAGAAAACATATTTTACGGTGTCCGTACTGTAACGGAAACAACCTGTGGCTGCACAAGCCCTGGGCTGGTGCTCCGCTGCTAAACGTGCTGTGGTCTCCTCGGAAGGGGTTTTCATCCAGCTTCTGGGAAACTGGTGTAAATATCAGACTTGTGCCACAGTCCCACGTGGATGCTTGTGGGCAACAGAGAAACCAAGGCTGGGGTGGACCACGGGGGCTGAATTCCACTCTTAGCCATCGGGGAGCTCGCTTAAACTCGGGATTAAGGCAAATTAGCAGGAGCGTAGGGAGAAGGCTGCACGGCAGCTGTCTGGGCTGTGCAGACAGGGAACATCAATCTTGAGAGCTGTCAGCCCAGAGCATTCTGGAAAAAAATAGATGGAAACACGGGTCAAGTATCTGGTGTTATTTGCCTGGTAAAGGTTTAGTAACC
>NW_008824499.1:3062904-3069706 GCF_000699105.1 Pygoscelis adeliae | reverse complement strand
TGCAATGTATGTCCCACAGGAGGGTGCATTCAGCCCTTTGTACAGGCAAGTCACAATAAAATCCCCACTACCACGATCCAGTATCCAGAAACATCGCCAGAGGAGAAATACTCTTGCTGGGAAGGGAACTGCGGAACGGGTATGTCTCAGATGGGGCACGTCAACTTACCTCCGCATCAGGCTGCTCTGTTTGCTCGTCCTGGTCTGCTCGTTTCCAGCGCCCTGGGGAACAAGGCAGAAGAAAATAAAGATAGTGACCGCAAAGGAGATCAGGCTGTGGCTTATGCTCACTAATGGCTTAAACTCACCTTCTGGGGAATTCATTTGTTGGTGCCAAAAGATGAAAGAAGATCAGGAGTCCCCAAAACCAGAGCAGTTGCTGTGAGTTTGTGAAGTTCAGCTCCTCGCCTGGCCCTGAAGCTGTGATGAGCTTTGCCTGGCTGCCAGGTCTCAGGGCAGAGCCGGAGAGCGGCTGTACCACACCTGCGTTTTGCACTGAGCCCCAGCAAGCAGCCAGTCTCTATATTTGAGAGACACCTGGCTTTGCAGCCTAGCTTCTCACCTTGCACGTTGTACTGTTTTTTGGGTTGTATCTTCCGCAGCTCCACTGTTGTACCTTGATTCACCAGCTGAGCCGATCTGAACCTCTGATGAAGAAGCTGTGTTACCTTAAAATACTCCTTTTCCCTGTAATGTACTCCTGGATGCTGCAAACAGTACATTGCTTGTCCCAGGGTTTAATCAGATTAATTAAGCTGCACTTGTATTAATTTAAATTACAAGTATCTGAGGGCTCAGCCAAATCAAGTGATTTATGGGCCATATCAATCTAATTAATACCACCAAGTCTTAAAATAAAAACCTAATAAATGAGTTTATTATACAGATGTAAGATCTAGTTATTAGCTTTGGGTCTCTAGTGACATTGCCGCTTTGATGGAAGTTTTATATCCTTGTTGGGAAAAGGTCTTTTTTTTTTTCTTCCCACTTGCTGTATTTTTAAAAAGTATCTTTTACAGGGCAGGGGGAGGGAGCAACAACACAAGCTCAGTTATCAAAACACTAGCCAAGCCAAGAGGTCCCCAAAGTCTTGCTGTACACAAATTGTGTGGGTTTTATAACTGCAAGTGCCCACAGGAGAATAGTTTATCTGGCTTCTTGCAGGCAGAACCTGCCCTGGTCTGTGTGCTTGCTGTTAAGCAGTCTGAAACAGTAGTTAGCGTGGGGATGGGAATGGAAAAGGAATGGGAAGAGAATTAAAAGCTTCTCAGAAGCAAATCTGCGGCAAAGCGTGCCGTTTGCAGGAAGGAGCTGGGCTGGTGCGGAAGGCGCCTCTCTGCTGCTCGGCAGGGTGACTTTGTCGGGCTGAGTGATGGGTGCCATCTGCAGCAGCTGGAAAGCCAAAGTGCCCTACAACGTCGCTTGCACAGGGATAACTTAAAGATGCAAAAGCTACCCTTTGTCACCGCGGGGGGGTGTGTGTCAAAATTTACTGGGGGGATGAGAGGGGTGGGGGAGAAAAACAAAAGTGTTTTCTGCAGAGAAGCCAAATGCCACGATGAAGCTGATTACACAGAGTACAGGAGACACCTCTAATCCACAGCCCAGGTGAAATGAAATGCGAAGCTAAAGGAGGAGGCAGAGCCAGGCTCGCCCCTGCAGCTACCCGTCCCCCCAACCCGCCGGCTGCTCTCCCCTTCGTCACCCTTGGCAGCTCGGCTCTGTGTTGACTGGCTTTTCAGTGAGATGCTTTTGCTTCAGTCCTGGAGTTCACGCTCGATTTCCTGAGCTGTAAGATTGTTTCCCTTGCTTTGCAAATCCTCCCTTGGAGCAAAGAGCCGCGCGAGAGCCGCGCGTTGGAAAAAGGAGCAGGCTCCATCTCTTTACCCTTTGTTTACAAAATAAGTTCTTCAAATGCGTTTGTCTTATTGTGTTCAGGATAACAACCTTCTCCAGCAAAGAAAAGGGAAGGAACTGGGAGGGCTTTCTAGGGGAGAAAATGGGGCGATTTATGGAATAATTACATAAAGACAACGCCATCCTGTGTGTCTGTCACCATGATTTATTATAGTTACACAGAAAATTGGCTGATTGGACCATAAAAGATGGCTGCAGGCAAACCTGAACCCCTTTGCTTTCCTGTTTGCCACTCCACACACACAAAAGCCAACGAATTAACTCAGCAACGTTTGTAACACACTTGGAGAAATGACCCATCTTTGCTATTATAGAGGAGGTGCCAGAGCAAAGATGCTGTAAGGAGCAGTTTATCGGACACAACCACATTTACTATTCCTGCTGCAAAGCCGTGGGCTGGCTGCTTACACAGGAAACCTCTGCAAACCCCACTGCTGCCTTTGCTGATGTACATCAGGGTCTGGGGGTACGTTATTCCATTCCTGCCAGCGTTAGGTGGATCCTTTAAAGGATTTTTTTGCAGTAACCCCTGCCTCCCCTCTCTGGCTGTTACACTTTCTGTGTGCCCCTGCTATTACACACCTTCTTTCTGTTCACTGCCCCAATTATCATTTTGCATTCATCTACATCCAGCTGCATTTTCCATTTACCAGCTCATTCGGCTAAAACATCCTGATCCCTTTTATATCAGATCAGGTGGCTTCGACTGCTTTCCACACACCACTTAGAGTCATTTATATTTATGCTAAAAAAGAAAAGCATTTAGCAACCAAAGGCCCTGTTAGCTGAAGGAGGGGGGACTCTGGTTAGGAGGGGACCAGACAAGAGGAAACCTAAACTTCCAGCTCCAAGGGGGACAGGATCTGGGCATTTTCATTCCTCTTCAAAGCTTAGGACTGTAGGTCATCCAGGGCTGGGACATTCCTTCCAGAGATGTTTCATCATGGGAAAAGCTTCCCCATGGTTTCTTTGTGCAGCTACCATTTGACAGCTCTGCCAGGTCTACACCACCACTTACCAAAATCTTTTTTAGCAGTCCCCTGCTCGTACCAAAATAGCCTCTCTGTTCCAACAGCGTGTCTCCAGAGGAAGCTATGAGCTCACATCTTCCTTCATTTAAACCCTCAGCAACAGCTTGTAAAACTTTATCCCTTTGGTCCATGGGCAACCTGCGGTGTATCCCACCCACACGGCCCCGGAGCAGCCTCCGTTCAAAGGACGGGGCACAGAGCAGCACGACGGCGTGGAAAGCAGGAGGCTACCATGGGACTTGGGAAAGAGGGTTGATCTTTAATTCTACTGCAGCCCACCACGGAGCCGGGTGAGTCTGAAGGTCCGTGTGTCCTTCGGCTTCCCGCTGGCCAAGGGCAGCCAAGGCACAACCGTTTGCAGGGTGAAGTCCCTCGGGTTTGTGCGGGTCATGTATCACAGCAGTACCTGGAACAGGCAGGCTAAAAATAAGCTGGAAAGCAAAACAGCAACAGCATATGGAAAAAACAAGCCATGGGATGATTTACAGATGAGCAAACTCCATGCAAATCCCAGCAGGGAGGGTTATACCTTACACTTTCCAAAACACAAACTCCTCTCCAATAATTCCTGCTCACCATTGTTAACCTACTGCTAATCTTGCTGCAAGCAATATTAGGTGTTACTTCAGGCCGTGGGTTGGAGATCACCAGCTTATATTAATAAAAAGAGTAGAAGAAACATTGCTTTTAGCTAAAACAGAAGGAGAACCCATCTTTATCCTTTATCCTTCCCATTGGAGGAAAGTTCCTCGTGGCTGCTGTGTGGCCATCATTTTGTAACAATATGGCAGAATTACTTGTTTTATTTAAAAATGCATGAGCTGGAAGAGGAAAGAATTTGAGCAGGTCTCTTGTAAAGCAATGACTGCTGAATGTGTGGCGAGTTATCGCCGAGAAATTTTTGAATGAAAGCCTGAGCTAATCCAGGAACAGTGTTAAAAGGTGTAAAATGGCTGAATGGCACGGAAATGTTTAAATCTGTCCTTTGCTAAATGTTAATGGAGAAACTGCATAATACAACCAACCTCTGGCAGAAGAATCAGGTCTGGCCAATAAATGGATTAGAAATGAAAACTAGTTTTGTATAAAGATAAAAAGTAACTTTTCGTTCAGTGTGGCTCCAGGCTGCATTGGAAATAGCTGGGCTTCCTTCTTGGACTTATATTAAAAAAGAAAGACAAAACATTTTTATTTAGTGCAAGGTAGTAGTCTGGCTGCAAAGAAAATTAAATCTCAATGTAAATACAATGATGAAATTGGATCATCAAAAACAATAATCATGAAGATCATGTCTGAAAGCAAAGACAGCCCAAGGGGCTGATGCTCTCACAATGACACAGCACGGGTTTGGGGAGCAAATTGCTCCCCTGGGGTGTTTTGCACCCTGGTTTTTAGGGTCTGCAGTGATCTCAGGTGTGTTCGCCTGTGTGTGGGGGCATGAAGCTGCTCCAGCCAGAACAGATGAGACAACCCAAGATAGAAAGGACATGGGGCTGGGACCCTTCCGGGGCTGGAGACGATGCCCTGCTGGGACAGAAAGGCTCTGGGAATGGCTTTATTGCCCAGGACCAGCAGCGGGGCCGGTGCTGCCTTTCCCAGTCCCGACTGAATCAATACCCAGCCAGAGCCCATGGACAGCTGCGGCACGGGAGTGGAAATTCCTCCTGACCCAGAGAGCGCACAGCGGGGAAGAGCATAATCTCAGTGATTTACAGGCTGCGGCTCTAGTTTAAAATACATTAGACTCCAACTATTTAATTACTGGGCACTACCAAATCACAGAGACAGAGGAGTCAGTCACGTCTGCTAATGCCAACATTTATCATCCTATTTATCTACTCCAGCTTCTGAGACCCATACTGAATCACTTTCCTGTATTAGCTAATAACGTATGAGTTTATTCCTTGTACCTCTGGGTGGCCCTCAATGGATATTATAGCACTGCTGGCAGCACACATCCACCTAGGAATAGATAAACTGGTTTAGAGCATTTAAAGAATTGTAATCATCAGCCAAAACTCAAATCCAAATCAAAGCCTTTTTCTCTGCTGTCTCCTGCCCCCAGATACTAATTCTCACCGGAGAGCAAATGCAAACAGTGCTCAGGCTCGCTGTCCAGCTGAAAGGCTGTAAGCCTCCTGATATTTCTGAGAAATCATTAAATATCAACATTTTACGGTTGCAGAAGGGCATAGAAAAATTAAGTGGCTATCTAAGAGCTGGGGAGCAGGACAGGGTGCTCTCTGGGCAGCAGTTCGCATCTCTCCAGCAATGTGCCCCCTTCCTGCTCACACCCCTGCAGGGAGGGCAAAAATGAGCTGGCACAAGCATGGAGGCAACACCGGCTCTCGCAGGACTGTTAGATACCAAATCGGCCGCAAAAGAAATTCAGTAGGTGAAGCAAATTTGTCTGTGGAAACATATTGAGTGTGGAAGAAACGTTGAGAGGAGAGTGAGAAACTGCCGGGCGATGGGCAAAGCAACTCCTTGTGCTCAGCCTGTTCCCAGTAAAGTCCCAATAAATCCAGCACAATCTTCCTCTGCCTGCTTTTCCCCTTGAAAATGAGATGCCTTTCATTTTGCTTGCTTATGCTGCTTTCAATAAGGAAAACAATTTTAATTGCTGTATTTGGAAATTTTCAAGCAGTCTCATTTTCAGAAGAAATACTCAGCAGCCTCTCAGCTTTGCACGAGTGTCTGTCCTCAAGCTGTGCATTAAGAAGGAAAAAAAGAGGATTTCCCTCCTCCCAGAGAGTCACAAAGGAGCACAATAAAGCAAAAGTCCTTTTATTCCATGGCAGGTTTTTTTTGCTGGTGCCTTTTACTTCTATCACTATGATGGTTATCTCATTATTGCTTATATATTACAGACCGCCATATATATATATATATGGGGTTTTATATGTATTTTTTATTCTATTTTATATATATATTTATATATAAAAATCTGGTGGTTTATAACCCCTATCACCCTCTATCTATTCTATTTGCCAAGCAGATGATCCTGCCTTTGAGACTGGTAATGCTTAGAAAACCCAAACACCCTGAGCTCTGACCGAGCAGCCGTTGCTGAAAAGGCAGCTGGGTAACAAACAGAGCATTGCAGGGAAATTATCTCCGGATCTTTGCAAAGTCCTCTGGAAGAGTTCAGACACGAAGCTGTCTTAATTGATAGCGTGGCCACTTAGGGGAGCAGTATCCATAGAAACTCAGGGGCCTTGACAAGATGACAAACAATGCTGCGAGAGCCTAATAACAGCAGAAATAATGAGGTGTGGCCAAAAAAAACCAACAACAACAAGCGAGGCATCTTGTGGTATCGAATGGGTGGGCCCAGCCTAATGAAAGCCTGGCAGATAACGGTGACGGCTGGAGGAAGGCGAAGCACAATTGGAGGATGGAAAAAAAGAGTTGCTGAAGCCGGATGGGATTTCTGTCCTGGGGAAAAGCCCCGTGGCAGACGGTGCCATTGGGGACGTGGCCACGGGGCTCTGCTCTCTATACAGCCATAAATCAGGAGCAACATCACTGGGAGCATCTCAGGATGCTAGCGTAGAAGCCTGGTCGTGTTTTGGAAGAGTCACCCCATAGCATGGCCTTGGGGACAGCGCTTTGGCCGCTGGGGATGTCCAGCCAGGCTGGGACCCAGAGAGCTCTTGGGAACTGCGGTGGGTGGTCTCAGCCCCTTTTCAGAGCCTCTTGTCGGGCTTTAATCACCTCTTGACCCAACTACGGCTCTTTGCTCGGCGCGGGCAGAGCAGTGCCACTCGCGGCACAACTTTCCCACGCTGCGGCACATGCGGCGGGAGGGCCCATCGGCCACCAATTTTGGGCGTGCGTGTGGGCCTGTCCCC
>NW_008824499.1:3062076-3062854 GCF_000699105.1 Pygoscelis adeliae | reverse complement strand
TAAAAAAAAAAAAAAAAAAAAAAAAAAAAAAGGGGGGGGGGGAAGAAAAAACCCTCCCTAAAAGCCAGTCGCAAATCAAAAGAGGCAACAGTGAGAGCAAGCAATGTGTCACCACAAGTGTCCAAGTCAATGGAAACCTTGTTAGGTGGGGAACAAGGGTCTCCGCTAACAAGCTCTTATCTGTGTTTTTGTTTTCTATTGAAGGTGCATGTCATTAGGAGGAGTGTTAACAAGAGCTCTCAATAGCTTCATATGGCCAATGGCCTCTGAATATTCATGAAGGTGTGAACAGAATGTGGGAAAGCGGCGGAAGAAAGGGCAAGAAAAGCGGCTAGAGGGCTGATTGTGCCGGGAAGAAAGGACCCAGGGCTCTGTGGGAAAAAGGGATTCTGAATCCCTCAAACAAGAGCGTATTCCCCAGGCAAAACCTGTCCTTCAAGCTGTGCGGATGGTATTGATGGAGCGAAAGATGTGGGATTTTTCTGAGCAGCGCTGGCAGGGAACCAGCTTCTGTCATTTTAGGTGACAGTGGCCAGGTTTGGGGTTTTTTTAAATGAAAATCACAGTGGCCAGTGGCTGCTGTGATTTTAGTTTAAAAAAACCCCAAACCTGGAGACCTGAGTATGAGCAATGTAAAAACCAGACATATTTTCCAGCCCTGCTTCTGTCCATACAGCAGTACAAAAGCGCCTCTTACCCAGCACATCTCGCCGGTCCTCCTGGGGATGAGCATCAACGCCCCGAGACCTGCTGTAGCCTCGACCGCGGCTGTCGCAAC
>NW_008824499.1:3047656-3061203 GCF_000699105.1 Pygoscelis adeliae | reverse complement strand
AAGCAAAAAACGGAAAAAAAAAAAAAAAAGGGGGGGGGGGAAGAAAAAACCCTCCGTAAAAGCCAGTCGCAAATCAAAAGAGGCAACAGTGAGAGCAAGCAATGTGTCACCACAAGTGTCCAAGTCAATGGAAACCTTGTTAGGTGGGGAACAAGGGTCTCCGCTAACAAGCTCTTATCTGTGTTTTTGTTTTCTATTGAAGGTGCATGTCATTAGGAGGAGTGTTAACAAGAGCTCTCAATAGCTTCATATGGCCAATGGCCTCTGAATATTCATGAAGGTGTGAACAGAATGTGGGAAAGCGGCGGAAGAAAGGGCAAGAAAAGCGGCTAGAGGGCTGATTGTGCCGGGAAGAAAGGACCCAGGGCTCTGTGGGAAAAAGGGATTCTGAATCCCTCAAACAAGAGCGTATTCCCCAGGCAAAACCTGTCCTTCAAGCTGTGCGGATGGTATTGATGGAGCGAAAGATGTGGGATTTTTCTGAGCAGCGCTGGCAGGGAACCAGCTTCTGTCATTTTAGGTGACAGTGGCCAGGTTTGGGGTTTTTTTAAATGAAAATCACAGTGGCCAGTGGCTGCTGTGATTTTAGTTTAAAAAAACCCCAAACCTGGAGACCTGAGTATGAGCAATGTAAAAACCAGACATATTTTCCAGCCCTGCTTCTGTCCATACAGCAGTACAAAAGCGCCTCTTACCCAGCACATCTCGCCGGTCCTCCTGGGGATGAGCATCAACGCCCCGAGACCTGCTGTAGCCTCGACCGCGGATGTTGCAACCTCATGGATGTTGCAACCTCAATATCCAGTGTTATCCTCAATATTAATGCACAAAACCCAGCAACCAGGCTGGCAGGGATGTGCTCCCTGCAGAGGCCCATCGTTTCTCACTGGGGACAAGGCAGGCACCTATTTTTGGAGATGTGCAACCCTCCCTCCAGGCCTATTGGGTCCCAGGAGGGATCCAGAGGGTCATTTTTGCTGGATGCCCTACACTGAAGTGGGGATGTGCTCACAGGGGATGGAGAAGAGGGGAGGTAAAGGAGCACGCCCAGACACTGCTCTGGCACCGCTGTGCTCACCATGCAGAGGGGAACAGCTCATCTGCACCCAGATACCTGCTGCCCAGCACCTGCCTCCCCACCCACACCTCCTGGCATTCCCACCCCTACAGAAACCCCAAATTTGCCTCCAGCAAGAACCCAGCAGGGCAGCCCATGGGGCCAGGCGGGGAAAGGAAAGAGGCTTTTCCCATAAAATACCTCTGTAGGTTTTGTAGCCACTGCTTCTGCGTGATCACGGCACAGAGAGGCAGGGGATTTCAGCTGGGCTGTTTCAATGTGGAGCTCTCGCTCTGCTTGTTTTGGAGCAAAATCATCCCGAGAGCTGCCTCTTCTTGAAAGGCTCCAATCTCGTGTGTCAGTCCCGGATAAATAGTTTTCATTCAACAAATCAATGAATAGAAACAAAGTACAGCAAAATAATGTCAAGTCATTTTACCGATAACGACAGCTGCTGGGCTGCACAGGAGAAAGGGAGAAGCAGGAAGGGGGTGAGGGGGAATAGATTAAAAAATGTAAAAAGCAATGAATCACAGCTGGGGGGAAAATCATAAAACCACAAGCCACCACTGCTCCCACACAAATGTACATGGTATTTACTCATCTATTTCTAACGAAATTTAAAGTAGAATAGAAAAGGTAAAAGGAAGGGGGGGGAAGATGCAAGCAAATCGCCAAAATCATCCTCGTTAGAAAAGCAAAAGGGCTTTTTTTCCGGTGTGAAGACCCGATGCAGAGTGCAAAGCAGTGCGGCACCAAGTGCCCAGCAAGTGGGATGCTGCCTCAGCCCCGAGCCCCAGCCCCGCATCACCGCCCTTGCCTCCCGCACGTTCCTAACTCGACACTTTTTGGTCATTTGCTTGCTGTTGGTTTTCCTTATTAGACAAGCTCTGCGGCACTCATAGCTTTGTTGATGGGAAAAGAAGCTAGGAAAAAAAACCCAGGCTGAAAAGGGTTTTGCAAGTCTGGAGGAAAAAGGAGTTTTGGCTGTCCCGGGGCCGGGAGGACGGCAGGGACAGAGCAAATGGAGTTTTTGCTGAGGTGCAGATGAGGTGCTGCCAAACACTTCGCAACACACCCACCCGGCCACAAACGTGGGAGAAATTTCCTTGAGCTCAACACCTGCCCTGGAAATCACCTCACCCTCTGCCACGGACAACACGGTGGCATTAAGGGCTACAGGGTGATGTCTCCGACATCTCGCCTGGGGTTCTCCACAGCCCCTCAGCCAAGCCCTGCCGCTGCTGAACTGCCCCAAAATAACCCAGATTCCCTTCCCACAGAGAGACGGGGCACATGCTCAAGACGATGCCCTGCAAAGTCCACCTTTTAAATCCCAAGCCATAGCTGTTCTTTGTTTGCTGCATGAAGTCTCCCTCCCCGGCCAGCGCTTCGCATCCTGCCCCAGCTGGGCACCTTCCTCGGGTCTCACATTTCTGCAGGCTTTTGTTTGATTTTTAAGTTCTGTTTTTCAGCAAAGAGCAGCTTGAAGTTAATAAACGGCTCCTTGCAGCTCCTGGAAGGGCTTCTCACAGACACAGCAATAAAACGGCCTTTGGTGAAAACACGGACACTGCTAAGCAAAGTGTTGAGAGCCAAGTCCAACACAAAATGCTGGTTCAAGGGGGTTTTTTGGCCCTTCCCTCACCAAGGATGCGTCAGGCAGCTCGGAGCCCACCACCTCCTACCAGATCCCAAATGTGCAGACTAGCCCCAGCCGTGCCTTGCATGGGGCAGGATTTGTCCCTGGAAGGTTGTGGGGTTTGCTGGGGAGGGGGGGAGGAATCACATGCACGAGGCTCCTGTGGGACGAGAGCCCCAGCATGGCACTGGGGGGGATGCTGCCCGCTCCCCGTCCTGCTGCAGACACACAGCACCGAGCTGATGTGCGGTATTGCTATCCTGCCCTTCTGAAAGCATCCCTGGAAAAAATACCTTTGTTTGAAGAAATGCGACCCTTGGAGAAAGCCACCTCCAAATATGAGAAACCCTGGGAAAATGAGAGATACCAGAAACTCTACGATTGCCAGGAGTGGTGTTGAGCTGGGAGGAAGCACCAGGAAGATGGTGATGTGGTTGGGAGGTTATCCAGCAGCTCCACGCCGTCCTTCCCGGGAGGCTGACCCAGCGCTGCTGTGGTGAGCGGGGACCTGAGCCTGGCACCTCCCAGGATGCAGCTGCATGGAAGCGGCCGCCTGGAGAGCTGGCTGCCCCGCAGCAGAAGACACTGAGTCTGCATGTGAGACTTAAACTGTAACCTGGGTCAAGTTGTACAACAACGTGTCTATTTAGACAAAATTTTGCCTGGAAGACAACCTGGAGAAAGCATCCAGAGGCTCAAACCACTCTGTTTCCGCTCTATTCCCGCAAGTTTGACTTTCCGTTTCAAACAAGCTTTAAATTTTCAACAAAAATGCTTCAAACACCCCTGTAAAAGGCTTAATTCAAGCGCAACATCTTGTTTTCCTCTTGCCGGGATTTTGCCTGCTGGAGCAGTCCTTTGCTGTTTGCTTTTAAGAGAGGAAATCCTGAAATTGGGAATTCCCTGGGAAATGCACAGCCCGGCTGGGGCCAGCCCAGCGGTGCCACGTGGGGAGCGAGTGGGGAAAGCTTGTGGGGCCAACGCACGATGGCTCGTGTCTGTTCCAGGGAGCCCGAGTTAAACAGCACCGGTTTCTTCACAGGTCTGTTGGCAGGGGCAGCCTGGAGAATCATGAATAGTTTGGGTTGGAAGTGACCCCTAAAGGTCATCTAGTCCAACCCCCCTGCCGTGGGCAGGGACATCTTCAACTAGATCAGGCTGCTCAGAGCCCCGTCCAACCTGACCTTGAATGTTTCCAGGCATGGGGCATCCACCACCTCTCTGGGCAACCTGGGCCAGTGTTTCACCACCCTCAGTGTAAAACATTTCTTCCTTATACCTAGTCTAAATCTACCCCCCTTTAGTTTAAAGCCATTCCCCCTTGTCCTGTCGCAACAGGCCCTGCTAAGAAGTTTGCTGCCACCTTTTTTATAAGCCCCCATCATCAGGAATGATTATCTTGAGAAAAGACTTGACACCGGGGAGGAAAAGGCAGCCCTTCAATCTCAGCCACCGTTTGCAGCTTCGTTGTTAATCCCATAAAGTGAAGAGAGTGTTTATTTTGCTCAGGCCATAAGTTCTTCCAGGAAAGATTTTCCCTTTACCCTGTCTGAGACTAGGACTATGACCCCGAACATTAAAAATAAATCATGACTTCAGCCCTGAAAGGACTTTGCTAAATCTTCACTCCTTTCTCTCGGGTCTCAGAAACGTCCGCGGGTGCAAGCACTGATTGCAGACTGTGAACCTCATGCAGGAACAAGGCTCGGGCTGGACCACGCAGGGTGTGATGCCGAAAGCAGTCACCCGGCAGGGAGCAGCTTTTCCAGAGCAAATATCTTAACATCGCGAACCCCAAGCCAGGACTCTGTGCTCTTATGCAGGAGGATTCAACTTGCACCAGCCAGAGCAAGTGAAGGTGCCCTCTTGCACTGAGGACCAATTTTGAGCATTGCTTCATGGACCAGCCACGACAGCAGCACAACTGCGGCTGCTGGTACAGGATTTCAGGGTTGCTGCTGTGCCGTGAAGTTCAAAAGCAGCTTACTGTCTCTCACGCTGTGCCCGAGGCCAGCACAGTGCAGAGCAGAGGTGAGCGCTTTCCCCGACACCTGGGGTATTTTCTAGCTCCCTCCAGCAGCAAGCAACAGAAAGCACGCATGCCCGCCAGCTCGCTGAATTGCAAATAAAACCCCCTTTTAAAACGTGGCGGAAAACATGTTTTGTTGCAGCCTGAAAAGGCTGTGAAGTGCTCCGGCTGCACCGATGCGGCGGGAGGGATGAGTCTCCATGGGAACCGCGCAGTTATTCATCTCAAACAGGCGAGTGAGCAGCCTCGTAAGGTGACACGGCTGACATCTCACGAGGGATGGGGAGAAACCGGCGCCGAAAAGCCCGACGAGTTGGCAGGGCGCTCGTGGCCGAAGGGCGACTTGCAATACCGCAGCCGTTTGCTCCCACGGTTCCTTGTCTAGCGGCCGAGGTGGGGCTGGGCCTGGGTCTGAGCGGGGGCCTCACCGCTCCCCTGCCTGCAGCCGCCATCAATGCCGGCAGATGGAGGTGCACAGGGAAGGGCAGGATCCCGCACCCCAACAGCCCACCCAGGCACTGACCCAGCCAGGGTGATGGGAAACAGATTTCCCTATTCCAAGGGAATAGGAACATTTTTTAAAAGATTCCTAGAATTCCAGAGGAAAAGAAGTGAAACCACGACACGAGGGAAGGGCTCTCCCAGCATCCTTGAGCCCGCTGTTCACAGCAGGGCTGCTGCTGCTGTAAGCCAGAGCGCGAGCATACGCCAGGACAAGCCCTTCCCCGCTACACCCCCTGCACACACGCACAGGCCCTTCCTGGCACCTTGGAGCATTTTGGGGGCCGCAGGCAAGCCAAGTGCCCTGAAAATGATGCCTATGAAAGCGAGGATGGGTCTTTCTACCCGGAGCGTGTGGACAACTCCCCATCGACGATGCCAGCGTGACATTAGAGCTACAGGCAGGGGAAGCAGGGATTTTTTTTTCTGGCCAGACCCCACTGCCCCACACCAGCCTCACAGCAGGTCCCACACCAAAGCACCCAGGCGGTGGCGGGGCACCAACATTATTTATGTCTGTATTTAGGGTGACAAAGACAGGACAAGCAGAGCTCACAGCCAGAAAAGTCTGGAATTTAAGTTAAAACCTCCTGGGCTGGTACATCCAAAGGGATTTTTGCTCTTTTCCCGCTGAACTCCTTTTGCAAACACAGAAGAGCTCCCAGCAATGCCAAACGTCTTCCTGTAGGCTTGAGAACACAGTCAGAAACAGCCCAGCGCTCTTGGTGGCTCCGTTGGTACAGGGTGGAGCACAACAGTGGCTTTTGTGTCCCCCCTGCAAAATTAATTCAAAGCACACCAAGCCACACACCTTCCCCGAAGACCATGACTGCTTTTTGGTGTAAACGGGGCCTTTCCTGTGTTTTAAAATCAAAGCGTGAGGGTTTTAACGGGTGCTTGCTCCTGTGCAAGGGGCAGCTACAGAGACGGGGAGACGCAGAGCACAGCAGAAGCCGTTCAACCCACCTGCTGAAATACCCCGAGAGTGGTTAAATGCACTCAGGCCCTGGCAGAGGGTTTCTCGCAGGAATTGTCTTTTATATAAAGCTGGAGTCTGAGCGCTCTCTCTTACCTCATCAGAAGAAAACAATCACCGTGTGTTGTGGTACTGAGGCCACTGCACCTTGCAAAGGGGGCCGGGTGCTGCAGCTCGTGTTTCTCTTGATTGGAGTGTTCTGGACTCCGGGAACGCTCAGTTTCACGTCCCTCATGTGCCTGGAGAGAAGTGATGGGGAGGGCAAGGAGAAGGGCCGGGTCCCTGCAGCAGCTCTGCCCTGCTCCAGTCACCTCCATTACCCGTCAGCAAGGCACCCAAACCCAGACCCCACTGGGGGGGGGGTGATGGAAGGTCAGAGGCAGCTCTGCCCAAATACTCAGGATGGGTTGGGCAGGGAATTACATTTTTGGGGGGGATTAATGAGATTTATTACTGCCCTTCAGCTTACAGGGATGGGAACAGGAGACAACGACCGTCTCGAGACAGGCAAAGCTGCAGTGGCCTGGATCAGCTTGTCCCTCCCGGCTGGGTCACCTCTCCCCCGTCTCACCGGCCTCTGCATGTCCTTCCTCCGCTGGATTCCTCCGTGCGGATCCAGCACTGCCCACGCAGAGCATCCAACATGGGGATCGGCCTCCCACACTTGGCAGAATCATAATTGGAAAATAATTGCCACCCAAATGAGGATACTTGGCAGTAGCAGAAGGCTTCAGGTGCCTCGCCTGATGCAAAGCCCGTGCCAGTCTCCAGAGCTTAAAAAATGGGCATCTGCATTAAGGCGGAGAGCAGGAGTGCCTAACAGCTCATGGAATTGGTTTCCTCCCCTTCTGTGAACACAGGTTGATAAATGGTTACTTAAAAGACCACAACTTGTTTTCCAAAGTCATTTAGAATTAGAGGGACAGCACAAACGCTCGTTTGCTGCGGAAACGCGCCGAGCTGCTAATTCAAGCGCAACCTGAGGAACATGCCCCTGCCCGCAGCGCCCGCGCGAGAGCAGGAGCCGTCCCCTCCGCAGGACGGCTGCTCACTCCTGAAACTGCTCCTGGTCAGCACAGGCTGCGGGTGAGACCACACAGCTTCAGGCTTGTCCCATCCCCAGCCCAGCCCAAGAGGGCTGTGCCAGCGTGAGCCAGGCTCTCCGTTCTTGCAGAGCAGGAACATTTTATAAACGAGCAGGACAGCACAGACAGAAAATGAGTTTACAATATTAACATTTCCAAGATTAAGACCCATTGGTCTTAATTGTTTCTTCATTGGCTTAGTTGTTTCTAACTAGCACAAAGAACTGCCAGAGTTTATATTAAATGATACTGCTGAAAGCCTGCCTTGATTCCTCCATCTCCGATGACCGTGGAAGGGGCGGCTGCAGGGCGGTTGTAGCTCTCCCTGCGTATCCTACCTCAAACTGCAAGACATCGCGAGGCCTTAGGGCACCTGGAAGAGGACAGAAATGCTTTGCCATGATAAAATGTGCCTCCTGGCACAACAGCATGTGGAGAAACCTCCCTCCCTGCTCTTTGGTGATGAAGACACAGCTACACATCTAGCTCAAAGGCACCAGCAGGTCCCACCACCAGCCACAACCCAAAAGCCCAGTTGGTATGACACTCGTGTCCTGGCTTGCATTGCTCAAGGGCTGCTGAAGGCTCCTGGGGAAGCTTTGGCATGTTATGGTAGGGCCTACACAAACCCCAGAGGGAGACACAATGCAACGTACCAACACACCGTTAGCTACCAGCTTGTTTCTGAAAGCCACCAAAACAGGGGGTGCTTCCCCATGGGTGAAAAATCAGGACTGAATTAGTAAAAACATGAATCGTGACTGCCCTGAGCCCCCCACCAGCCCTTCTGGGGCAGCACTAAGGAGAACCAGGGCGACTGCAAAGCCCATACTGCTCACAAAGACATAACTGAGGCCAAACGTGAGGTGACTGTATGAAGAGGCATCTCTTCTCTTGGCAGAGCCCGCTGGCTACACGCAGGTGCCTCTGTCCTTCTGCCTTGGCGCCAGGGCCACCTCCTCCCCCGTGGCGCTTGGCCCATCTTGGCCAGCAAAGCTGCGGTTGTGCCGTACCCAGTGCGAGAGCTCCAGCTGGTGGCTGCCAAGGGCTGCTAACAGCATTCACACGGAAACATTTAGGAGGGGGAACGTAGTTATGCCAAGCAAATGCCTGATCTTCCCGTTTGTATCAATCTATCTAACCACAAGGGGCAGGAAAAATCGCAGATGCTTTTACTAAACACCCAACACGTATATAAAACGCACACACACATTTTCCATCATTGCTGCTTTCCACAGCGCAATGAGAGAAGAGATTTAATTACAAACAAACTCTACTAAATCAAGAAGACAGTTGAAAATAAGGGGGGAAAAAAACCATTTAATTCAATTTATTTAGCAGCATCTTTATTGCAACAAAGGTTTTGTAATAAAACGCAGCAAAACTAATGTCTCCACTTTACATGATTAAAAGCCATGTAGCTAGAAAGGTGGGGGAGGGAGGGAGACCAATAAACCCACTGGAGTGAGACATGCAATTTTGTTAACGCAAACAGCAGGCACTTCATGTTCTAAAATTAAACACCTGAACTTCTACTGTGCAGAACAGCCAAGTAAAAACCACATGAAGATCTCTCTTCCCCTTCCAAAGGAGCGGCCCGGAGAACTGTGAGGGGCACACAAAAAGTCTTTAGAGGGTTCTGGTACTCAAGTAAACAGGCAATTCAAGGCAGTGTCCTAACCTGGCTGATTATTTCATTTATTTATACTCTATTATTGCCTCGTCAAAAGTTGAGCGTCACGTCAGCAGCAAAACAGCCTGCCTTACACACGGACACACACGGCAGAAACACAACCCACTTTTCCTGGTAGGGAGTAAGGGTTGGGACCCCCGGGCTCAGGGTTCGTGAATTCTCTGTAATTCGCCACACAGGCTCAGACATACAGTGCTCCAGGGTTAAAGCATTACCACACCATCCCGCTCAGAAAGTATTTCCATAGCCTATTCCAAAATGCCACTAGCAAGTAGGGAATGCATTTTCCATTCTAATATAGGGAAGTTAGTTGATTTTCGAAGCTTTACTTCATGCTTTGAACTCATTATTTCATTAACAAACAAGTTAACTGAGTTTATAAAAATCAAGCAGTTCTGGGTAGTTACTAATTTTACTTTGTTCTGAATAAAAAGAAATAATTGAAAACAAAGGGGTGGGGTAGGGGGTGCAACTCCAATGCGAAGGGTGAAACCCAACAGCTTTGCGCATTGCACACTCAAGAGGAATTACTGGAAGCTGCCTTAAAACAGGGCAAAAGAGTGTGCTTCCATCAGAAACAAGCACAACCAACCTCAACTGCTGCAAACGAGAAGAAACTGCTGGCATCAACACTCAACAACTTCAGTATCTCATCACTCAGATCCCCATATTTCATACATATTTTTTAAAATATATGAAATTAAAACATTTATCTCAGACACCTGTGCAACTAATGTCCACCATGCAACGAAGGCTCAATCCTGCTCCTGCTCAGAGCAGGTGTCCTGCTGGGCACAGAGCAGACCTCTGCTGAAGGCAGAAGATCCCCCAAAGGGACATACTAATGTCTGTTTTGGGAGCAACAGGGACGGTTCCTCCTCACACGGTTTTGCTCCACGGACAACCTCCCTTGCACGTGCTCCCCCAGGATCTCAGTTCTGCTTAAAACTCACATTAACCAAGACTTTTTTTAACATGCAGGAAGTGACAAAGTATAATCCCAAATATCAAACAGGCTGGAAATCTCTTCTTGAGTGACAGTACCATCTCCTGGACTGCAAGGTACGCCCTCATCCTGGAGCAGGCGACTCCAGTGGCACAGAGCAGGGCAAAACCACCACTCCATGCCAGCTCTGGTCCAGTGCTGGACCAACACTTCACCATACGAGGTGCAGGACTACTGCTCCCCGCCAAAATACTGATGCAACGGTCCTCAGCACGAACACCTTCCTACCTCTGCAGTTGCAATTGCAACAGGCTTTTCCCTTCTTCCCGTGTCACTGGGAGTTTAGTCATTGACTGCGTAGGGCTGGATCAGACCTCATATAAGGCATCTCTCACACCTTCACCTACAAGCAGGTGTCTTTTGCAAGAACTACAGAACTCTGATGATAAATCCTCCCAGCATTTCCACAGGATAAGAGAGCATGGGGTCTTAAAGTGCTTAACTACTGTAAAAAGAAAAAAAAAAATGTAGGAAAGAAAGAAATACATAATTTATGTTGCAAAATAGAGTACCTAAAGAACGTTGTAATTTAATAGCTTTTTGACATATATATATTTAAAACAATGGAAGGATGCATTATTAAAAAGTTGTATGTCAGCACTTATAATCACATCCTGTGCTAAATCAAAACCTAGCCTGGTTTACTTGCATAACATATAGCTCTTCAGTTTCCAAAAAAGCACTGTTTGATGAAGGCCATTTTTGTTATGTTTTTTAAACAAAAGGATCAATTTCGTCTTAAAAATCATATACATTTACATTCAAGGGTAATCACCTATAGAAAAAGAACTAAAACACCCCAAAAAGCAAGTTAATTTAATATTGAACAAAATATAAACAACCTTGGAAAAGGTGATACTATCCACGTGTAATTTTATACATATCTGTATATATGAACAGATATAGATATATGTATATATAATACAGCATAAACACATAAGGAACACAATGGAATTCCATAGTAACAACTTATACTTGTCTCTACTCACTGCCGTGTTGTTCTAGTTCAAATGTATCAGCACGCTTACTCGTCTCTCAATACTGACTATAGCACACTCCATAGGGATGCTGCGTTCCCTTCAGCCACAACAATGAACTACTAAGAGAAGACATTATAGGAGCTGGGCTCCTTCCCTGCCATGCCCTTCCCAAAATAAAACTGTAAGCTTGTTATTGACCTCCTAATGCTACTTTAACTGATCCACTTATAATCACCGTGATCTGAAAACCAGAAAACAGCCCAAACCAAACATCCTCCCCTCGGAGGAAATTTGCATTTACTGCATGCCTGTTTGCTTTGCCTATCTTTTGTGCAACCCGAAAAACAGATCCTGTTCTCACACACAGATTTTACAACCGCGTAACTGCACCAGCTCCGACAGCTTTGGTGCACATGCCCAGCAGCCTAACTGAAAAACGATGCGGTTTGATACAATACAGCCAGATTGTGTTAAATCCCAGAGTTTCAGGATCAAGCTGAACGGTACAAAAGCGAGGAAAATACAAGGTTACAACATGTGGAGTACTAAGAGCATAAACACTGAGAGTGATTCCAGATTTTTAGAAGATGAAAAGAAAATCATGCTCTGTTTCTCTCTAGCACCAAAACAGAAAGAAAAGGAAGTTCTTAGGTTTCTAAGAAAACCATTAAAACTTATAGGAGTTTCAGAGACAAGCCCCAAGGGGAGAATTTCCTGGATTAAAGAGAATCATTTTGCTATGGATTTCTATCTTAAACGACCTGTTGCAAGTTAAAGTGACTTCACACACTCATGATGCTTTTTAGCCAAGCCTGCTGCTTAGTTAAAACCTCACTAGCAAAAACACAACTGGGATTGCATATCCTTTAGGCTTAGCGGGGTTACCTTAAGCTGTACAGAAGGGGGTTTCTCAAATACAGCATCATAACCATGCTACGCAGGAGTGCTAGAAAGGACCCAGGAATGGAGGACTGAACAGAGTACGAGCCTGGAAAATAGTCCCTCAAATAAAGCATGAAATTCAATATTGCCTCACATGTAGTGTTCGTAAGGTCTCTCCTCACTAAATCCTCTGCAGACCTTTGAATTAGAGTATTGAATTTTAAAATTGTAAGAGGATGCATATACCTATATCATGCTGATGTGACGGCAAAAACAGTATTGCAAAACCAGCTCCAGAACGAACATCAGGGAAGAATGTCAATGAGAAATGGGCTGCACTTTTAAGCTTGTTTTAAAATTTATGAAGTTTCAGCTCTTTGACTTAAGTTAGTTTGCATCTCAGAATAAAAGATTATTATGTCCATATCACAGTAACATATCATTTCACTTCCCCACTGAAACCAAGTACAATCAGGATAGGATCTCAAGCTGCTGAAAGAAAAAAAAAAAAAGAGTATGATTTATCCTGGGGAGAGAAGAAATCATTGAAAAGAACCTGGCATCAACTGAACTGAATCCCAAATTTAAATTCTTTAGGAGGCAGCTTAAAAGTCTTTCTTCTTAAAAAACAATTAACATCTAGATAGGTGATGTGTCTAACTTGTGACCAGCTTCTAAGAAGTGAGACACATCCCTTTCATGAAGCATAAAAGCTATATGATAGCATTTAAAATGTAATACAAGTTGTAACCATTTAGGTAAACTCTTGCTGTGTAGTGAGTAAATCATCCAGTATTATTTAATAAGATACCAAGGAACACACTGTAAAAATACATCAATTATGTCATAACGCTTTTAAAAAGTGAAGATCTGGTGCTGTAGAAGTACGTTATTTTCAGTTTCAACTCCCCCCGCGAGAGAACACCCATGGTACTGCATTATACCACAGACATTTGATTTTATTTACATCCTAAGCTTTAAAGTTATTAGGTCACCGTACTTTAATTTCCTGTATGGCACCAAATTTACTTTAAAAAAAGTGTCTCTGTGTGTGTGTGTGTACATGTGTGTACATGTGGCAGGCACCAAAATGCAATGTTCCATCCTATTTTCTCTAGTTTCCTACATCTCCTTGTTCAGTAAAGCAGCCAGCGGAGCAGAGTTCTGCACAGGTCAATTACATTGCCTTCAGGGCAGCAATATGAGAGCCCAGATTCTCTTGCAGGTAATACAGTAGATGGAGTTCATAGTGCTCTCCCGACTCGGGTACCCTTATACTGTGTCTCTCCTGAGGGTAGATCTAAAATGTAAAATAAAGTTGTAAGTATCCACAAGAGTTGCGGGCACCAACATTTAAACCGGTCCCCACAGCCACATTCAAAATGTTTATGTAATCTCCCTGCATTAACTCTGCACTTGAGCTACTACACCCCATCCTCCATTGCCTGAACCCAGAGACAACCCACTGCACCCTCTAATCCAGCTAGTGCTGTGCTGGAGGTGATCAGCCTGGCTGAAACAGAGGCAGATTGTGTCCAGAGCCATCACGTAAATCAGCATGCTCCCAGTTCTGCAGCATGGTTCGGGATACCTGGGCTACATCTGCACAGAACCAGCAGGGTTTAATTAAATGCAGAACCCTGTTCCACACCGCACAAACACTGCTGTACTGCCTCCAAACTGCAGTTCTGCTTGT
>NW_008824499.1:3045522-3047622 GCF_000699105.1 Pygoscelis adeliae | reverse complement strand
TTCTCATTTGCCTATTTTTTTTTTGTTTACTCATAAAATCTTCCTTTTAAAAAAATTTTAGGCTCAAATACTACAGTTTTACCCTAGAATTCCCAGCTGCCCAGCACAGCCATGTTACAAGTTCCAATAATGGACTCCTCAGTCAAAGACAGACACATTACCTTTACATCCCAGTTCTGGCCTTACCTGTAAGTCATATGGTTTCCCAGCTCTCACTAAAAAGCTGAGCAAAATACTAGTGTGTGCAAAGTGAACATTCTCATCCAAGAATCCATGTAGCAGCAGCAAACGGTTTGGTCTGAGAAAAGCAAGAGACAAACATTTCTAGACAGCATCCCAGAACCTGCCAGTCATTTCACAGTCCACAAACATCCCTTCAAAAATACTCAACAGAAAAAAATATTTGCATTGAAGACAGTGATTTCACTATAGTAAATTACTCTGGATGGAGATGTGTCTCAAACCTATTCTTTCCCCCTCTAAATGTTCTTCCTGCATATGCACATCATGGTCAGACCTTTCATCTGTGTATCTTCTTTATTCTCAGAAGTACTTCCTAGCTTGGACAATACAATGGCTTAACACTTGCTCAGAATCACTGCTGATTTTCAGCTCTTTGGCAAGAAAGCCCATGGTCTCAGCCTGCTCTGCAGACAGCGCTGTGCTGATACAGCCTTAGAGCATGCAGAAAGCATTCTGATCAAGTAATTTTTGTCTAGCTTAATGCAGCTCTGAAGTGCTAATCATATAATTGAAGATATGTTTGTCATTTCTTTAGACATAAAAGACAGTCTTTAATTACAGCTAGGATAAAAGGGATTACACGGAATGGCCTGTAATTATGCAAATGTTCATTCAAGTCTATTAAGTTTATTAGTGTTGGGTTTTGGTCTTTTTTTTTTTTAATTATTATTTAATACTAGCATTTGTGATTCCAGAATTCAATTGCCAAGAAGAGGGAGATAAAAATGTGTCCACAGGGCTTGAACTTTCCTGGTAGGAAAAGTAGAAGGCAAGGGCCAGAACCAAACTTACTCAGAAGGAAACTTCTCAGCTTGCATGGCCACCGAACCTAGGTAATACCCCTGCTCGTTGTGATCTGGGTGGCCCATGTAACGCTCTGTGTAACCAGTGTCGTAGAAAATCCACAGCGTGACGGGTGCTCCAGCAATGGCAACCTGCAAGTTCAACAGGGCTCTCAGCATCAGGAGGGGAATGACAACACCTGACCCCCTGATCTGGGGATGTCCCTCCCTCCCACAACTCTATCCCAGTGCAATTATAATTGCCCAAAACACATTGATAAGCTTACAATCCACAGCCTGCAGTGGAAAAAGAAAAGCAATCCTCACTCTCCCTCCCACAGTTCACACATAGCACAGCTCAGCTATGACCTACATGTATTGAAAAACAGGCAGCTGCTGAAAACAAGGAAGATCCTACAGACAAATCAGAAGCAACACTAAACATATCACCTGCAAGGCCTGCTGAGGGAAGTGGATTTTGTCCAAAACGCAGAGTGCTCTGCTTTCAGGTTGCAAAACCTTTGTTCATTTGAATGTCTAACAGAAACTGGGATCGACAGCTCCCTAGGATGCAGCAAACTACCTTGCATAGCTACCACCAGCTTGCAGAGAGGCTTGTGAAAAAAAAGACCAACGAGAAAAAAAAACAAACCACCAAAAACCCCTTTGCAAGGCAGGTATTTTAATAAAAGTAAAAATATAACAATCCTTAAGGACTTGAGACAAGTAATTATTAAACCTCCCAGGAATACTCAGGTTGGACTTAAGACAAAGCAAGAGCAGCCACAAAGAACAAAACACATCCCAAGAGCACTATCCAGCTCTTACCACATCTCTACCTCTGAGACTTGCCCAACAGCAGTCTGGCCATTTACTATAGCTGTCTAAAGTCACGTAATCAGAAGAACCTCTTTGCAGTACCTCTCCCTATCCCCAGGTTGCCCTCCTGGCTGCCTCAGAACATGCTGCTACAAAGCAGCATGGGCAACGTGATCTGGGAATAGATCAGTCTGCAAAGAAACTATTCTCTCAGGGCAGGAAAGTGGGGAGGAGGAAAAGAAGGAGGTGACTTCTG
>NW_008824499.1:3025604-3045463 GCF_000699105.1 Pygoscelis adeliae | reverse complement strand
ATCATTTCCCTTAGCTGGTTCACAGGACAAAGAGCTCAGCTGACACAAAGCGAGCAGCAGCTGAGACTATATAAGATACCTTCAGCATAGGTGACCTGAGATTGGTATAGCTGTACCAGCACAGTTAAGTTATTGCAAGCTCAACAGTCCAACAGTTTAAAGCTCTCTTACACAGTTCCAGAGAGGGAATATCCTTCTGTGCTCAGCTGACCAGGGTGACCAGTTGTTCCTCCTCACCCCAGCTCACGAGAACAGACTCTCAGATATTCCAGTAAAATTGGCCTACCTGAACAGCCCCACACTCCTCTTACATGCCAGGCTTCTTGGATGGCAAGCGTGTTCTGCCCAAAAGCACCCTGCTCGCATTAATGCAGGAAGCGTCATGGACAACACCACACCTTCACATCAGGTCAAGATTATGTCTGGCTCATTTGGAGCTGGGGGAAGCAAGCACAGTGATGGTGCGGTCACACCACGCTCCTTGGGGTGGTTACACTCAAATAAGACCACCACACTCTCCTGGGGAGAAAAGCTGCAAATTTGTGTGGAGAGGTAGGAAAGCGCAGCACTTAATTCCACAAATGCAATTTTCTGATTTGAGGCATCTCTGTCAGTATTGGGGCTGTACTGGTATCACTGTCTCTGGAAAGCTGAGTCCCGTAGCTGTACCAGTACAGACTCAATTTGAATACCAGTCCCAGACACCACCCAAAGCCTAACAGTGACAACAGGCTTACGGAGGAAGAGCATCTCATCCCCATGCTTCACACAGAAACACAAGTGGAGAGAACTGAAGAGACAACACAAGGTCACACAATAACTTATAACTGCTCTTGCAACACCCACTGACTGCTGGTTTTAAAAGGTACTGTGGCTTGTTAGCAGGCACTAGCCTTAAAGAGTGAATAGATTTTCATATCTGTCATCTGTGAAGTATCAAAAAAATAATCAAAGCCTGGAAGCCTAATTAGAAATACTGTGGAAGAAACGTTTGCTAGAAAAGCAACTTCTCTCTGAAGTCACCCAAATAGAAGAGTCTTGAAGAAAACAGCCAGAGCGCTGTGTCCTCACTTGTCTAGAGCAAGCTCAAAAGCCTGTGCTGTGAACACCCGTGGGAGGTCACAGAATTAAGGGAAAAATTCTGTCTGCGCCACCAGAATAAGTACTCGATGTATGAACATACCCTGAAGATATCTGACCTCTGCATTAAAGCCATAAGAGAGAGGTAGCCTCCATAGGACCAGCCATGAATGCCAACACGATCCAGATCAATGAAGTCATACTGCGATGCTAAATACTGCAGCCCTTCCACCTGGTCATCAATTTCTATTTGTCCCTGGGAGGGGAGAGAAAGAGGTTAAGTTTTATTAGTTCCAGCAAAAGTTACATTCTCAGGATTTCCAAAGGTAACCACCTTCAGACCTTTGCTGCTTCTGTTTGTGCAGCACCCAACCACACACCAGTACTCCACTGTGCTAGGCTTGTTACAGAAGATGACCCCTTTCCCCCATAAGACAATAAATACATGCTAACCCACCTCTAACTATCCTTTTCTTCATTTGTCTCCTTGCGTGGGGACAATTAAGATCTTTCAGTGTTTTCGCTTTTTGCTGTTACAAAAGCAAGGCTGCATTCTAGCTCTGTGCATGAAAATGCCATTCCCAACACACAGCGAGGTACACTGCAAAGCCAGCAGAGCCTGGCACAGGCCCTCCCTGCCTGTACACACGGCCAAACACACTCACCCTCTCCAGCCTGACACAGGAACTGCCTTAAATAGTAACCCACACTGTAATGAAACTATCCTGCTTCATGTGATCAGCAAAGCATATCTGGTGGAAGTCAGAGACCCCCTTATGAACCACCTCGCGTTATGCCTGCCAAGCTGGAGTTGGTTCGCAACCTCAAACCCTGACATAATCTCTTTCCCACATTGAACACCTTTCCTCCCTCAAATCCACAGTGCTCAACTATATGCAGTTCCCCTCCCCAAACCTAGGCAGCATCACACAGGCAATGCTGGGCATCTGTGCCAAATCAGTGCTTCAGCTCAGATAACACTGGGACTCAAACCTGCCTCTGGCTGAAAATGAAGAGCCAGACTCAGAGCTCCACTTACCATTTTGTATTTAAAGGCTCCTTCAAACTTCAGCCCTCGGTGGCAGGACCCCCTGTTGTCAATGACAACAACGACATAGCCTAAAGATGCCAAAGTGTTCAAACGGAAATACTTGATTCCTTTAAACCGATTGTTCACTAGCTGTACCTGGAACAGAAGAAGAGCAGTAACACAACCACTTATGTAATGGAATCCAGAGGTCACCTCTTAATCCAATTTCAGATTTTATTTATATTTCCTTTCCTTTAAATGTTTTATACATTTTTATAATGTGCAGTTTTCAAGATCCCTACTCCCTGCTGCAGGATTCGCTCTCCCTGCTTGTGGTCTGCTATGAAATAAACTCTCTTCCCTCAGTAACAAGCCATTCTGTGTCACAGATATGAAGAGCTGAACTGAGCTCCACTGCAGCACCAATGGGCATAGAGCAAGAGGGGCAGCTGCTGACAGCACAACCCAAGCTTGAGCCTGCAGCTCTGCTCTCTACTCCCTCTGTTCTTCCCCAGGAGAAAATCTTTCCCTTCACCAAGTCTCACTCCAGCTGCCTTGGACCATAGCAGGGCACAGTAGAGTTGGGGGAACCAAAGCAGGGCTAAGGGGCTCACCTTCTCCTCTTCATCAGTGGGGAAAAGGAGGACTGGGGAGCAAGCTCTCCTAAGCACACACAGTGCTTAATGGTCAGTGCTAACAGAGAGCTCCCCTCACATACACATGGGGGAAGTGGAAACAAAGAACAGGAGCCCCTACGGAGGAGGGGGAGATTGAACAGGGAACGGGGACTACCTGCACTCCCCTTTATCCCAGTTCCAGCTCTGCTACTCCATACCTATTCTCAGACAAGTGGCAGTGCCTCGATCTATGATCTGGAAATCATGACCGCTTATAGCACCTTTGGCCAAGCAGCTAGTCACCAAACAGGCAAAAAACTGCACGCTATCCTCAGCACAGAGCAGGAACTGTTCATACAGGACAGCAGTGGAGTGATCCAGGCCAGCCTGCCCCACTGCTGGCCACACCAACATGCCACACTCACCTGTGGCCCTCCATAGATGAAGAGCACAGTGGGGTACTTCCTTCCAGGTTGCAGATTGTGAGGTTTGTACATCATCCCATAGAGCGTAAACCCTGTGGAGCTCTCGAAGGAGAACACTTCTGGGGGAACGTAATCAGGAAGAGGGCCTGCCACAGGAGGGAACAGAGAGTCTGGTTTAACAGGGAATGGATGAATAACGCAGCTCTGCTCCAGCCCTGCCCCCATCACCAATCTCGCTGCAATCCCAATGGAGCTCTCCCACACTTCCCAGTGGATGTGACTGGCACCAGGCAGAGACTGGGAATGCCCCAGCCCTGGGGGAGCCTTCTCAGTCCTATCACATTCCCATCCCTGCTCTCCTCTGAACAGTAGTAACTCTTCTCCCCTGACACAGCCATTACAGGTATCCCATCCCTTCCTAACCCCACTTTGGACTCACTGCATTAATACATGGGAAGCATAGGATATAGAGTATGCCTTGGGGAAGGAAAGATGAAAGGGAATAGAAACAAAATGGAAAAATAAAAGCCCAAGAGCTGTCTCACGAAGACGTGAGTAGGAAGCAGCACACAACTATTTACAGAGTGTATGACCCTCCCCAGAGGCCCAGAGCATTATATATGCTCATTAGCAGGCATATAGCACAGAGTAAATGACTGCACTTAAACCCCTCCCCCGATGCTAAAACTGGCTTTCTACAGTTTCTACTGGCTCTAGCAGCAGAAACTTAGTAATTTCCACTCTAAATTCCATTATGGCCAGTTTATACCCATTCGTTGCTGAGGTGAAAATGTCACTCAGGTACCTCCAAGAACTCCTCACACAAACATGAGTTTCAGAGACAAGTCTAGTCACCCACAACAGCAAATCTCAAGCGAGCATATTCTGGGATATCTTTCATTCTGTGATGCTGGTTGTCCTTTTCCTGTCCCTTATCCATGCTGTTACCTGCTGAATCTAAAATGGTAGCCCAGAATTCCTTTGTCCTATGAGCTGCATCATCTTCAGGTCCTGTCAGCCGGTAAAGTGACACACAGTGTGGGTTCTTCTGATTACTGTACTTGCTGATGAACATGTCACAATCCTAGGGAGAAAAAGAACATTATCTTGAACTCCTCAGCGCGGAGGCACAAGCAAGATCACTTTTTTCTGCATTTAGATCTTTCAGAAGATGTTTATGGACCAAATTAAATCAGGAAGTTTGGGCTCTTTTGATAGCAGATAGATTCTGAGAAGCTAAAGTCCTTAGCAAAACTCAGATATTAACATTCCAAAGCCAAAAACACACCTGCAAAACCAACAGTGGCATGAGGACCTTGTCACAAATCCTCTTCTGGGTGAAGCATTCCCAGCTGAACGGGCTACTGCGCCAGAAACCTCGAACCCCACCCAACGCTGCCACAGGCTCATCTCTGGCAATTGCTCTACAGCCTGCTTCAGGCAAAAAGAGCCAAGCTCAAACAGTTTCAAACAATTCATCCTGGCTCCTTTTGCCTGAGGTGAGCTGAAGAGCAACTGAACCGGGAGGTCAAATCTGGTTTCCAGGGTGGGTTTATGCACTCACTGTACAACATACAGGAGCACACAACAGAGTGTAAAATCTATTTTTGTTATATTCAAATACAGCCTTGTCTGCTGATTGATGAAGGACAAGACTGCCAATAAGCCACAGCACACCCAGCCAGCCTTGCCTATACAGGGCCTCACAGGCAAACAGGTACCTGGCTGACACAGCAGGAGTGAGAGTAACCACATTCTGTCAGCCGCTTTACTTCTCCAGGATTCTCGTAGTTAACAACGTACAAGTGATGCTCTAAAGGTGAGTCTTTTGTGCCTTGAAAGTACACCACTTTTTTGGCTTCATCAACATAGATCTGTCAAAACCAAAACAACACATCCCTCAATATTGTTTCTTGCCAAAACAATACCCAGTTCTACTGCCTCCAAGTCTCCTCCCCCACCCCACTTCCATAAAGCTGAGTTATAGCCCAACAATCTGTAAGGAATAAGCCAAATGACTGTTCTTACTGTCCACAACTCTGTCAGTTATGATTTGCACTTCACACCTTGTTGCTCAGCTCTCTCATGCAAGTCCTTTACTTTTCCCAGTCTCCCCTATTTTTTGCTGTGTTAAATAGAATCATAGAATAGTTTGGGTTGGAAGGGACCTTTAAAGGTCATCTAGTCCAACCCCCCTGCCGTGGGCAGGGACATCTTCAACTAAATCAGGCTGCTCAGAGCCCCGTCCAACCTGACCTTGAATGTTTCCAGGCATGGGGCATCCACCACCTCTCTGGGCAACCTGGGCCAGTGTTTCACCACCCTCAGCGTTAAAAATTTCTTCAATCTGATCTAGCCTAAATCTACCCTCTTTTAGTTTAAAACCATTACCCCTTGTCCTATTGCAACAGGCCCTGCTAAAAAGTTTGCTGCCATCTCTTTTTATAAGCCCCCTTTAAGTACTGATAGGCTGCAATAAGGTCTCCCCGAAGCCTTCTCTTCTCTAGGCTGAACAACACCAACTCTCTCAGCCTTTCTTCATAGGAGAGGTGTTCCAGCCCCCTGATGATTTTCCTGGCCCACTTCTGGACCCACTCCAATAGGTCCGTGTCTTTCTTATGCTGAGGGCTCCAGAGCTGGCCGCAGTACTCCAGGTGGGGTCTCAGCAGAGCAGAGTAGAGGGGCAGAATCGCCTCCCTCGACCTGCTGGCCACGCTTCTTCTGATGCAGCCCAGGATGCAATTGGCCTTCTGGGCTGCAAGCACACATTGCTGGCTCATGTCCAGCTTTTCATCCCCAGCACCCCCATGTCCTTCTCGGCAGGGCTGCTCTCAATCCCTTCATCCCCCAGCCTGTATTGATACTGGGGGTTGCCCCGACCCAGGTGCAGGACCTTGCACTTGGCCTTGTTGAACCCCATGAGGTTCACATGGGCCCACTTCTTGAGCTTGTCCAGGTCCCTCCGGATGGTATCCCGTCCCTCAAATAACTCTGTCCCCCATTCTTTGTCATCTCCCCACTCTTCAGACCTTTTCCCAAATCACATATGATATAAACCACCCCAGAAGGAAATCAAGGCAGCAGCTGACTGTAAACCACTGCCATGTTAAATATTCCCCAGTTGTCCCTTCTTTTTGAGCAGACAGCAGAACAGATTCAAATGCAGGTCAATTTGCACACCTCCTTCCCTAACCCCGTTTCTAATTACCATTTAGGAAGGATTTCAAAGACCTTTACAAAGTCCAAACTAGCCAAAGAGTTCTCCTTGAACTGCTGTTTGATTCAAATGATCAAAGAATTCATCCAGCTCAGAGACAGAAGAGCGGCAACTTGGGGAGCATTCCCTCCCTCCTTGTGCCAGCTCACAGGCTACATGGAACGTAAACACTGTATTCTGCCTAAAAAGAGACAGGGCTAATAGATTTATGCTGATCCCTCCAACGAGTATCTCTTGATTCCAGGACAACAGTTGGACACCATCATGACATCTTGCTGCTCATGGAACATGTGGAATTTCCTCGCTGCTGCCTTGCGGTATTTTTGCTCCCTTCTCCTCCTCTTAAAGCCTTGAACTTAGTGGGGAAAACTCCTTGTTGACAAGGATCCACACAGGAACATGCAGGATAAAAAAGCCAACTAATGTTGCCTGTGTTGCTTTCCCACACTTCCAAAAACACAACCTCTGGTCCAGAATAGCATATCAGAGGTAGAGAAGAATGAAAGCACACTGTAGACCAAAAACACCCACATGATACATATGCTCAAACTCAATACCAGGGAGGGGCAAGGTCCACTCTTCTCAGGGAGCAGAGCCTCATGAATGTGACATGTACTGATCTGTGAGGCCCCAGAGACCACCTCCTTGCAGTGTGTGCTGCTTGCAGGATATCCATGCAGCAAGAGCGGAGACTTACATTGGATCCATGTCTGCCAAGCACTTCCCATTCTCCACTGGTAATTGCTATCTCCTCTTTGATGGGACACTTGAAGTCACCTGCAAATAACCAACACACAAACAGAGATTTTACACTTTTACATTTTACGAAACACAGGGTCACAATAATACTACTTCTTTCCAAGCTTTTTTACTGGACTAAACCCAAGAGCAACTTGCCTTTGCGGAAGACCCACACTTCTGCCAGCTCCCCAGACAAATGTTAGGGCTAGTACTATTTAACATTCTGTGAAATATATGTTAAAGGATTCACAGGATGCAACCCGAGGCCTGGACAGCTTGCTTGCTTTTTTTAAGTATTTTGTCACTTGCACAGAAATAGAGGTTTTATACTGAAAAATGGGTGTGCAAAGGGAATCTCAGGTGTGAAAAAATGTGGAACTTTGCAACAGGGTAGGGAACAACTCTGCTTTTATAAGATGGTTTCATTTCCCTTAGAATGAAGGAGATTTAGCGAGAAAAAGAAGTCGGATGCATTCAGAGAAATCTAATCAACCCAGGATATAATGCTATCTGGGGGGAAAAAAAACAACAGTTGCATGAAACTAGGACCTCTAGTAAAATTAAGTGTATTTTTTGTGCATGCAGAGCTCAGTAAGTGCCTTCAACACTCAGCAAGTAAATTAAGTATCACAGCATGAAACTGTAAATTAAAGAATACATGCTGTGGAAAAGCCACTCTGGGAGCTTTGCACACAGCTATATCATGCATCTGAGCAAGACCAAACTTTGACTGCAGCTCAGAAGCACGCGGTCCTTGAATTTTTTTTGCTTGAAATAACTCTTCCTCCATTTCCATTTGCAACAGCTGCCAGTAATTTTCTCCTACTAACATCTCTGTCTATACAGTAATACCATGATTGTTTTTAAGAGCAGAGAGGAATTCTCTGAATAGTTGTCATCATAGGTTTTGCTGCCAAGCACATATGTTCATTTTAAAGGGACTAACATGTGGGCCCACTCAGACAGGGAGGCCCTCTATGGACCTTTTTACAGTGTGTTCAAACTGTGCTCTTTGTCAGCCTCTCTGCTACCAATCTGCTTGTAAAAAGGCTGACAGGGACTATGCTGGTTTTACTTGCAAAATCAAGTCCTAAACCAGTGTGCATCTGTTAGATACATTGGACCCTGCACATCAGAGGTAGCCATGTTATTGCTATAATGATTAACCTCTGGCAAATTCAGCGCACAAACAGTCCCAACATCGACAAGGAAAAGCCAACTAAGTGCATTTCACAGTATCACAGGGAGCTTGTTTCCCCATCTGATTTTTTAAAACTTTTCCCTCTAGTCCATGGGGAAGAATCAGGGTTAAAACTAAGGCATGCTAAATACAGAATAACCCCTGTACAATTTCAAGAGGAATGACTGTACAGTGAAGTGCTTTCCTGGACAACAGCAGGAGTTTCCAATAAGACAATAATTCCTGCCACCTGGAAGGACACTTATTTCCTCACTAGTCAGCAGTACATGCCCAATTAAAGCAAAAGAATAATTTCACTTACTTGGAGCAGGGAGGCCTCCACACGACCGTTTATACTTGCTCTCCTTCAAAACCGAGATGACTTTGTATAGGTGCCGGAATCCTGTTTTACACTCAGAGGCAAAAATGAACTCTATCTCATCTTCATGGGTTTGAGGGAAAACATAGAAGATATCATGGATCTGTGGAGACAGAGCAGTGGTTTATTGTTATCAGCAGCACTTTGGCACTGAAGTCACACATAATAAGTTCCTCTTACTGCTCAACACAGTTCACACTAGCAGGGTGCAGCACTGTCCCTTACTGGGAGAACCAGTTATGCTTATGAGTCAGGGGGTGTCTGCAGGCAGGGGCCACATATGCTGCACAGCTCCAGGCTTTTTGCTAGTCTAACTCTAACTTCTGGCCACCAAAGTAATTAAGTAAATTTTTCTGCACCTGCCTTTCTAGCTTAGATACAGAGTGGGTCCAGCTCTGCAGACAGCATATGAGAGCCACCCAGAGAAGCCAGAGTTCAGTGGCCTCCTCTGTCCAGTGCTGTCTGGAAGCCCACAAGTGAAGGGTTATTTAAAGAAAGATGAGCTGACATCATCTTCCCACTCATGAAGATGCCAACTCTTGCTTCAAGGGACAATCTTTTGAGGGACTGGGGGGCATTTATCTGTACAGTACAAGCTGCCAGTCAAAAACCACTCCAGCCAGCGAAAATAATGGAGAAAGGACAAGTCATTGCACCATCCTGAAACCACGCACACTATTACTAAGGAGAAAACATGGTATCAGAGAGAGCACTCGCTGTATAGAGATCATTCACTAGAAGGCTTTGTGCAAATGCTCTCTGCTGAAAGATCCAACTACCTGTCAGTGATCAGGCCTTCCTGCACCCTGGCACACCTCCAACGGGATGCTATTTTAACGACATCGATCTTTATCTGCAGATGTGTGAACAGCACTCATTTTTACAGCATTAGCCTAAGCACACCGGTGTCCGGTCTCACAGCAGAGGCCCTAGGGCACACCTCCGAGAACATTACACACAAATCTATTTCACTAGACCATATGTAGTTAAGGAGGGGTTTTAGTGACTGTTAGCAGACTCTGGGGACTCGTTCACCCAATATCAGCTAGATAGATCTTTGTTGGCTGAAGAATACTTTACCTGTTGGCACTGCGTTGGTGAACAACTGGCACCAAGAAGCCGGAGGGCGTCAGTGGGTAACACTGCAGGCAAGGGGCTGCTCTGAAATGCCAGAGCCCTGGGCTCTGCTCCTAGCTCTGTCTGACCACTGTGCAGCCTCAAGCAAAGCAGCTCTGCTTTCACATCCCAAATCTCTCTGTTCTCTACATACTGTGAACTCTTTACAGCAGGAAGCACAGAATATGCACAGAACTTGTACAATGGGAAAATTCTCCTAGGCAGCACAGTAGCACCAACGTTGCTCAAGTGCTACAAATAGGGTCTTGAACAACAAGCTGTCAGAGAAGGCTGAAATTCATATTCTTACATTTATCCAGATGTCTGTTGTTTCTTCATAAATAATGAAAGGTGTAACAGAATCTGGTACAGCATCGATAAGTTTCTGTCTTTCCATTGCATCATCTTCTGTGGGGATGAATAATGCAGGAGGGATCAAGACTATCTGAAGTCGAGTTTGGGAGCGATCCAGTAAAATGGACCAGATGCTGTTGAGGAGACAGATATTAGAGAAAATAACATGCAACCGTAAGTATTAGACAGGTCTGAAAATCTTGACAGACACTCATTAGCACTAGGCATTTTGAGGCAGTCAAGAATGTTCAATTTCAGATTAAGCACAAAGCCACATGTAAAATGTCACCCACATAAACAAATCTCTTCCACAACACAAGAACTTATTTCACTTCATTTCAATATTGCGTAAGCACTGCCGGTTCAAAAGTTTAATTAATTCTGTTCTCCCAGATTTGAACTGTGCTTTAGGGGAGAAAGAGAAGAGAAAAATCAGATGGAACAATGAAACAGAAAAATTTCAATTTAAATTTCAGGATACTTGTGAAAATACTGATGTTTTAAATCTATACCTGACAAGAGAATAATACTGGCACCTAAATGGACTGGCAGCAGACCCTGCCATACTTCTGATGACTTTACATGTAGCTCTAACAATAATTCTGCAAAAAGCAAGATAATGGAGCAAATGTGTCCCTGCATTTCTTCCACATTTGGGGGGGCGGAAAGAAATAAATGAAAAAGGTGAAAGCCATCTTTAGATTCAAGAACTGGAGAAGTACAATTCTGGAGAAACTTCTGGTGAGTTAGAAACACTGAACTACATCATCTACAGGGTTAAAAATGACATGCAAATGTAAGTAGCACTTACAGCAGGTTTTCTGATCAGTAAGTCTGGTCAGCAAGGATGGTCCAGTGGTTAGGGCGCTAGCCTAGGGCCTGGGGGACCTGGGCTCATTTCTCTCCTCAGCCACAGACTTCCTGTGTGACCATGGCAAGTCACTTAGCCTCTCTGGGCTTCAGTTCCCCATCTGTAAAATGGGGATAATAGCACTGCACTCTCTCTCTCACAGGGATGCTGAGAGGACACATACATCAAAGGCTGTGAGTGCCCAATACCAAAGCAGTAGGGCCAGGTACCAGAGAAAGAGACAAGGAGGACTCTGTTTTGGTTTTTGGAAAAATCGTCCCCTTTGCACAAACAAGTTCGTAGCAATGTAAAATTGAAAGCAGGCTGAAGCTTGAAGAAGACAGAGACCACTACATTCTGCTTCTAACTGTATTGCCCCAAACCCTCTAAGCAGAGATAGGATTAACATACGCACTATTTTCCTTCTGGCGTCCACCCAGCTCTAGCAATGTACTCTACTCCTTCAAAGAGGATCTCGAACGGCTGAACTAGCTCTTTATCCACAACATCTGCAATCTGTTGACAAAGCAGCAATTCAGTGACACTGAGATGAACCCCCCCCAACCAATTTTCATGCACGATGAGAGTCTGGACACAGAAGACTTCTTCTGTGCAGCTCATGCAATTTAGATTGCTCAGCCTTTGCAACACAGGGGATTCAACCCCTTCTGTAGCCAGACACCAGCATAGTAGGAGAGCTGCACACTACCAGCACAGACAGGGCTGGGACTTGAGAAATCTGGATGCTGCTCGCAAATCCATCGTTCATCTCGGACAAGTCACTTGAACACTCAGTTTCCCCCTGTAAAGGGGAAGTGATCTGTACCGAGCTATTTTGTAAGGTGTTTTCATCGGTAGATGTTGAACATCCTGTGTGACATCCAGTTATCAACGTGGTTCTAATTTATGATATGCAGTTCTGCAGTCTCTCCCTGCTGGGACTGGGAACAAGTCACAGCAGTACCCAAAGGGTCCTGATGGCTTTCCCTGCCTTTGCTGGCTGACATCAGCATCGCTACACCAGCAGGTGACTGTTGATGGCTGAAGTAGCTCAAGAGTAGAGAGAATCCCAATAACGTATGGCTGCTACTGTATCTGTTTGGTAAGATTAATTTCCCAACTGTCCGAAGATCTTGGACTGGGCTATGGAAATTTCTGCATCTGTTAAAAAATCCCGGGGTGAAAGCAAAGTTCATCTGTTTCCATATGTTCATGCTTTTGTAAGGTGATATATTCTCTTTGCAATCAAATTTTCCCAATATCTGCAGCCAATCAAGAGATCTGTCACATAAGAAGGCCTAACCATCCACACCTAAAATATTCTGCTCCGCAGCTGAGTTCATAAACCAGTAGTAGGGAAGGAAAGCATAGCCTTGAGAAATACTGCTGCACACACAGACACCAAGTATCTGCACAGGAATGAGCCAAGTGCACTGCCTCCAGAGAAGCCATTAAGCTATCACAACCAAGGATGTTTATGTGTACTGAGCTGGAAAATGAATTTTACCAAAAAAGAATCACAGAAATTGTATTTATTTGGAAAACAAGCAGAACATAGAACTTACTCTGCCTTCCACATTGATTGTCACTTCAGATATCTTGAAAGTGACCTTTGGATTTGCTGTACCTATAAAAACAGATGTTAGCAGTCAGGCACCAATTGTTTGCTTCCAAGAGGGCAGACTTGAACTGTGGGTTATTGTGGTGTTATTCATGCAGAACTGGGAAAGGCAAACAGCAGAATGCTCTTTGATCAAATAGCCTACTTGCATGTGTGAGAGAGCACAGAAGCAGGCAGGGAAAAAAGAAACTGAAAACATGAGGCAGATTCAGTGGATGTAATCCCGCAAACAGATCTCATCAAGAGCCATGCTACTGACACAGTCAGTCTTCTCTCCCACAGTCAAAGGATGCACATACTATTTGGAAGTAAATGCTCACGAGTGATCAGGATAGCAAAGCAAGCTTTGGTTTACTGTTTGGCTGTTATTCTTAAGATGGTACATAGAAAGTGATTCAGTGCTAAAAAGCATCTGTAAAAATTAAACGGTGAAAATTAAACGCTTAAAAACCTATTGCCATGACTCGTGCAGTTAAGATAATAAAGCTACATATTTGTGTTGAACACTGAAAATCTGAAGTTAACTCTTTACACAAAGCAGCAACTCATCCTGCTGTACAGCACCTGCAGTGCTAAATGCTGGGGCCTGCTCCACAGCAAGAAAAGATGGACTATAAAGAATAAAGCCGCTGCCAGTTGATCCAGAAGAAGCCACACGTGGCAAATTCCATGTACTCTGAATATTCTCAATGCTGCTGTGAAGTACTCCCACTTCATCAACCCGGTTTATACACAAAAACTAATGCACTGAGGTGAAACAACTTGCCTTGGGCCACAGTGCTGGCCTATTTAAATACTTACCTTCTCCCTGAGAAGAATTTTCTCCGCTACCTCAAGCTTTGCCCTCATAACAACCCACAGAAAAGGGCTAGTGCCCCTGCAGCTCAGACTGGAAACTAAGGCCCAGACATTAAAACCTAGTTAGTTTGTTTTTTTTTAAAGGGATTTGGGCTTTGGTTGGCTCATTTTCCTATACTGCTGAAACTTAGCACTGAAAAAAGCTATGACAAAATACCTTCAGAAATCTGGGTGTACACAAGCACTGAAAAAACACGAGGAGTCATGTCTTGCTTCCCAGGCTAACACTGAGCCTTTCTTCCTCCTTGAAACAAGTAGTAAATCAGGATCATAAGCAGAAAACTTTTCCCAGTGGATCAGGGAATCTGCAAGATCTGAATGAATTCCACAGCTTAGGAAGGTCAGCCAAACAGAAGATATTTCTTCAAAAAATTAAGATTTCAGGAGTGAGGAAGGAGAGTGAACCACTGTTATCTGCAAGCAACACGCCCTGCCGTAACAGCAGGGAAATCTCAGAAGAACAAGGATCGGACTATTCAAATTTGCCCCGTGCACCTGACACATGCCAGTGAATCAGCCCCCAGCAGGTCTGCATAAGTCCCACTTCCCTGCTTCCAATGGCACTCCACTTAATATGCTTCAAGCCTGCCCTCACCCCTTTACTGCTGAAGCCTCCAGCTCATTTACTGTTTGAAAATATGACAGCAGGGAGCTTTCCTGGTAGGCTGTACGCACGCTGAGTTTGTTGTTCAAAGTCCAAGAGCAACACGGAGACCAGAGCCCTTCAGAACTTAACTACCAGGGCACTGCCAGCAGCTAAACAGAAACCCTCCCAAAAAATCAAAAGGCCATAATTCTGCAGCTATTCCCTCAGAGACACAGGGCTGTAATGAGAATCAACCCCTAACAACTCAGATCTGCCAGGATCTGAGACAGCAGCTCCAAAATAGTGACAATCAGATAGGGTTTCTGCCAACTCCTGAGACACCCAGTCTCAGAGCTCCTAGTAAGCACATGGCTGGAATATCAGCACAGTCACCAGTGACTAATCTAACCTCCCCAGCAGCATTTTCCCCAAACACATTTCCACCACCTGGACACCAACTCAAAGACTACTCAACACCGCTCCAACAACCCCGTGCTCTAGGCTAGGAGAGTCACTGCTGTCAGGCACAGGGAATAAAATATGTGTCTCCCAGAAACAGAGATGTAAGGTATCAGGGTCTCACCAGTTTTGGGGTACCGGAAGGAATCTGTTCTTCTTGTCTCCAGCATGGGCGATGTGACATGAATAATTTCCACCTCTGACTCATCATTTTCTTCATAAAGAATTTGAAGAACTTTACCCCCATTCAGTGCTGTAAATGAATTAACATTTTCTGGTCAGAACAGCTCTCATTATCAGTTATTGCAGGCATCAACATTCTCTCAGGAGCACAAGCAGGTTGAAAGAATGAAGAAAAATCCAACCAAGTGTGCGATTCATGTTTCATTAAGCATAACATTCTGAGACTCTTACAACTCCTACCACTGTTGTGAGAATGAAAGTCTCTTCCCCCAGTAACATGTGCTCACAAGGCCACCGTAACATGCCCACCGTTGCAGACAGTTCAAAAGGAGCTATAACGTTCCTATCTTGCATAAAGACAAGTAACAGAAAAAAAAACCAACCTCTGCACTGGACAGCACAGCAGGGGGGCCACTACTTGGGCCTGTCAGACACACTGGATCCACCACACTTACTTGGCTGTGCCTTTGGGCTCCACCAGTAGCCAGTGTATCTGTCAAACTCCTCCTGCAGCACGAACGTAGCCACACCAGCAGATTTTGGATCCTCCTCAACATTGGCCAGTTCTAAAAGAAGACAAAAAAGTGTTCATGATGTACTGCAGAATCAAACCAGTTCTGCATTATCCCAAACACGGCCCAAGTTCACTCCCCAGGAACAATTACACAATAATAAATCTGACTTCTCAGCAGATTTGTTTTCTGCTTCCATCCTGCTCTGTTGATTTATTTACGGAGGATCTAATCTTCTCTGACATGGCAGCTTCTTTTAGGAAAGGAAAGCCATCCTCCCTTCCTACTCTACCCAATTAGTCTCTCAATTTTCTATGTACTAGTCGAAGAAAGAAAATGTTCTCTCTACCTGAGCTCAGTGAATTGGAACCACAACTTTTAAGAAAAATCAAAGAAAAAAAAACCCCACAAACCTTTCTGAACAACTGAGACTGAAAATATCAACATTCGGGAAAATGAAAGCATCAGCATTTCATTCACTGTACAAACCAAAAGTAACAGACTTACATAACATCTCAACATGATGACATATCCATAGGGCTTCAATATTTTTCCTGTTACCCTGGAGGTAACTTAGCAGCGCTCCATAAATAATTATCATCTGAGAAGGAGTCATTGCTACAGTTTATTTTTAATGTACTTACATAATATTTTAATATTTAACATTTAAATAAGCTAAAGCATTATTATAAAGTGTCAGAAATTTTAATTTAACTAAAATTTAAATGATATAGTTTAAATACAAAGTATGATTTAAATAAAAAATGCAATCGATTTTTAAAAAGTGTTTTATCAACAATTTCCCATTTTCCTTCCTCCAGGATACATGTCTAAAATAGAGTTGGAGAGGGTAAGAAGCGAGGACCTAAGTGACTGAGTATGAGGGGCCAGCAAAAGCCACAGTCATATTCAGAAACTCTCTATATTGCTTCTAAAAGGCCTGCAGCCTGATTTCACTGACAGAAACTTTCCTCCAGCTCTATTCCACCCACAGCTCCTCCACACAAAAAAGGCTGTTCCAGTAAAAAGGAATGTGCTGTGTTTCAGAAGAGCCCTTCCATGTGTATTCAACAAATAACTCACTTTGCCAGATTCCACAGTGCAGGGAAAAGAATCATCCCACAATATTTGCACTAGAGAAAACACATAGAATGTGACAAACAAGGTGGAATAAACAGCATCCATTCCCCCAGATTTCAGAAGAACCCCTAGTGCCATTGCTTAATTCAGTCTAGCAAGAACAAGTGCAGAGGAGGTACAGAGATTTTAATTCAGGATGCATTACCATTGTGCACAAATGTTAGCCTCCTTTCTTCTCTGGTTTCTATATTAGATATCCATATGTCATTGCTATGGATAAATGCAATCCAATTTGGATCAGCTGGACAAAGCTTGGGATCCATACGGATATTTGGACAACTGGTCTCTACCAGAATGGGTCTTAAAGGCTGTTGCTGTTTGAAAGGAAAAAAACAAAGGCACAGTAAACAATGATTACACATGGACACTTACAGAAACTAAACTGGATTATCAGAAGGTCTCTAAGACTACAGTAGTGTGGACACTGACTTCAAATACACAGGTTTACAGCAGAGGAATCTATCAATTTTAAACACAGAAAAATACTATGCAGGTATTTTATAGGGAAAGTTGTGCTTCTACCATGGTTGCACAGATCCCTCTTTCACCAGTGCTGAGGATTAGCCACAAATCAGAAGGCAGCTTGCCTAGAGAAGCCTGGCATACTCTTAAAAACAGCACCCTAAAAAGAGGCTGGCAGAACATACAGTCTTGTCCTCCAAAAGCAACTCAGGGTACAGTAAATTCCCCCTGACAACAGGGTTAGACAGACATCAGGCATTTGTTATAATAATAAGAAATTATTTCAGCTTTGAAGTCCAGCTTCAGCACCAGCAAAGTAAAGGCTGCTTGTTCTGCAAGTTATACAGCCAAATCTTGTAACACATACAGCACTGACTGCTGAACAGTGACCTCTAAACGACAGCTTGGGAACAAAAGCTGCCTCTGATGTGACTTCTGACTACATGAAAGAGCATGGAGCATCACAGCCTTTGTGCTGCTTTTTATTGGCATTGCTACTTATGAAAAATCAACAAAATCTGGTGTCCTGCCTTGCTGCCCTGGTTTCTACCATTTCTTGTAATTCTCCATCTGAGTTTCTACAGCCATGGAAATGCATGCCTATGGAGGACTTCTCTGCATTTCAAGGGTTGTCAAGGCTACGCTCTGCTTTTGCTCCAAGCCAAAGGAGCTTCTAGCCAGAGGAAAGTAGTACTGCAGAAAACAGGAGAGATGAGTAAACTCACAGTGAATCCATGAGGGCCTCCATCTTTTACGTGATAAATTCCACTCCCAGCCTGAAACAGAAAGGTACCGCTTTCTCGGTGGTAATCATAAGAGGCAATCCCAATGGTGCCAATTCGCTTCCTCTCCCGTAGCAACTCCTCTTCACGAGAGTACATCCCGTAGTCCAGGATGGCCTGAATACGGGCAGAGAAGCACAATCAACACCTCTGCTCTGCATACCTTACTATACTGTCAGAGCGCCTCCGCATGCCAAGCTTCCAGGAGCAGAGGGCTGTGCAGACACCCTCCTCCTCCAGAATCCTGCTGGTGGCTAGAAGCCCGCTCCTGCTTGTGCCTCTGCCATCAGCACTTGTAGATGCAGGCCACGATCGGATCCTACACAACTGTAAACCGGATAGCCACTTCTCCCACAGCAAGGCTGGCATTATTTCCAATATACACTTGTATAAGAAAGATCAGACTGAACGTCTGTCATTTCTAGAATGAGCAGGAGTGTCTTTGCTAACTTTCACAAAGATATATGGTGACTGGTCTGGTGGGAGGAGAGCACAGCATGAATTTTATGTTTGGCTGACAGCCTCAGGAAATAACATGGGAAAGAACACACCTAATTCCACAAGGGGTTTGTCCCACCTCCTCCAACCTGCCACAGTGCATGGGGTGGGACTGGTGCGGGCTTGCTGTGCACAGAGGTGAAAAGGGGACACATGTCCCAGTGAGTGGGAAAGGAATCCTCTGCTCCAGCATGAGTCACAGAGCCACTGACTGATCCTCAGGGGGACTCATCACTTCCCCCTGGAAGACAGTGATTATTGGAGACTACAGGCTCCTTCAGCAATCCCCAGGATCTCATAGCAGAGAATATGATGCAAATTAGCACTTGCAATCTCTGCCGGCAAAGGAGGAATCATCCAGCACATACAGTTTTTATGACACACAGAGGCTGTAAATCCAAACACTGATGAGAAAGCTGTGCTTGTTTCTGAGATGGCTGCAGAGTTAGCCAAGTACAAGGAGAATCTTAAAATGTTTAAGACAATAAACTCCAAATTTTAATGATGGCTTATAGGTGCAACCCCAAAGCCTGTGTACTTGCTACACTTCCAAGAAACAAGAAAGAAATCAGGACCTACCGGAAAAAGATCCAAAAGAGGCTTCCAGGAAAGCAACAGGACGGCAGCTTTGTTTATGGTTTTGGGAATTTCAGAGTAGAAGAGCGTATTCTCTCTGTTCTCCCCAGACATTGCTATTGTGAAAGTGAGAAGAAAAAAAAAAAAAGGTGTATTAGCTTTCTGTTAATAATCCAAACACTCTCAAAGGATACCAAGGAACGGTTTCACAGGCCCTTCCTACCAGAGAAAGTACTGACAGTCTCCGCACTGCAGCCTCGCTCTGGGAATTCCCTGCTTCACAGAAATGCAAGTCACGGAGAAGGCAGAGAACAAGGAAATATACCCAGGCCTACCCCATGCTGCCTGAAGCATATCTGCGTCTTCCTGAAGGCTGGGGGCCCTTTTATTTTGTAAGCTTTTAAAATCAAGGAGGGCCCTTCTGCTAATTCCCCTGGTTGGAATACAGCATGATGCCGCTTGTGTTTCAAAGATAATGCATCTTTAGAAAGGTTTGAATGTCCCTTTCCTACTCCTTTCCCTCAGTGCTATTCAGATTTCTGAAAGCTCCTGCCAAGGCACATGGGGATCAGCCCAGAGGGAGCCAGATGTGCCCCGGGGAAGGCCAAGTCTAACCTATAGCTCAGGAAATGGCACATAGGAAACCAGAGCTTATCTCAGCTGGGGTCAGCCTTAATCCACCCTCAATGTGCTTGAACTCAGCATCATTCAAGGATTATGACCCCCATCCTCTGAAAAGGGACAAAAGAGACAGATGAGCAGCTTTCCGACTATGTCACTGCACAGCACATGCAAAGACTCTGGGAATCACAAATCAGAGCTTAAGCAACTAGCCTGAGCAGCAAGCACTGGGGCTAGAACATGGTTCTGGCTCCTAGGCTTTTGCTCTGGCCATTGCTTCTCCTCAACGCAGTTTTTCATGGACTTATGTTCAGCTAGCACAGCTTTTGACAAAAGCATTCCTCTACCACAAGGCCTGCTCCAAAAAACTACCCAGAAGGTTGCTCACAGTATCATTTACAGTGCCAAATCACTTCAAGCACAGTGGGATGCAATTTAGAAATGCAGATATATCAAGTGAACACTAATTAGTGAAACAATGCAGAAGTGAGGCACTGAGGCCAAGAACAATAAATTACCTTAAGTTCTTCATTATCAAGACCAAAATTGCTGAGAAAAACATTTAATCTTTC
>NW_008824499.1:3022933-3025575 GCF_000699105.1 Pygoscelis adeliae | reverse complement strand
CTCCAGAATCCCTGGAAAACCTACTCCATCATCAGCTGAGGCACAAAGGACTTTCAAAATTCCATTTATAATCTCTGTTTTGGAGGAAACTTTGAAAGAGAAAAAGCTTCTACCCAATAGTTGTAATTAAGAGAAAGGAGATCAAATTGACACACTTTTGGAGAGGCGATATCACACTTGGAGTGAGAGAAAACAGACCGAACAAACTTAACCTGTCCTCCCAGCTAGGGAACTTGCCCCAAGGGACACTTCACAGTTCTTTTCCAGCTCCAACAGGCCTAATGGGTCACCTCCAACCACACCACTGCTGTGGGAGATTACATCGCAAGTTTTAATGAGACATTACAATCATGATCATGACATTTGACCAGCCAATCTGGCCTGAAATCCGTTCTGATTTAACTGCCAGAAACATCCAGCTCTCAAGAACAGTAAAACCCAAACAGCCTCTGCAGTGACTGTTCAGTCAAGACACAGGCTGTCCAGCAAGCTTACCCAGATAGTAGATCCTATCGGAATGAGGTCCTTCAGGATCATTTTTCTTCACAAATGTGAAGTCGTGAGGGGCTTTTGCCATCATGTACCCATGATACTTCCGCGTATCTGTGAGCAGTTTCCGAAGCTGGCTCCAGGAATGTCTCTCTACATAGAAAGGTTCCAGTTTTGGCTGCTCCCCTCTCTGGACCTGCTCCTCACGGCCCGCAGTTTCAAAGATTTCAAGGCCCGGCTGTTCAGTTTCCATGGCTGCTGCCATGTTGCATGTTTCTGGAAGAACAGAATAGCAGAGGTTCAGCATTGCCTTCTAGCAGCCCAGCAAACATTCACTGCAGACTTCCAAAACACACCACAGCAAAAGCGCTGTATGAAAACCACCATTCCACGTGGGGAAAAAAAAACATAGCAGAATGAAGACTAGGAAAGAGATTTTTGCTGTGGAAAACAGGCTGCCATCACTCAGCCTTTCAGAACTTCATAGAGCCACACAGATTTATTTTTGTTTGCCTTTGCCAGCCCCCCCTCCCCGCCCCCAACTACTCATTTCAGTTCATGAAGTGGATAAATTCTTCCCCATTAAGCTCCTACATGCTTCTTCCTCCCTGTGAACTGCACGAATATCACCTCGCTACACTGATATCAGAACAGGGGATGATTAGGACTGTAGCAAGATCTGGGACAGCCAACTGCTTAGAAGACACAACATTAGTAGTTGATTTGGAACCGCCAGGCCATACACAATGGGCCTAGGCAAGTGCATGCCCTTATTTCCCATTATTCTCCTATAATTTATTGGGTTTGTTTGCATCTCCTTTCAAACAAAGCTCGGAAGGGTCTAGCAACGATCATCACTATTATATCATCTCAGGGATACAATTACAAATACTGTATGGATAAGACTCTTCCAGAAGTGTGAGGTGATACCAGAAGAAAGGGGACACAGTGAAAAAAGCGGTTTCCAAATAGATTTATCTGCAGCGTAAGTCTTATCCTCCCAAACAGGTTGTTAATTTAGCAGATATCTCTTCCTGCAGTCAGCTGTGCTTTACAAAGTAGATCTGAGCTGGAATAAACAGCCCAGATGTCTGGCAAGAGGAAATTGAGTCTTTCCACTGTAAATCCCAGATCTGAGGGCAGCTCCAAAAGGATCCAAGCTATAAACTCCCACCATACAGTTCATTACCGGAGAGACCACGGCTTAAGGATTGTCAATCCTCAAAAGGAGAGATTGTTTCTATATATAGAATGGAAGAGCCGCACAACCGTTCTGCACACTGCTAGGGCAGAGCTTGGTGGTCTGAGCCTAACAAAAACATTAATATGGCCTAAATAAAGCATTCCTATTGCACAAACAGGCATTAAAAGATCACTGAATCTCAAGGCATGGCCTTGGGCAGCACAGCCGCCTGAGGCGAAGCTCCTGGATGGACTGGCTCCCCTGCGGCTCTCCACAGCTGCTGAGATATCTGTCACAGATGAGTGAAAAAGAGACGACCTACACCTTGGACCAAACCCATTTTAATACAAACTGCTAAAAGCAAAGCAGGGCAAGTCTGGATTAAAAGTTTGGTTCCACCTTTGACAAGACGAACACAGGTCTGTCTTTTGTCTGAGCTATTTACAACAGAAAAATACAGCACAAGTTAAACAGCCCTGTAAAACTGGAAGCAGAGTCCAAACGCTCACACAGAATGCTGCTCTGCTCAGACAGCATTAGAAACTGACAGTAAGACTTCAATCCTGAATCAGAAAACTCTCATCTAATTTGCAGAGTATCAACAAAGAAAAATCTCCTTTCCCCACCTACATCCAGATGCTGGTATGTCTTAACCTAACCTACTTCTCATGCTCCCCTCCCAAGAAAAAAGATAGAAAACAAAGAGTGGCAGACTTCAATGGGAAAACAAGAGCGAGAACTGCCACCCAGCAAGGTGATGTTAGTCCAGGGTAATGAGAGGATCTGCCTCCCAGGAGGTCACTGCGGGATCTCTACTGCAGCCACCTCCTGCCACGTGAAGCATTTTATTTCCACCTTCCTGCAGCCAATAAAGAGAGACCGCCCCATCCTTCACACCAGCTCAGGGGACCCTCCAGCACTACAACACCGTAGAACGACTCGTATCCGCAGGGTGCGCCGGAGGGGCAGG
>NW_008824499.1:3021654-3022148 GCF_000699105.1 Pygoscelis adeliae | reverse complement strand
CAGCAAGAAAATTTCCCAGCTACTAATACCGCGTGTTCAGCCCAGGGCACCCACAGGCTCCAGTGCAGCGAGCCCCCAGCCAAACGTTTCTATACACTTGAATTTCCTTTTGCAAAGCAAAGCCACTTTTTGTAAAGCGAAGTCTTTTTTACTCCACTGTAAACCAGAAAAAATAATTTTGCTGCAGGTGCCCCCTCCTAAATGCGTGCACAAGGAGAAGCCCCAGGTCACACACGGACCTGAGGACTGTTTTTCCCACACCACCTGCTCAGCACTGTCTCCCACACGCTGCACCGGGGCTTGTTGGCCCCTAAAGGGCACCTGGGGGTTGCGTTCCAAAATAAAGCAAGCCCGGCAACTATTGCTACAGCCGGCCTGTCCCTCCGCAGCAGCTGTGCAGCCCCGCGGGCTGGCAGAGGTTGGAAATCCTCTGCTCAGAGGCAGGCTGAGGCACGGAGCCAGTGTCTCTTACCGAACCGACGCGGCCACTTGCC
>NW_008824499.1:3003637-3020097 GCF_000699105.1 Pygoscelis adeliae | reverse complement strand
CGGGGTGCGCGGTCCCCATCGCTGCCCTTGGTGGCAGCGGCCGAGCGCTGTGCTGGGTGCCGGGCGTGTATGGATGCATCGTGACACGCACCCAGCTACAAACCGCTGTGTTCCGGCTCTAGCAACGATAGCAGGCTGTATCTTATCTAGTAAGAAAAAAACCCAACGCCCCCATATTTAAATATCAGTGAAATTTCCATATGTCTTTGCTATCCTGTCTCAACTGAACCCCAGAGATAACGCGCAGCAATTTTTCCTTTCACAAAGACGTGTGAGAGGAACTGTTATCAAACCTCTGCATCGGGAACTAGTGCTCGATTTGACAGGTAAAGCAGATCTCTTCCTAAAAGATGGTTTTGTTTCAGCCGGGCAGCTGCACGTTGCAGCACTGTGGAGCTCGTGCTGGTCGGCTTGTCCGGGTGGCACTGAGGATATGCTGTAGCTGTTTTTATTTGGGTTTTCTCATTTATTTGGTGGTTTTCTTTAAGACGCATTGTCTAGGAAATGCTGCCTCCCCGGTGAGCCACAGCCAGGGCCATTTGATAGGGGGGTGTTGCGCATCATGTTCACTCCAGGATCAGTTTACGGTGTGGAAGGGTGGAAATTAAACTCAACATGCAGGTTTTCGGAGCCCTTCCGGGGACAAGACCTGCGTATGCGGGAAATGAGAGATGAACGCACCCTCTTGCCGTTGGGAGGGGACTCCCCACATCGTGCTCCTGCGGACCTACCGGAGACCGGCCTCCCTGGGTGCTCGCTCGTTGGTGTGGAGGCTGGATCCCCCAAAGGCTGTCCAGCGCAGAGGATTTCCAGTCTGAATCAAGCTAGCTGTGAGCAGCCTTTTGGGCCCCTCTTTTTGGGAAGCTTGCACGCTGCCTTCCTGCGAGCAAGGACCCTCTTCCAGCGTGACGCAGAGTTGCAGCAGCTTTAGCTGCAGACTCCAGCAACCACACCTCCGAGCAACATTTTGGGCTGTTTGTGTCTTCCCTATTATCGTGTGTTCCCTCTTGCCTCCCAGCAAGGCAGGGGAAGCACTGTAAATAACCGCTGAATATTTCTATGTATGAAGCGTCCTTTGCCGGTGGGGTGTGTGGAGCTGGCTAGGGCCTTCACCTGACTGTTAATTCTTGTCTTTTAGCTCAGGGTCATGGTGCCAAAGGGGACAACATCTACGAATTTCAGATTGAGTTCCTAGAACCGGTTGAGCCTAAAGTAGGTATTTTTACTTTTCTAACTCTTGCAAAGAAAAAGTAATTTTTTAAAAACTTGAAAGGAAAATGGCTGTGCGTAAAGCCTGTAATATGCTGTTTAGATTTTCCTGGTGACCCTGTAACTGCTGCAAACTAAAAGCCGCCTGTGGCAGTCCTCTGTCCCGGTGCTCAGCCACCATCCTGCCTTAACGCAAATCACCTCACTGGAGATAGTGCTCGCGTGGGTCAGCTCTAATAGAAACAGGGCCTTACATGTATCGGTTGTTAAACAGTAGTTGTAAATTTTTTTAAGGATTTAAAGCAGCAAAATAAGGGGAGAATCTGGCAACGTGTTGTCTGATGTAACCTTGACTGGAGAGCAGGGGAACGCTGTGCTGCAAAGTGTCCGTGTGATGTTTCCTGGCTTCTTTTGCAGCCTGACAAAATAAAGTCATGAAAACACACGTCTTTCTTAGGTTGCCGGTACAGATACACTGCGGCTCCTCTTGCAAAATCTTTTCTTAATTGCTGTCGTAGTCAGATAGGAGAGCTTGGCGGGAAGAGCAGCACCTTCGCATTACTCACAGGTTGCTGTAAAGACTGTCTTTACTTCTCAAAGCTGTTAGGGGCACAGGAAAACTCGGGGCTCTGCTCCCAGTGCAGGATTTGTGATGCTTATTCCTGGCTGCCTGTTGGGGACAGCTGCAGTCAGACTGGGAGCCACCATTCACCTCTGCTGCTTCAACAAGGGAGGAGACCGTTCCCTCTGTGCAACACAGCAAGGGGCCGGAGGGTAAATTTCTAGGGTCTGGTCACCCTGAAATTGATGTTGAACCGAAACTTTCCTGGGGAAAGGCATCCCCAGCTCTACGCTGCTGTCAGCCGGCGGGTTTATTGTGTGGCTCCTACCAGGTATTCAGTGGCAGACAATGAACATCTCTTGATTCCAGGATCTGGTCACCAGTTTGTCATCTGTCCTGTAAAGCAGCAGCTGCCTGGTCCACAGTGTGGGGAGAGGTGCCCACCACGGCCCATGCTTGTCCCCTGTGCGGGCAGACACGGGCTGTGCTGGCAGCCAGGCCTGGAAGGCAAGCCCTTGCCTCTGCAGAGCAGCCTCCTTCCAAAAGTCTAGTCGCTCTGAGTCACCATGGAAGGGGCTGCGAGTCTGGAAGAGGATCGATGCCGTGAAATCTATGTAACTACAGGTGGTCGGGACTGGGAAGTATTGCAGTCCAGGGTTTTCTCTTTTAGCTTTGATGTGCACCATGAGTGCCGCTTGCTGGTGCCAGGCTGGCCACCAGCGAGAGATGGAGCCTTTGACAGGCAAGGATCAGGCGTTGGTAGCTGTAAATTACAGCTACAGCCTTTGGATGTCTTAGGAGCATCCAGACAGCCTTGAGAGAGCAGTGCTGGTGTGACGTGCTCAGTTAAGAACGCAGTTCATGGCTCTTCTGCATCAGTTTCAGCTGGTTTGAGAGGTAGTCCCATGCAGAGCACCCTGGTGTAGGCTCAAGGTGCGGAGGGGTGCGATGATGGCAGTAAGGGTGGGTAACCAAGGTGACAATGCTGTGGGCTGTAAGGATGGAGGGGTTCTGGGGTGCCATTAGGCAGAGTGTGGCCGTGGTGGAGAGGGCTCATGGAGTGGTAATGACCACACTGTCAGGGCCATCAGCTCACCATTGTCTCCTGGTGTTTCCTAAGGCTATTAGCTCTTCCTCTCACTGTAGCAGATGTCACGTGGGGTCCCCTATTTTGGACAGGGACCTGTGGCTGATGGTAGTGTTATTTTTACCGCTGGCTAGAGGAAGTGAATGGCTCACAGTACTAAATGCAAGAAGGTCTAAAGCCAAGATCATGGGTTCTGCCTAGGAAGGCTAGCACCAGGGTCTGTGCTAGCTCTTTGTGGTGGGATTCAGTGGTGCTGCGTGGTACGGGCAGGCTTTCAAGCTGCTTATCAAGTCCTGCAGCCATCACAGTTGCCATCTTCAACTGGGCTGCCCTTTGCTTCCATGCCTTGGGCAGCAGAGAGATGCTTGTGCTACAGCAGTCCATGTCATCCCTGCCTCCTTGATAGGGAAAGCTTGGGTATCAACCCAGTCTCAGAGCTTGTTTCTTAGGACTTTTGCTGATGTATGCTTCTGTGCCTGCCCTCAGCCTGTATGCAGGGTGACTCAAAGGCAGCTGAACATCACTGTGCAGAAGAAAGAGAGTAACTGGTGGGAGAGACTCACCAAGCAAGAGAAGCGCCCACTCTTCCTAGCTCCTGACTTTGACCGCTGGTTAGATGAATCGGATGCTGAAATGGAGCTGAAGGAGAAGGTCAGTCCTGTGGGCGCATGTGGTGTGTGCTGCCAGCTACAAAGCAAGGCTAGCTGTTCCCTTGTCCATGAACTTGTGTTCTTAAATGAAGTTGTCTGGCATGCTGATTGTTACTGCTATTTCACACAGATCCCACGTAGAATTGGTTAAACAGTTAAACTGTGAGCAGGAGTTCAGAAATAGGCACATTTCTGGCCAGAAAGAGCGGCAGCTTGAATCTGAACTGGTGGCTGTGCACTAGCTCAGCACTGGCCAGGGCCTGCAGCCAAAGGCTTGCACCCCTTGCATGACGCCTTCGCAGCCCTGTGTCCCGATCCATATGAAGATCATATAAATGTGCCATACGGAGCCCAGAGATGCCAGTCCCGGGCACTGCTTGTCTGGAAAGCAGGGTTTCTAGGGCCTTCCTGAGCCACTGGGCTGGCCCTGACGGTGCATTCCCACCATCTGGTAAGCTCGAGCAGCTTACTGCAGCAGGGAGGTGAAAGACCGTCTTGGAAAAGACTTGAACGGATGACATTTCTGCAAATCTGTTTTACAACAAATGCTGCCCTGTTCTCCTCCACAGCCACTGAGCTTAGCGTAGAGGAGAAAGGGCCGCTGCAATGCCGGGAGCCAGAAAGCACTAGTGAAGGGCAGGCAGAGAGCCTGGGCTGGATGTTCTCAGTTCCCTTCAGGTCACTGGTGGATCATGAAATGTTTTAAGCAACAGCTCTAAGAAACAGTAATAAGTGAGAATTAACACAGAAAACAGCAGGCTTTTTCAGCAAAAGCATCTAATTACTAGAATAAAATACATAGTGAGGGCAGGATAACTAGTTAACACCCTCTGGCTTTTACTGTACCATAATATCTGGATGATGAATGTGCTGTTTTATGCAGGTGAAAGTTTAAACGCTCTAGCAACTGGCTGCTTAGCTGAGTTGTAAACCCACTAGCTTTACAGCAGTATAGTTAACAAATCACTTGCTAATTACAGTATCGGTCTTTAAAACCTTATCCTTCATCTTAAGGAAGAAGAAAAGATTAACAAAATGAAAATAGAATCCAGAGTCCCAAAAGACCGTAAGTAACCATACGTTTTTAGTGTGTAAGGTGGGGTTTAGAAAGCTTCTGTCACTCTTATATGCGAACCTCAACTCTTATGGAGGAATTTTGACTGGCTTGGTGCATCTTGGAGGGGGATCTTTGTATTGTGAGCTATTTAGCAATTTAATAAAAATGGACTGCAGTTTCCAAGGAATTTAAAAAACCTGACTAGCAAGAATTGAGTTCTAGCAGATGACGGTAAAAGCAGGCAGAACCCACAATGCACACAGCAACCCTTTTATTGCAATCAATAGCTTCCCTTTTTCTTGTAAGCTTTATTCCCACAGAAAGCCTGGTTTGCAGCTGTACTCTTTGCAGAAGTGTTACCATTGTACTCTGATCACCTGATGTGTTTATGATTGATTTTAGCTTTCAAACACCTGAAGAAGGGATACTTAATCATGTATAATCTTGTGCAGTTTTTGGGATTCTCTTGGATTTTTGTGAACATGACAGTACGACTGTTCATCTTAGGAAAAGGCAAGTAATATTTTATTTACATTGGGGTCTTTGTTTTGGTTTTTTAGTGTTGTTTTTAATACTTTCTAAATAGTTAAAACTAAAGGAAGACCTATTTAGGAAACAAAACTGTAAAAGCATCACCAAAGCATGCAACTCTCAAAAGCCATCACAGTGTCAAGGATAGGAAAATACTGTCCTCTTGTAAATCACAACTGCATATTCTGATGAATGATACTTGTACTCTGCCAAGATTACTTCTAAAGAAATCAGTTGGAGCAAAATGTCTCGCTCACTGCAATGCTAGTATTTTTGAAAATGAGACGGGCAGAATATTTTGGTTTTGAAGTGAGAACGCTTTATACTGTTGAGGTACAGCGCTATCGCATATTTTGTAAAATATTTATTGAAACAGCTCTTGATCCTTCTGTGTGTGAAACGGAGCACTTGAGCAGTGTTTCTGGCCTAACTGCTGTGACTTCAAGATAAGGCCTATAAAGAAGTTACATAATTATGCATAATGGTTTTTGAAATACAACTAGAATCCTGTTATCAAAAGCTATGCTGCTGCGCCCGCTTCCTGAACTAGAAATTCATTTGTTCTCTAAAATGGTTTCCCGTGTCTTACAGATTCCTTCTATGATACTTTTCACACTATTGCTGACATGATGTATTTCTGTCAGACCCTGGCATTAATGGAGATCATGAATTCACTAATAGGACTAGTCAGATCACCGCTGAGACCTACTGTAGCGCAGGTAATATATTAAAATTCTTCTCCTTGCTCCCCCATGTTTAAAGTAAATATTTTACGCAAGCGTTGAGACTCTCCTAAAATAAGTGATACAACCTCACTGGCACTGGACTAGAGAATATATTATTCAAGAGGCAGGAATTCGTGCTTCCCAGTCTTAGCTGTGGCAGGCTGTTTTCTTCCATCACCTACGTAAGATACTCCAGGACAACAAAAGCAAGAAGAGGCTGATGAAAAGTACGTGATTTTGATTTGGTGCCAGGGCCCTTTTTATCCTGGTTGTGGCTGTTGTGCATAAAAATGAGGATAGATGATTTAAGACTAGGTCCCTTGGATTGCAGCTAAGTACAGAGCAAAATGCATGCTCGTAAGAAGCAGGTCACAGCTCAGCTGCACAGTTAGTTATGCGCTCAGCATATGTTTTGGGCGTGAAGAGTAGATACCCTGCGTGTGTTTGACAGCGAGGACTTGCTCTTTCTTTTGATGAAGAGTGTGACTGTTCCTTAATTTGTTTTTCTTAAACAGATATTTGGAAGAAACTTCGTTTTGTTTGTTATCCTTGGAAGCTTAGAGGAAATGCAGAGCAAACCTGTGGTGTTCTTCATATTTTATTTCTGGAGTATCATTGAGCTGTTCAGGTTTGTGGGATTTTTCCTCTAGCAGATGTGTACAGAACAACATGGTTGTTCCCAAGAACTCTTTAAAGAAGGTTTTGATCCTTGTACCTTTTGGAAGAGTGGCTCTAGTGCATTGGCCCCAGAGGGTTAAAATCTCCTTTAGACACGGACTATCACAGCCTTCCTAGGTTGCTCCATCTGCCAAAAGCTGGGACAAGGCTGGAGTCTGAAAATAATACTACCCTGAACCTAGGGAAACCTGTCGCTTTTTTCCTTGAGGGTTCTGTTGCTTTGAATTTCCATTGTTAAGGGAGTGCACTATGCTCTTTTTCTCTTTCAAAAGAAGTATTTTGAAAGGTCTATCAGGCAAGCCAGGCAGTTACATTCATCCATGTGGTCAGAATAATAGCATTAGTTCTGTAAACTGCCAAATAAGGGTGTGTCCATCATGATCCAGAGGAACAATTCTTGAATATTCTTGTGTCGTTTGGGAATTACGTTGACTATTCTATAGAGCAGATATATGCAAGACTAATTCTAGCAGCAGCTTCCATTTTAAACAGTGTCTGTTTCTTCTCACGCTGAATTGGCTTTAGGTATCCATATTACATGCTTTCATGTATCGGTATTGAATGGAAACCACTAACCTGGCTCCGTTACACTGCCTGGATCCCTCTCTACCCTTTAGGAGGCTTGGCAGAAGGTATGTCCGAAAAAGACAATTTGATAAACAATGGAGTCAAGGCTGGGCAAATAACTCAATTTTTGGTTTGGCTGCTGGACTGAAAAAATCATGTAATAGAACAACAGATAAACAGACATTTGCTTTGAGCTGAACCAAATGTAAGCATTTTTGTCTTTCTTACTGAATCAAATATTTTTTTCAATTTGATGTGAAAAGAAGTCTTCCTTTTGGGCACTGGAGAGGAAAGTAAAGGCAACAAAAGGTTACCTGACAAAGTGACCAAGCGTGTGCTGCAGTCCATGCAAGCAGCACAAGACGACAATGCTCACTTGCCTCCGCTGATCCAAAGCGGTGTATTTGCTTTTGTCTGCTAGACCTGACTTGGTCAGCCTAGCTTGGGTTCACGTCAGCTCACAGATCTTGACATTATCTTGTAAATCATTGCACAGGACAGGCAGGGGCCGATTCTTCCTATGAAAGCAGCGTAGCCTGTTCTGAGACGGGCATGGGGCTTTCCAGAGAGGGCTCTGCTCCCTTTCTGCTTTGAGAGTGACTGTCCGTGGAAGAAGCAGGCACCTAGTGTTCTTGCTGTAGCCCCTGTGGGCGGAGGGGCCTTACAGTGACCTCTTCTGTCTTAACAGGTCTGGATTATTTTTAATTTTTATTTATTTAAGCAGCATATCACCGCCTAGCTTCTAGTTGTAAGAAATGTGGTGTGATCGTACCTGTCAGAACCTGTTTCTGTGAGCCAGGAGTAGGCTTGAGCGTTGCCCAACTTCAAACACAGGAAAGACTACGCCTGTTTCATTGCTGTGGGTTTTCCTGCATGGTAAATACTGCTGGCATGGGCCCTGCAGGCTACAGTTGTGTGTGAGAACACTGTCTCACCAGGCAAGTTCACTGCGCTTAGCAGTTCAGCTATGAAAGTCTATACTGCCTCAGCTAGCTGCTTTCCATCATACTGCATGTTTAAAAAAAAACAGCTTTAAAATTGGTATAATTAACAAGAGCTCGCAGATAAGAAGGGAATATCCTGAAAAAGTTGGTGTGGGCTGGGAAATTGTGTATTTTATCTGTGTTTGATAATGATGGTGGCCTTCTGCTTTCAGCTGTCTGTGTCATTCAATCCATTCCAATCTTCAGTGAAACAGGGAAATTTAGTCTGGGATTGCCAAATCCACTGAACGTCACAATCCAGTTTTCATTTTTGCTTCAAATATACCTTATAGCCTTGTTTTTAGGTAAGATATTTAATTGTATTTCTCACTATTGAAATAAAAAGGCCAGTTTCCTCTGAATGAGTATATTTTTCAAAGAAAATTGAATTCCTGCATCTTGAGGATCATGGCAACACAAAATTGCTTGAGGTTAAGCATTATCCTTGCTGCTTGTTTATGTAAATTTGTCACTGATGGAGGGGAACACATCTGCAATTAGCACTGGTTAGCCTCCCCAAGAAGGAGACCTTGGTAACAAGTTAGCAGCATTATCTACGGATCACTTGGGTTAAAAGAGTAATTTTTACATGTATTTATAGCCTCAGTATACTTAGTTTCACCTTTTACATGGTATTTTGAGTTTTGGAATGATCTAGTGGAAATCTAAACATAATTTCAGATTAAAGCAATGTTTAACTAAACTGCATTATAATCACTAGTGCAACATGAAGTCATGTTTTTCCAGGAAACAATATAGAAGGCTCTTTACATAGTAGTATATTTGAAGAAGAATGGTGCTTCATACATATTTGGTTTCTGGTGTTACATTTTTAAACATAAGTTAACTTTGTAGTATGCACACCCAGTCCGTTTGGGTATCCAGAACTCAGCAGAATCTAACCTAGAATTTTAACCTGAACTTTCACTAGATTTCTTCCCTTTCACAGACGTTGCTTAAAGAATACCTTTAATCAAGTTTCATTCTGAAATACCTGTTTGATCCTTCCCCAGCTCTGCACAGCCGGTGGTGTAACTTTTTTAAAAGCGACGAACCAACCTTCTGAGCAGCCCCATACCAAAGAACCTGTGCAGCAACTCCTGCCTCACCCCGCAAGAAAAAACTTGCATTATCTTTCAATGCTACACACACCCTTAAACCATCGCTTTTTTTGTGTGGTGGTTGGTTTGTTTGTTTGTTTTTTGTCGTTGTTTTTTTAAAATTTGGTACAGCCATCTAGCATTAAAAAGATGCAATAATGTCCTACCTAAACACTTCATTCTTTTTCAGGGGTATATATAAACTTCTGTTACCTCTACAAGCAAAGGAAACAGCACCTTGGACCAAAGAAGAGAAAGATGAAGTAAAGGAGGACTGCAGTGCTTTCTTATCTGACTTATCTCAATGACAAGATAAGCCTCTAATTCTTACGGTTTTACCCACTGTAATGTAAAGAATTTTGTAAAATTAAATGATCACGCTAGATTTCATGATTTCATAGTGAATTCAGGTAACATTCCCGTATACTGTATTTTGTTCCCTTTCAATCATGTATGCATGGCATTTACCATTGAACAGTAACATTTAAGCTTGTATCCTGTCAACTACCATATTAGAAAGAAATCCTATTATCTGCATATAATATGCTTATAAACAGTGGAGCAGCACTACATAGAAATAATGTTTATCTTTTAATTGGGTATTTGCTGTCAATATTGCATGCAGATAGGGCTTCTGATGTCGGGATATACTATTAGCTGGCACATGCTGTTCCTAGGGTGGATCTGGATGGCAGGAGGAGCACAGTCTGAGACCACTGTGAACGGCGTTTGGGTGTTTATTAACAGTTGAGGTAAACTTGCTCAGCACATACCCCCCTTTTCTTCTGCAGCATCCTGATGCTGCAGAATTAAAACTGGAAGTAGCTAATGTCCATTTAAATTCTACCAACTTAGTGTGTTTCTAGTTTAGCCTTAACCGAATAGGAGCGCTGTGTGGATCCTAGCATTCCTGTAGCAACGCATCCTTATCCAGTCATTCTGTGATATGGTCAGAAATGCTTTCCTGGTTGGTAATGCAAGCACTGAAACATAACAAAGTAAGGAAACATAGATACCAGCTTTCTCCTAGCATGTGAACCTGAACAGAACTCCATCCCACCCATGCAAAGGAAAACATGGAACTGTCATGGGAGGCGAGGCTCCTCTAATCATTCCTGGCAGGGCTGTAGCTCCTGTATTTCTAGCCTTCAGAAAGGCAGTAAAGATTGCTTTTCTACTTAAACTTAGGGGTGCGACTGAGAATTTGGTGTATGTATGTGCTTTGTTGGCTGGCCCCTGATGGGATGGAGTAGCGGGTCAAAATAACCGTGTATTATTTTGATATCTCTCAGTAAGGGAGATCCCACACAGGGTTTGAAGGGACCCTTTCCTCTGTGCTTGCTTTAAACAACAGCAACAATAAAAAAAGAGAAGCTCCTCCCACATTCCAGGTCATCTACTCTCTCACCTAGAAACCTTTGTTTCAGTTGACTTTATATCAGCATGCCCTTCTTCACACCTAGCCTCCGGTATGTAATTCCAGATCCCTCTGGCCTCCTTAATCCAGTTTAGAAAATGTACGAAAAGTTTGCTCTAAACCGTATTGTGGTTATGAACAGGTTGCTTCACAATAACTGCCACCACCCCCAGGGCAATGCAAAGCAATGCCAGCAATCCAGAACAGGCACTGAAGTTGAGATTAGCTTAGTGCCATGTTACTGTTTATCTTTTTCTACTGTAAAACAATATGAATCCTCCAGAAAATTATTTTCTATATTAAAGGTAACAAACAGCTTAATGTTTGTGATACGGACCCAGTGATTGTTACTGTAAAGGGAGGGAAACAGTGTTATATGGAGATTTTAACAAAGAATTGGTACAAGCTCCACGCTGCATTTCACAAACGTGTTCTGTCAACAAAAGGAATGATGCAACTTCTCTTTAGGGATACTTGAGGCTCGTACTCAAAGGAGAGTGCAGCTTACTTTACTCAGAAGAGTTGAGCATTATTTACACAGTATTTCACTATAGCACACACTGTACCTATGTTTAAAGTATGTCAAAGGATTGAATTAGCTGAGTAATGGAACAGCAAGGATCACGTTCATACTTTAATTTCTCCACTGGGCATTTAAACTTCTGTTATGAAATCCGTATGTATTCATACATGATATTTCTCAGTGAAATTGTGGTACCTAGTGCAAGCTGTCATGGGTCTTACACTACTGAATTTTAATCCTTCAGAAAGAATGTGTTTCTATAATAAAGATTTACAACCGAATTTTGCTTTAGTTCAGTTGTTTGTTCTTTCCCTGAATGTGAGAAGTTGTATAATTTAACTCTTGTGATAAACAGCTGGGAGCCAAGCCTTTACCAAGTCAATGTTTTAGGCCACACAGCCTAGTTGCTATGAAAATGGAACAAATCCGACTTAAATTTTCATGAAGAATTACTCTTTATTAATATTACACAAATAAAAAACGTCTCACAAGATTAAGTTACTTTCACAAGCATAAGCACGGCAATGCAAGTAATGATTAACTCTCATTACGGCAGTACAGACTGGCTTTCAAGTTGGGCATAAAATTACTGACAACACCCTGAAATTAGCTGTGTATCTGATCTTGCACAGCGATTCTCACATGTTTTCTTTGGACTAATTAAGTCAGTGTATAAAGTATAGTAGCTGCCTTTTAAGATACTTTTACCAGTGAGTTCAGTTATGTAGTAACCGCATTTTGGGGAGACCAAAAGCCATGAGCAGTCTGCTGCCTGTGATGGCATTTTCTTTCTCTCCTCGCATGTACTGAATAACTTCCACCCATCATCCAACACAGTAATTGACTTTGGGACACTTTCCACAGTTTCCAGGTCTGACTAAAGCATCCACAAACTAGCTACATTTATTTAGAGAGCACTGATGCGGGTAAGGGACCGCATTTTCACAGGAAGTTCTCCAAACAGTAATTAAACAGGCCCTAGAAAGTAAACGGGACAAGAAAATTTGAACCACTTGAGTCTTAATCTACAGAAGTTCCCTAAATGGAGACTTCACATTCTTTCAGTGCTGCTACTGGAAAAGTCTGTCTGCAGCGGAGCAATGTTATGATCATAGGCAGCATATTCTGATGCACCAGTACTTGCCACTTTAAGCTGCTGAGCAGCATGTGTGAGCTGAAACGCTGCATCAGGATGAGCTGTGTCAGGAAGCAGGGTGCATTCCCGCTCCAGCATGTCTGCCACACCTTTCAAGAGGTCCAAAAAGCCAAAGGCCAGAGCTGCCTTTCGTAAACGATTAAGTTCCTGCAAAGAAGGAAAACTCCTTTTAAAGCCACTGTAAGCCTTTACATAAAACATGGTTTTCTTACTTTTTTTTTTAAAGGCAAGCTTATTCACTTAGAGGACAATAACCTGAGTGATCAGTACAGCTGCTGGAAACTGCCCAGCTGCTCACGAGATAAAAAATGCTTCAGGGCTGAAGATGATTGATAGTGGCACAACTAAACAGTCGGTTTTCCCTTGATCCCTTCCTATAAATCTTCACTTCTCCCTTTTCCCTTTTGTGCATTCAGTTATTGTACCTGCCTGTTTTGTCTGTGTCCCAGCTGGGAGCAGCCTCCAGCTTAGCCTTCACTGACTGCTGCCTTTAACCACAGTGTCCAGCAAAATGTATATATATTGATTTTTCTTCACTATAAACTGACAAGTGCTTATGTGCATTTAGGCAGGGTATTCATTCTTGAAGTCTCTGGGGGCTACAATAACAAACTCCTTCAGCACTAAGCTTACAAGGGGAACAACAATTACCTCCAGCTACAGTCTAGATTATGGATTATTATGATGTGGCCAAATGTGCCTGGAATTTTGTCTTTCTCTGCTTCAGTTGTAGAAAAAATGTAGGAGACATTTTCAGACTCAGAATGACATCTGTGTTCCTATTCATCTCTCATCCCTCTATTTCTGCCTGGACAACAGCATAAAATCTGCAAAGAAGTTCACCACTGAAGTAGCAGGGATCATGAGGGGCACCTGCAAACATGACACATCTATACCACCCTGCCAGAGAACGTGGTGGCAGGAAAACCAAACCCCCTTGTCTCACCTTAACTAGTCTGTAAAAGAGACCCAGGATGTCTCCTTTACAGAACCATGTATATTTTTGCAGAGCCCTACAAACCGGCACAGAACATACCACAGACACAGACAGTATTGTTCCTCTGTCAAATCACCGCTATCACTATGGATGAAATTTGGGCCAGCCTGAAACGTTACTCACTTTATAGAAGGTTTGAGTTTTTTCAGGGAGTTTCCTTGCATTTCTCAAGATCTTCTGTACATCTGTCTGCAGAAAAGAAAAAAAAAAATCTTGGCAACTGCTGGGGAAGCTGCAGAAAAAATCCTCAACTATTTATTGTTAAATTATCCTGACCATTGACAAGACTGCAGCTCACAAAGGCTGCAACATAAACAGTAATTATACTAAATCCAATAAACTAAGCCAGATGTTACACTGGAGACACAGCTTTCATTATACAGAAAGCTATGCTTTCTGATTGCATTTTAATCATGACATTTTAAAGAGGCGGTGTTTATAAAAATGAAAGAAAAGCAATAAAGCAACTACATTAAACAGACAAGACACACACAGACTCCACTTTGCTGGTAAGATGGCTACTGCTGATCAAAGGAAAGCATTGAGTCCAAAACCTGTATCACTACCTGGAGGCCACTTGGTTTAATCCATACTGTAACATTCTGTGCGTAACTGCGCTTGTTCTTGGGTTGCAAGGGGAAAGGGCTCTTATTGTCATCCTCTCCGTAAGGATTTTCTTTCGCATCTGGGAGAAAAAAGAAAATAAACAGACTTAACAACTAAGATTTGGCACAGTCATTCATGCAACACTGGATGTGTAAGAGTTATTCAAATGAGTGTGACAAGTACCTGAAATGGGTCCAAGCTGTGCCATCTTCCCCAGCCATGGAAGGGGCTCAGGACCAGGTTCAAAGAGCGACATCATGAGGTTTGATTTCTTCTTGCTATCAGCTTGTGAATAGAGCATTCCATACCACTCTGGCCTGTTGAAAAGAGCAAATCCCAAAGGCTGAAAATCTTCCGCCCCTCTTTGCCTAGAATTTGCCTCCCTCCCACTGTGTAGAGGCTCACTGTTGCAATTTATACTGGCAGAAACATATCCACAATTAAAAATCCACAGCTTTTTGTCTAGCAGTGCAGAGTTCTGTACAGAATACAGATATAAATAAGCATAATTTATAAATAAAGCATAAATGAGCAAAGTCAGAGATTTTTCAGGCAGACATCCAGCTCCATACCCCAACTGGACGACAGCAACCATGCCTTCCACTTTCAGGCTGCCGTGTAGTAAAACACAGAAGTTGGGGATTTTCCCGGCAATCTGATTAGCTGAATTCTCATCTTCGGTGTCATCTGTGATCCCAGGGCCCACCTCATCACCTTCTGGGGAAGAATAAAAGCAAAGAAAGAGATAACATAAGAATAAACTCAAACACACTAGCTCAATTTCCATTACACCACCCTGTATTTTCTGCCATGCAAGAGTTAATTAATACTTTTGTAGAACGAACAGCTGCTAAATGAACTGTTTGGGCAAAGTGGCACTATAATGTTATATAAATATTCCACTGCATCCTACTCACAAAACAGTTAACAAAAAACTGCAAATAAAACCTCAGCTTTGAAGAAACTAGAAGTGAAATGAAACGGCACCAAGAGTCTGGCAACAAATACACGTCTGCTTCTGAACCAAAAGCATCCTGAATTTCAAGTCCTCCTCTCCTATGCAATTTGTGGTCATTATGAGAAACTTACTATGTTTTAGCAGCTGGAATACAGCTGTGATTTACCTGTTAATATCTTCTAAGGTGAAAGGCCTAGCAGGATAAGAGTGTTAATAGAGAGATGAAAGCATATCTGGAGCTTTCATTCTTCTTTACCAAGAGAAATCCCACTTTCTCTTTGCTCCACTCCAAGGCCATGACAAAAGGAAAGGGGAAGTCCTTCTTATCACAGGCTGATGCACACATCCTCAAAGCCTACACCAGTCATTTGCATAGATACATATATACTTGGCCCCAGTGAGGAGCAATTAATGCTCAAGTACAACTGAGCAATCTAGTTGTGATTAAGATCAGATTTTTCACAACAACAAATCATTCCAAGAACCAATTAGATGCAGGCATTAAATATTCATCTTGCACCACATACTTCATGGCCCATAAATATTTTTACCTTTAAGTTTAGCATGTTCTATTAATAATGATGCTATGAGGACACTGTTCCCTCTATTAACTTTCTAAACAACACAGTACTCAAAAAAAGAGAGAGCTTGTGTTCAAGGTTTTAATTTTAATGTAACCACACAAACATGTCTTTAGAGACATCTGGCATTTTGATAGAGCATAAAACCTGTGCTTCTAGTCTAAACCACCACAGACATTACAAGGGAAGTTTAAAGCAATTTTTGCTAAAAGAAACAAAACTTGCTCACCTCTGTTAAGTGCAATGGGCAGTACCAAGTGTCTGGACAGGACAGGAGGGCTAGAAATGTCAGCTATATCTACAAAACCAACAATTTCTAGATCTGTGGGGAGACAACAGGTTTAGGTCAGATTTGGAAATAGCTGAAATGTATTCAGAGTCAATTTAACATTACAACTTGTTACACCACTAAGTTTCCTGAAGCAGTGACTAGAGGTAGCACAACAGAGCCCCAACCTTCACTGGGGTTTCTAGATGTCAGTAAGATACAAACATTCATACATAATACTGTAACACTTTAAGATGAGAACATAATTTCCATCACACACATACTGTTGTCCCATGAACCGTGCTGCAAGACAAATACAGAATTGTGCACGTTGTTTTTTACGCTGTACCCAACCTACTGGCATTTTAAATTCAAAAGGAGAGAAAACAGAGGTTATCTTTAAGTATAAGGGTGTAGCTAGACTAAACCAAATCTACTAGCTTCCAGCTGGCATCACAGAACCTGCAGGAATTCCCATTCAACTCTCTGGCAGGGTTAGCCCCAATGGGCCATGTTCCTAGGACTGGGAAGACCGAGTTGTCGTTCTTGAGTTTTATATGCCCACTGGAAGTTGAAATGCAGCTCCACCTCATACAGACTTGTGGGCATTTGCTGGTAAAAGGCCGAGGCAGCCATGTCCTTCATGCTCAGCCTTGTCCGACTTCCTCCCCACTTCTTGGCTGCAAGAAATGTTGTATCAGGTTCATGTCTTTTAGCCACATGAAGGTTTTGGTGTGTGGCTTAGGCCTAGCCTTTGACCAGCTCTACACTGGCAGAGGTGTAGAGAGTACCTGCTTTGTAAACT
>NW_008824499.1:2998432-3003617 GCF_000699105.1 Pygoscelis adeliae | reverse complement strand
TACACGAAGCATGGTGACACATGTTGTGCTCTGCTATGGACACAGGTCCATATGCGTATGGCACAATTAGAAATTCAATGCATTTCCAACCTGTACTGCAGCTGGAACTGGAAAGCACAGTCTTTTCCTTGACAGCCCAAGCAAAGGACCTGGCCCAAAGGCAATTCAATCAATTTTTCTCATAGCTGAATAATGAACAGTTGATTAAAGCCATGGAGGAATTCAGGGGCTGAGCACACCATACGCTGCGTTTTAATGCACACAGAACAAAATTTCCTTCATGCCAAATTCCCATCTTTGGAATGATAGGAGGAACTCTAAGACTGAATGCAACACAAAGCCTCCCTCATTAAGACACACTGCATGCTCTTTTTCTTTGCTTTTGCTATTTTGGTACAGACACACTCATTCCTATTTAAACAGTATGCAACTACAAACAAGAAGCAATCACACCCCAAATGAGAAATGTTTTTTCTCTTGCAGATTATAAAAAACCCAAACAAATCAAGGCAGTCTTGGTGGCAGTAATTTCTGGGTTGCAGTTCACTTTGCAAAATTTTACCACTATTGTGTCCTTATTCACATGCACATTTTGTTGATGAACGCAGAAAAAAAGGAAGTCTACAGGACAGATCAAGGGAATGAAATTGCCCGTAGAGCTAGAAACTCACAAAAAAGAAATTATCCGAAAGGACACCTGGGCATACGATCTAACCAAGTCATTCTCTTTGCACTTCCCAAATAGCACAAAGCCAGCAGGAACTCCCATCGGCTCCCTTGCAGAGTTAGCCACATTGGGGTGTCACTGAGGGTGCCAGCCTTTAGCTCAAGAGCCACAGCACTCTCTTGCCTGACTGGAAAGAACAACAAAACACATGTGGCCAAGTGCACTGCTGAGGACCTGAGAGCAATTTTGATGCTATAGTTCAAACTTAATTTTTAAAGCAGAGCAGTGAAGTTCAGTGTATTCTCTCCAAGAAGCGTACCTGGCCATTGGCAAGTCACAGGCATGGGCTATCTACAGACTACCTGCTGTTCATGGGTGAAGTGTCCACTAATGGGAGGGCTGAGAAAGGTTTGCTTTGCACAGTTGTTTATAAAAATAACCTGGTATTGGTAAGAAGTGCCAGGATGACAGACAAAGATTTCATAAATCTCAAACTTTACTTGCGCTGCCTCACCAATTCTTCTCGACTCCACTCCTAGTGGATTCCTTGAAGAAACCTCCACAAAGATGCTAGTTTGTCTCACCTGATAATACAGAGTCTTTCTGATAAACACGCCTCTCCTATCCTCCATGAAGCTTATGAGGGTATTCATGGAAAGCAGCCTGTGGCTGTCTTCATCAGTCTTTGCCCCTAGAAATTGGCACCCTGAGCTTAGAAAGTGCCTCTACTCTACTCCACTCCACTCCAGCCCTTTCACCAGGTACACATGGCTGAAACAGGATGATGTTCTTGTCCCCCGGTACCACACATACCAAAAAAATTACAGTCAGCAATTGATCCTTGTAGAGAGAAAGTGGATGAGAAAGTAACTATACAGGATAAGAGGTGGTAGTGAAAAGGTAGAAATCAAATGGATTTAAGTAAAAAAGCAATCGAAGATTTGTTACCTGTATTAATTGCTTTAGGAATGGGGTCTATTTCCTCATCTATAATGAAAGGTTCTGGTCTGGGAAATACTTGCACATCAGATGTTAAGTGGCCACACTTGAGAACAGCATGGAATGGTGTATAAGCCAGGTCTATTAGCTTTCTAGAACACGATCAGTTATTATTAAGGAAAACATAATACATAGCAAATGAAAATAGTTTGTCTAAAGCACACTAACTTAGCTCCCAAAACTTTTTTTTTAACTAGAGTTAATTCAATAGTTCTAGCATTGCTAAATTACGAAACAAAGCAGCATATTATCACACCGATGGCAAACTAACAATAATTGTGGAAATTAGTATCTTCTATCTGCTAATCATAAACAGAGGCTATGATTTGGTTACATAATGATTAAAATAAATATTGACCTTAACCAGTGAAGGTCAAGATGAAAATACAGTTAACAAGATCATAAACTAAAAGAAAAAAAGGTTAATTAGAACACCTCATATCATCAGACTTCTTATTATATTTGTTTTCCTTTACAGATACTAACTGGAAACCTTCACAAAGGCATATTATCTACAAGTCTACTAACCCAAACATCGACTGTACATTCTTCAGGCAAAGGGGTCCATCAATGGTGAATATTTGCCCTTCCCCATTGTTTAAATCTATGAGCCGCTCCAGGCAGTCTAAGGAGTCCGTGCTTTGAAGCTGTAAAGAAATAAAGTGAAATGTTTTTGTTAAGTTTTCTTTTTACTCTCTTTTTACTAACCAGTATGTTTTCAGAAAATATACACAACACAACAAAAAGTATCTGATTGGATGCTATCATGATTTTTTGTTATCTCACTCCTTTCTGAATAAACCAACACTCATGGTCTCCCAGGAAATGTACTCCTTATGTTGCATTTATATTACACCAGATGAAATAATCATAGAATATCTCGAGTTGGAAGGGACCCATAAGGATCATCAAGTCCAACTCCCAAGACATTGCTTTATCATGTTAGGTTCTGCTTTGAAAGCAGGTTCAAGCAACCAAAAATCCCAGAAGCTCTCAGTCTTCAGGAGCACAGGAATGCTTTAACTAGTATAACATTTTATTGGTAATGCTAAGTTTCCAGCTCCTTCAGGATCATATAATTTTTAGGAGGGAAGGCAGATAGAATTCTTTTTGAGAAGTTCTTAGAGAATGCTTGTGAAAGCACCTAAACTTATCAGTAATAGAAGATTTATTTTAAACATTTTCCCAGTTATCCTGATGTGTAAACAATGCTTCAATCCATCAACTTAATCAAGAGGATCATCCTTGATAAAGACCTTGAAGCTGAAATACCTATTGCATGCCTAAGTAGAAAATCCTTCTGTGATAGACAGAAGAATATAGGTGTCAGGTCAAAAGCAATGCTATTAATAAAACCTAATCTAAGGAACTTCAGTCTATATAGGCTTCTTTTGAAACATTTTTTATTCAACAGAATTCTAACTACTGTGAAGATTTTTAAAGCTGATACTGAGATTTTCAAAGGTACCTGAAGAGAAAGAAAACAGCCACCTTTCCTTCAAAACTAAGGGAAGTTGGCTTGAACACCGGCTTAGAGACTTTAGAAATTTACTCACTCACATTTCTGCATAAAGCTATTGCTGTTTTAAGTGTTGAGCATCTTTGCAACAGAAGTAATTAATTCAAGAATTTAATTGTAGATTAAGAAAAGATCCAAGACCCATTCAATGTCATTAATGCAGTAAAGGTAGTAATATCAACAGAGAAATAAAAATTGCATAATATTCCCCAAGGAGAAACTGACATGATTTATAAAGATTATGATAATAATGCAATAGTAGTAGATAACAATAGTGCAGTAATAAACTTTAAAAAAGATACTACAGTTAAATTTCACCGAGTAACTAACACTAAGCACCAGAATGTCAACTAAACTTTAAAACTAAGCACAAGAACATCAAAGTATATTTTGTGCTGACCCGATCATGAGTTCAGAGAAGAACAGTAATTATCCAATGTAATAAAGAAGAAGGTATGTGTTAAAGGCATCACCTCTTCGAGATTTGCCATGCACATGACATACAACTTGGATGGGAATGGGAAAGGCAACGGAAACCGGTTGCTTTCACTTCGCTGGTTGTGAGTAGCTAGCGAGTGCCGTAGGGAGCCTCTGCCGATCCCCAAGCAGCCATCAGTGACAAGAACAACCTTGAATGAAAGAGGATAGATTAGCATTTCCAAGTAAAGACACACCTCTGTCTGCAGAGGGCAACTATACACCAACACATTTCAGTAGCCTTCCTAGCAGCATGCACTTCTACACTGAAAAACCCGGCTCACACGGGGATTTCCTCCACTGAGCTGGGGAAAGAATTGCGAGTAAGATTTCCAGAAACAGGTACATAAATGACAAATTGAAGGTTTAACCATTGCAATTTAAATTACGTGCATGGTAAGTATAAATTTTTTTGTAATTAGGCAACTGCACTAAAATTTCAATTTCATAGCCAGAAACACACCATACTGTGCATAAACACGGCCATTTTTAAGTGTACACTAGAAAAACAGTGACTATACAGCCAAAAATGCAGCCTGCTGCTGCTGGACTCAAGACCTTCGGGTTTATTTTCAGATGGAAGATAAAGGCCAACTATGACCATTTCTTCTGCAGAATCTGGATGGCGACCCAACTTCCGCCACAAGCCACAGAAGCCATATAAAAGGTGGTATTAATTACCCTAACTCTTTGCAAACAAATACAGCTGCAGTATGCTCACATTTTGCAGCAGAACTATTAAAGCAAAAATACTTATTTTTCCGTTCAGTTGCACGTCCAAAGTCACTCCTTGTAGAAACCTGCACTAACAGGTTATGCTGAATAATGGAACTATTTTCACTCAGCTGAGACCCAGTCATTTCCAGAGTAGTAAAACAGCTGCTCTTTCAACACTGCACAGCAACAGCAGGCATTATTTTTGGCTGAGAGGTAAGGAAAATCAAATCCAACTGAAACTCAATGTATAACTGCTACATCCAGATTTGTATTCTCTCTTCATGCTCAATCTCTCTCTTTTGCAGTCGCTTCAGTTACCATCTGAACTGTTGCTCACCCGTAATGTTTTTCACCATTACAAGATTCTGCACAGTACCTTCCCCACTGCCTTTCATCACCCCAGCACCTGAAGTTCCAGTAAAATGAGCCATGACACAAATGAGAGACCAAATTGTTGAGGTCTAATCTATGCTTGGTTTTTACACCCTTCTAGTTCTTTGCTTTGAATGTCTGCTTTTCCAAGGTGCCTTTTATCCTTGTTAGACTATGAAACATTGCCTAGACAATAAACCTCTGTCTTTTTCCTCCTTAAGGAATATTGCTTGAGACATCTTCCTAGCTCACTGAGCTGCAAAATTACCGAACTGAAATCCTAACGCAAAGAGCAACAGGCTCTTAAGTGTCTCAGAAAACTGAGGGCTAAAAGCAGACTTTGCCATAAGAGGCAGGAAATTCAGAAGGCTGAGAGCTGCAAGGGCTGAATGGAGTGTGTGAGCAGATGCATGCCAAATGACTCATTAGGGAAA
>NW_008824499.1:2997956-2998411 GCF_000699105.1 Pygoscelis adeliae | reverse complement strand
CACTCAGCAGTAGTCCCAGGCTGTTGCTTGCGACCTGGAACTGTTACAAGCCCTGAAAACCATCAGGTACCGGAGGAGAAAGGTTACTGTATGTGTGACGATATCCTTTCCAAACTGAGTGAGGCTCCTGGGACAGAAGATTGCATCCAGATCAAATGCCAAGCCTCCAAAATAGTACTCTTGGGCCAGATTTTATAATCCACTCCACTACAATAACATGCTGGACAGGAAGCAGTCTAGTTTTTTGCTGCTGAATATTTTAATAAATATCACCTTCTGTTCATATTCCAAATATATCCGAAATACTAATTCTTTGTCTTCCTGTAGCACCAGCGTGCCTGAGAGTATTCAAAGTTTCCAAATTACATTTCCATTTCCATCTGCAACTTAGAGGGAGTACTAAGTATACGCTGGATCCTAAGAACAGTGAAATCAGTTGTACCTGGCAAGGAATT
>NW_008824499.1:2995722-2997934 GCF_000699105.1 Pygoscelis adeliae | reverse complement strand
TTCCTGCTGGACAATATTACAAACGCCCAGCAGCGCTGACTCTAGACAGGTTTTGTCATAATCATCCATGTTACTTAGGGCTTCCTGTAAAGACAAACACCGCTGTCACTGCTGGGTGAAATATCACTACCAGGAAACACAGAAAAGTTATTCACAGTTCTGTGGTAAGCCGGTATGTTTGCTTTGCGTTGTAACACAATGCGAAGTGCTATGTTCTTATATACGACCTGCAAAGTTAAAAAAAGAAAGAAAGAAAGATATAAGAAATAGCGAACGATATCATGAGACAACAATGAAAGCGGACTTTGAAGAAACGATAATATTACAAACACAGCTCTTTGGGACAAAAAAAATCCTTTGCATGTCTCAAAGAAACAGTAAAGTCAAAACTTGAAGCAATGTCTAACATGAAACACTTAGCTCAGAAAATCCTCCCAGCTGTCAGAGCAACTTTAACTTCTTAGTGATTCAGAAAGTACACCACAAGGAGCTTGTCTCACAAAAACTCTTTGGCAGAGAGAGTAACAGAATCCAAAACTCCTATCTGCATCCTGTTTCTATAACCATAAACCAGCTTTTCTCCTTAAAATAAAAACTTCACACTTAACACAGCATCATAAGAAGGGTGCAGCTGTAAAACTAACATGCTAGAGGAGTTTGGCTGGATTCGTGGCTTTCAGAAATTCCTCAGATGAACTCTTAGTGGCGGGGGGAAATAAAGCAAACAGAATGCACTGGCATTCATCTACTAAAATGCAAATGTAACAGAGAATATCTTTTAAACTCTGTATGTTTCACAACTGACAAACCTAAAACATGGTGCCCTGTGACAGCAACATACCATTTCGTCTCAATACTAGGCATGATAACCGGATACATATGTACAATTTTTACTGGATTCAGAGACTTTCAGTGCCTTACTGCATTCATATGAAATTTCTTTCTTGGACTTTATCCTTTCTGTTTTCTCCCAACTTCCCACTGCATCTGTGAGGCCTAAAATCACTTCATTCTCATTCTTGCCCTGCTTCAACTGGTACACACTCTTAAAAGCATCTTCTCTATACCAAATCACTTGACTCAGAATCTTTCTAAATGGTCCTGTCTGCTGCATCATTTATCAAGAGCAAATCAACAACTACAGACAAAAGTGTGAAACTCACAGAACCACTGGCATTTTTAAGAGCTTCATCAGGCAGCCCTTTCCTTCATCCCCACTTTTAACTTAAATAACTGCACTCCAGAGGTCACCTGCAAAGGTACCATTTGTGAAGTAGAAAAACGTTTCAAATGCATTGATTTCACGTATCCTTAAAATACAGATAAAACACTCAATTCAAGGTGTTGTGCACAGGACGATATGAAATCCCACAATTTCACCATGATTTGGAAACATGCGTGGGGTTTTGGTTTATTTTTAGATGTTGACAGTTTACTGCTTTTGTGTTTCATGCAGCCTACCTGCAGCGTGTTGTAATCTCTTGTAAAGGGCACCATCAGCTCCCAAAGTGACGAAAACACCACCAAGGCCGTGAACTCCAGCTTGTAGTTGGTCGCCATGTGCTCGAACAGCATGGTCAGGCCATGAACAGCCAAGTGTTTCCGCTGGTACTCCTCGGAGCCCTCCACCGACACCGGCCGTGTCATGGAGAGCGACACATCCATCACCACCACCGTCGGCATGATGAGCTGCTCCTCTCTGCTACCGTTGCGGAGAACAGCGATTCCCTGCATGGAGGGGGAAGAAAAAGGCCACACATGATTATTGAAGCCGCAGTTATGAGGCAACGTGTCTCGCCCTCTCAAGTGACCCCACTGTGCAGCAGGGGAAGTGACAATTACCCTTTGGCCCCCCAAAACGTGGGATTTAGCACAGATTAAGTCAACAGATCTGCTCCTGAACCACACACAGCACATCCAGCCGCTGTAAAGGCCTGGAAACGGTGAGCGCCGCCAGGGCTGAGTCTCGAGGAGGGAAAGGGAGCAGCAGGGGCACCCCGAGGGCCGAGGAGAGGCCCGGGAACCCCCAACAGGCAGCCAGCCCTCCCTCCCACGCCTTCCCCCTCAGCGGGCCCTCTCCCGGGGACGGCTCGGGGCGTTTCGGGGGCTGAGAGGCGAGTGAGGCGAGAGGGGGAAGGGAAACGGTGCCGCTCACCCCCGGCCCGCCGTGCCGCCATGGGTCCGTCGCAGAAAGCGTCCCCCCCCGAACGCG
>NW_008824499.1:2987261-2995644 GCF_000699105.1 Pygoscelis adeliae | reverse complement strand
GGGAAAAACAGTGTTTTCAGCAGTAAAAGCAGGAGAAGTCTGTAATACTGCATACATTAGGGAAAGCAGTTCAGTTAGACGCCCGTATTGTGGAAAAGTACTGCCACGATGAAATAGACTGCTATGCACAGAGAAGAGCTTATGCGTAAGCGTCCCGACGGGCTGGTGGGCCTCCTTCTCCCAGCTCTGTAAAGGTGGGAGTAAGGATAGGGGGTTCAATAAACGCCGTTGCAAAGCTCGGATGTACCCCTGCAAAACTGTCTATTCGGACAACAGTTTGCTTTAAAATTATCAAATCATCACTTTTGAATTCCCCTGTCACAAATCTGCAAATTGGATTTTCATGAGCGTTATATCTTTGGCCGGGAATGTTGTTGTTTCTTCCTTTGTGGAGCTGCACCATATCAGTGCCACTTGGTAGAAAAGAGTTACTGACACCATCCTCAGGTGGCTCTGCCAGCGAGGGGCTGGGCCCTGCAGCACCCCTCTGCCTCGGTGATCGTGGTGCAGGACCTGAGGGACTTGTCCAGGAGACAGCGAGTTTTAAACCTCCCTCTGGCATTGCAAAGTAGATTCATATTGCAGCAAAGCTGCAGAGCTTTGCAGAGCTGCTTGTCTGGTCAGCCGTACGAGATGCCTCAAAATGAAGCTACGTGCAAGCTGTCTTGTTTAAGTGACCACTGGTCCATGTAGAGGACCAGTGTGATTCACCCCCGCTGCTCTCTTCCATAGCTGCCGTGAGAACGATACGTGTCTCACGGTTGGCACTTTCATCTGGTAGTTTGTAATGGCGATAATCGCCTGCCCTTATACTGAGAATAACCTGTAGTAGCAGACAAAGATATTGGCTTCAGAGATAGACCCAAATCTATACAATACTATTTAATCTTCTTAGGGACTGCAGGTATTAAACTGGATTGGCTATTCCTCCAGTAATATGTCCTTCACACCTGACCCTCTCTTGTATTAGAACTCCGCCAGCAGAGGCATCGTGAAAATGGGATCATTTTCATCTGCCCGTCTCTCTCTGCAACAGCATCTCCCATCTGGCTGTTAAGTATCAAAGAGGCTTCCAGCACTACGCTCAACCCTTGGTACTCCTCTTCCTCTTGGACAGCACCTTTGGAAGGTAAGCTGTGGAGGTTCATTTGATTGCTTCGGATCTCTTATGACTGAGACAGTCCAACCAGTGAGAAAGGAGTTGATCAGGAGCTGACCTGTAAGAGAACTGCTAAACTTACAAGACTAGAGAAACAAAGAGGCTGATGGTCAGGTATTGTGAAAGGCTGGAGAGCTCTTACAATTGATCCTAGCTTTGGATATGTTTCTGCTTGCAAAAGGTCTTTTAAGCAGCTCATTTTGGAGAGGAGAAGTAAAAACTGTGTTTAAATAGGCATGTGTGTATACGTCTTCTGCTCTCTGTGTGTCATTCTTTTTACTCTCTTATCTTTGTTAGGAAGGGTTATTTTCTAATAGTGTGCAATTTGTTATACATATTATGCAGTTCTGCCATATGCATGCTTATGTTCTTTTTACATATGAAAAGCAAAGCTTGTATCATCTATTTATCTAGGTACTCCCATGACCCTCTATTACTGTTGCCTTAGTGATCCTCCCAGCTATTTAAAAGAAGATAATAATGCCTGTCTTGCAAGAAATTTAGGCTGATTACTTCACTGGGTGTTGTGCAAGAGGGTAAGTGTGTGCTAACTTGCATGAAGAGCTTATCTGAGAATGGCTTGCAGAACTGTGGTTCACATCCAGCTCAAGAATAACGTAACATTCCCAGTCTGGGGGAAAAAAAATAATTCATGAAGAGTGATATTCTAAGGTAAAACATTCAAGCAGTGCTGAAGGGTAAATTCTGTCCAGCCCCAAATCACTGTCTCCATACTGTCACAGCTGCAGGCTCTGTCACTCTGGCATTTACAATTTCTCTCCCTTTCTAAATGCCGTTCAAATAATTATGCAAGATATGCTAATTATCCCCTAATAAAAGGTATGATTACAATTCCACTTTGCCAGTTCTGATTTCTACAGAAAGGCTTGAAAAGATGTAGTCATGGAAACAAATGGATGCTCAGCACCCTCAGTTTTACTAGAACCAAGTATTCTCATGCTTGTCTCAAACCGAAAGAAAAAAGCTCACCATTGCTTGGTTTGTATTCTGTGGGAGTGCAAGGCCGGAGAGCCACGGAGCAGCAGAGCTGGGAACTATCAAGTAGTTTTCATCCTCCTGTTGATGTTACTTAGGTGAATAACCGGTCTGGTAGGAGGGAAGCTTTAACAGCATGATCTTGTCTTCAGAGTGTCATCTTTTCTAACAATTTAAAGTAGGTTCCTTGACAGAAGCCCTATCCTCTCCTCCTGCAGAACACTGACCCTACTGTTAATATTACAGAATAACAGCTGGACTCAAGTGAAAACACAAGTCTTAATAGCTCCTGGATGTGGGCATTAGGTGGAATCAGAATACAGCTCAGATTGCACTGTCTCGGCCAACTCCTCTCTATTAAGCCAAACCTTTGGTTATTAATCAACATAGCCTACAGTCATAAAAAAAAAAAGTCTGAAACCTGAATCTAGATCTGCCTTTACTCATTTAAGTCCATTTCTTTTTATTGAAAAACAGAAAAGCAGTCAGTGAAGTAATGCTACCCAAATGGTGGCAAGTTGCAGTACTTTATTTTTTACACCAGATTTTCTTTTGCAGGATTCTACACTTCGTGTCATGCAGTTTCACTCCTGATGCCTAAGATCAGCTAGAAACTCCAATGGTGGATATAAATGCAAACTGCTGATCAAGAGAAGTCTTCAGTGGCTTCTGGACACGGCTCTGATTTTTGAACCTTTAGGAAATGCATTTACCACGGAGAAGGCGGCTACAACGGAACCGAATCTTTTTCTTGCTTGCCATAGTGTTGGTCCTCTCTCTCTACCAGCTCCAGTTCGGCCCCTCTGCCCTTCCAGCACCACACACAGCACCCCAACCCACGGACCCTGGCAAAGTGACCTCCAGGAACCTCTCCAGCAACAAGATTGCCGTAACAGGCAATGTCACAGCAGCACCCAAAATAAGGCACTGTGTATATGTGGATCCTGAGCCAACTGTGCCCATCACTACATTAGTGGATACAACACCACAGCGAGAAAATGTCAGTGAAAGCTACCCAGATGAAAAGCCACCATATGAGTCCAAAGGAGAATATCCCCAGGACCTATTCAGTGTGGAAGAACGCAGGCAAGGGTGGGTTGTACTTCACATCTTTGGCATGATATATGTATTCGTGGCCTTGGCCATAGTGTGTGATGAGTATTTTGTCCCTGCTTTGGGAGTGATCACAGAGAAGTTGCAGATCTCTGAAGATGTGGCTGGAGCCACCTTCATGGCAGCAGGTGGATCAGCACCAGAACTCTTCACCTCCCTCATAGGTGTCTTCATCTCACACAGCAATGTGGGCATCGGTACCATTGTGGGCTCAGCAGTGTTTAATATCCTCTTTGTCATTGGCACCTGTGCCCTCTTCTCAAGGGAGATACTCCACCTGACATGGTGGCCCTTATTTAGAGACGTCTCATTCTACATTGTAGACTTAATGATGCTCATCCTGTTTTTCCTAGACAGTGTCATTGATTGGTGGGAAAGCCTCCTTTTACTGACTGCCTATGCCACATATGTATTCACTATGAAACACAACGTGTACCTAGAACAATGGGTGAAGCAGGAGCTGAACAAGAAGCTAAATGCTGTGCAGGCAGCATCAGCAGAGCATATGCGGAAGGTTGGTGTCCTTATTGTTCAGAGGGCAAGTTGGAAATAATTCGTTCTAGTGTAAACCACAAAGAAAAACTGCATCTCCTTCACAAAGTGCATATTCAAACAAAACCTCAGAATACAGGTACTGGTCAATAATTATGGTTATAGAATGAGGAAAATGCAATCTAGATAATAGAGATTCTAAGAAATTAGAGAACACCACTAAAAGGGAGTTTTACCCTTGCAATTACTAAAGATATCTGTTGCGGTCAATTATCTACTTTCAAAGACATGTGTGGCATTTTCCTCCCTCAGTTGTCGCAAAGGAGTTTCAAAAAAACCACTTGCAGGAACACATTGTTAGTCTGGGAACACGATCGGACAATTCTGTGTTAAATAGAGGAAAAAAGGCTTCTGGTAAGAGGTGCTGTCCAAACCTTTTGCAGATGAGAGATGTTGGAGGAAATTCTCCTTTTCCATTCTGAAGCTGAGTGTGTTGCTGGGATGCTGGTGGTATCACTTGTTACCCAAACTGCAGCACAGAAGGGGATCTGGCAGCCTTTAGCAACCATTGCCACCTCTCCCAATCAGTATTTGGCAACAAGATCGAAATGCCCGGATCCCATTTCCATGCACTGACCACAGCTGTGTGTGCTCAGAGACGATTCTGTATGCCGCTGGTGCTCAGGCAGGGAGGTTTGTGGCTTGTCTACACGCTCCAGATTTGAGTCCAGTGCCCTTCACTCATTGTCTTTTGAAAGAAGAGTTGATTGCTTACACAAAGACAGTATCTGAGGGTGACCCCAGAGCCAATTACCCTTTCAGACTAGCAGATCTGGCCAGGACATGGTCTCCAGAACATTTGGGGCTTTGTCTTCTTGAGTGTGCCTGCCCGCTTCTTCCTCCTTTGTCCCTCCCCCAGCTGCCTCTTTGTCCTCTTGACCTCTGCTACTGCTGACTGTCAAGCAGAGACCATTAGATTTCAAATTGTCCTCTGGCATTGGCGTGCTTTACTAGTCAGATGTGCGTCACTGGCACTCAAGCATGCTTTGCCCCTTCCGGTCTCGGCACTCCACGTAATTTAAGGAAAGAAAGGAAGACAGGTGAGAATAATCGAAGTGGTGCAGAATCAAGAAAGTGCTTTTCTTTTCTCCTCCTGGTCTGTCTTTCAGCCAGGGCTCAAGGCTGGGAGTCCTGAAAGCTCATATGTTGCATTCCAGTGGGATACATGTGCAAGATACTGCAGCTACACACATACATCACTGTGGACATCACCAATCATCACAAATCGAATCCAACCATTCAGACTGAAGGAAAAAAAAAACCTGCACTTTAAGTTTACAGAGAACTCTCACTAGCACATAGTAGCATGACAGAGAGCTGCTGGACCTAACCCTTGGGAAAAATGAATTACCTATATGGAAAGAAATGCTGATCACTGGAAAAAAATACCCCTTTGCACCTTCACTCTGCCTCTGCTGGAAAATGAGTCAGGATACAGATGTTTGGGGATGAAGTCTGGGGCTGCCTATATCTGTAGGAATCAGATGGTAGAGGCCATTTGAGTCCACCTCCAGGTACCTACATCATCACTGAGGACCTGTAGGTAGAATCCTGTTTCTCTTGGAGGCCACATGGTTTTAAGGAGAGCACATGGTTTCAGCTCTTTCAGTAGCATCCATGAATAGTCATTTCTATTAGCTGTCCCACTTTCTCACAGACAGTAGCCTGAAGAGCTATCATTATATCCTGAAAAAGCAGGGGAAGCGGTAGTGGTTTTCATTTTTGTTCTTGCTTGCATGCAGAAAAGCAGTGGGGCAGTTGCAGATGATGGAACAAAGAATCCAGCAGATGGGAGGAAGCTGCAGGTAGGTCTAAGCAACTTTTCAGGGATCTGAAATCATTGTATGTTGAACCCCTCCCCATGTCAGGTCATGAATAAAGGTGTCAACTTCTGTGTCAAGAAACCTGGATCAAATCCTACTTTGTGCAAAGAACCAGCCATGCTTGTCACAATATCCACAGCTTACTTAAGAGGACACCTGGCTGAGTTGTGTCCTCAAAGGACTTTTTATAAAAATTAAGAGACAGCTCAGGCTTCCCAAGTGGATTTGACTAGCAGAGTGCTATTCATTCTATGCTTTAAATGGGCGTAGAGAAATTCAGAGCATTACTTTTCTTACCTGGTTTCATGGTCAATTGTCCTCCTGAGCTCCCAGAGCAGAGGCTGGTAGGGTCTGTTCTTCCCCGTAGCTAACACCGAAGAGCTTATTCATCTGCTCCTGGTTAAATTGCTGACCCTTTGCCTTCCCTGTGGCTGGCCAACCATTGCACGGAGAGGCCTATCTGATGTAGTGGCTGCATATGTACGTAAAATAACAGGTGTTAGCTTCCTCGTATGGATGCTACTTGTCCCTCTACGCACTTAACCTACCTGTACTAATTAATGTTCAGTCAAAAGCTCATTAGGACTCTGGTGTTGACTATAAGAACAGAGCACCAGAGCTTTTGAGTTAAGTCAGGACACTTGACATGACTGTAACATTATCTTTTAGCAGCATATAAATCTACACAGTTATTAACAAGTTTGTAACTAAAAGCACTGCATGCTTTGATTATTATAATTTATAATAACATTGTATTGATGCTGAGTCTGTGTGAGCCTGTTGTATTTATCTAAGGACAGGTTGGCTTGCTATCTGAAGAGCATGTCTCTTGCTGTGAACAGTTGATACTGACAGCCATCCTGTGAACTTGAATGCAGAGGCTGTTTAAAATCCATGCTGAGGCTGCTCCTTGGGTTGGGGAGATCAGCCTCCGTATAAATGCATCCTCAGGGCAGAGGCGAACCAACGGTGGAGATGTTTTGAGGAGGAAACTGCTATTGACTGCTGCATTGTACCTTTCCATAGCCTGCACCAGCCTTACAGCGAGGCAGCAGCTCAACCTCCCTACACAACTCTCAAATGCGCAGCACCATCTTCCAACTCATGATCCACACCCTGGACCCCCTGACAGAAGGTGAGTGCATGCTCCACATCTGAGGGACTTGGGTTTGCAGCCCTGAGCGCAGAGCAGTTTAACTGGGAATACAGCTTTTGTATGTCGGGGTGTTGGGGATCATCCTTGAAACGCAGCTCTGAGTATCACAGGTAATGTTGGGGGGGGAGCTCTGCAACGGTGGGATGAACCCTGTCTGATTGCATGGCTAGCAAGGACAAACACCTCACATTTTGGCCCTGCCATATCTACTTTACCTGTGCCAAACTGGTTACTGCTATGCTGGCAGCTGCTGCTTGAGGGAGGATGAGGGCACGTGGAGCAGCTGCTGTTGCTGGGGTCTCTGCAGTGGCACTCGCTGCAGTCCCCCATCTTCTGCTGTCCCTGTGACAGCAGGAGCAGCAAATGAGTTAGAGGCTTCCTCCATCTCATAGCATGTCACATCTTCCTTCCTCTTCTTAGCTCAGACCTCACCACAGCCTTGGAATAGCAGCATTCAATGCTGACTACATTTTTGAGAAAGAGCTGCTCAACCTATCGGTCTCATTTATAATGGGAAAATGAACACAGGGAGAGCTCATTACCTACACACCACCCTAGCTGTGCACACAGCCCCTCACAAGGCATAAACCTGAAGAAGAGGAAAAAGAAGTTAAAACCCTTGAAGAATTATTATTTTGACAGTGGTTAAAATGCCAGCTGAGATCTAAAACACACAGCAGGTTCCAATTATGATGGTTAAGCCAATCTCTATGTGATTTAGACCGACACTGAGCACATCTAAAAGCCCACCTGCAACACTGCAGTATCATCACTGCCATGGTAAACTGTACCCACAGCACTTTGCAGGCGATGGGCCAACTCCCCATGGCCAAGGGCTGATCAGCTCAGGACTAAAACACCTTCTTTTAAACTGCCCAGTGTGCAGAGAAGCCACATCTCCAGAGAGACCCAGGATCTTTGCACATAAACTTTTAATGTGCTGCTTTGTGTCAACTTTAATCCAAACACAGTGTGGAGGTTCACTTTCCAAGAAATGGTGAAGCATGTTAAAAAAAGACAGTTTTTTTAGAATTACTTTCCTAGCTCAACACATGCCCTGCCCCTCCACTGCCCTACTTGTTCTAAAGAGATTATCTGTTGTCCATTCAAAGAGAGATTGAAGCTAAGCAGATCAACACCTCTCGTGTCTATCACAGAGGTTACAAAAAGGACTCTCCAGATCAAAATCCCAGCTGCATGAACTGATTGAGGGGACAAAGGAGGCTTGATAAGGACAGCAAGACAGCTAAGTGTCCGCTTTGATAGATTTTAGTGAAGGCACCCATCATGTTACTAATGGTAGCAGAGCCAGACTCATCAGGGTTTGCTCTACTGCCCTTGCCTCCTGACCCCCCAAAAGGTGGTGTCAACAGCACAAGGACAAAAACAAAAACTTACAAGAAGACATGCCATTGCCTTTAGCATCAGAAAGTGCCATACCTGAGGGACTGCTGCCCCTCAGAGATCCTCCAGCACCTTCTCATCCTTCCTGCACCTTTAAATGTCTTTGTGCAGCATCTGCCCACCCCAGGCCAGCACACATTTGGCTTGATGGTCCAGGCTGGTGTCCTGGTGAAACCCTGT
>NW_008824499.1:2919140-2987246 GCF_000699105.1 Pygoscelis adeliae | reverse complement strand
CCTGAGGATGCCAGCCCAGGCCAAGGAGAGTGCTCCAGTGCTGCCCCAGCTAGCTCAGCCCAAAATACACTGCTGCAGGGTTTCAATGCAGTTGTAAGCCACTGGCCTTGCTGAAGAGGCTTTATTACCACGACTTGTGAATATTGAATAAATGAGACTCGGGGGGAGTGGTTTGGATATTCTCTGAAAGAAAACTTGCCCTCTCATTTCAGCTAGGCAGAATTTGAGTTATTGTCTCTGTATGCGGCAGCCACTAGATGGGAGTGTGACCATAGGTACTTAAGCAAGTCTAATACAACAGGGACGATACGAGGATGGGTTACAGTCTCTCCAGAAGGTTGTTATTTCTTAGACCCTTTACTGTAATAATGCCACTGAGTTAAGGGCAAAACCTCTGCCCCAGGTACATGCCTGTTTCACTCAACACTGCTGGAACAGTCAGCTCCTTAGAAAAGATAATGATAAAGAAAGTTACTGATATTACAACAGCACAGCACTCAAAATCAAGGAGCCAGTGTCCTACGTCCCGTGTATCTAGTAGAAGACACTCCTTACCCTGATAAATTCATACCTAAAGAAAAGGGAGTCTGGAGAAAAGGAATCATAGAATCATTAAGGTTGGAAGAGACCTCCAAGATCATCGAGTCCAACCGTCAACCCAACACCACCATGCCCACTAAACCATGTCCTTAAGCGCCTCATCTACCCGTCTTTTAAATACTTCCAGGGATGGTGACTCAACCACTTCCCTGGGCAGCCTGTTCCAATGTTTAACCACTCTTTCAGTAAAGAAATTTTTCCTCACATCCAATCTAAACCTCCCCTGGCGCAACTTGAGGCCATTTCCTCTCGTCCTTTCGCCAGTTACTTGGGAGAAGAGACCAACACCGACCTCGCTCGTTTATGAATAGACTGGGAAACCTAAGTGCCTTAAAGATCTTGGCCAAAAAGATGAAGTGACTTCCCCAGGATGACAATGAAAAAGGATTTGAACCCGAAAGGCATATCAGGACTGCAAGCTCAGCCTTTGTGTTAATAGTACTGCAGCCCTTTGGTACCCTCAGGACAGCTGGATGCCTAGTTACCACTGATCACCAACAAAGTCTTTCTCTTCGCAGTGTGTGCAGCACTGTCTGTACCGGACACATTTCTGTAATTAGGTTGCAACATAAAAGATGATCCTAAAGCAATTTATCTTTCCTCAAGGGTCCTTGTTCCTTCTTGCCAATGCCTGTAGCATCAGCACTTAGAGGCTGTGGTAAAGAACACTCTACAAAAGAAAAAGGTTGCCAACTATTGCTCAGCAGTTCCTAACTTAACGTACTGAAATTAGGGTCTCTGTAGGGTTTCCTTCTTTCTGCTGCAGCTGCATTTTATTTGGGCAACACAGAAGTAGTTTCAGGGCAGCAAGGGTCCAAAACGTGGAAAAACTGCCAGCACTGGGCCTCCAAAACTGAATTCCAGAGGCAGAGGCCTTAGAAATAAAGCAGAAGTCTGAAATACAAACTTTGTTTCACTGTTCCTAGTGCAATACTTCTTGTGTGAAACAAAATTTCTCATTTAACAGAAACTTAATCAAGTTTAGAATGTTTCTTCTTTTTGTATTAGGAAGGGGTTTCTCTGTCTACAGGATACTAGGTGTTTTACTTCAGAAGTTCTAATGTTTACATTGCATCCTGAATTGTATTTTTGATAGAAGCTTTTATTTTCAAAGTGCCTTTTTTTTTTTTTTAAATGAGGAATTCCTAGCAGCTTTGGTCTTTTCCCCACTTTCTCTGAAAGTGTGTAGAAGCAGAGCATGAGGTCTTTTCAAGACCTTCTGGCTAGGCACCAGAGGGAACTGTTGGAGAATTAAAGGGAACAAGGATTTTGGAAAAACTGAGGAACCTTCTCATTTCTGAACTTCCAGTCTTACCATCAGATTATCCTTTAAATTCTAGTCATACAGGGAAGAAGACAGAAGCCCGCTTTTACTTTTGAATGAAGAAAAAGGCTCCAGCAGCAAGGTTATCAGGGCTGTCTACCCTCAGTATGCCCCAGTTAACAAGCTAATGACTTTGGAAATTAGACCAGAATAGAGCAGCAGGCAGTGTTGCAGGCTAGAGTTGAGCTAGAAGACTGAAGGCAGCTACAGTTTCTCCTTGCTTCATTAGCATTCAATCACTTGTTTTAAGAGAATCATGATACAAAGGGGTAAAAGGAGTCATGAGATTTTTTTTTTACGTCTACTTTTAGACAGCAGCATCCCCAAATCCTCCAGGTTTGTGCCAAATTTTAAAGAAAAAAGTCCTTCTTGTTGTTCATGTTGTAAGTTAGTCCTGTCAGATTAAATATTAGAGCCAAAGAATTAATTGAAAATAAGAGCCAAACTTAAGGTAGAAGCTCAGTTGCCACCTTAAGTCCAGCCTGGATGTTGTCAATCCACAGGATAGGAATCTTCCTGAAGAGCATCTCAGGGCCCCTGGACACGGGCATGTCCCGTGTGATGCGCTCTCAGACCAGGGGGCAGAGTTACCAGCAGTGAATGCCCCAGGGGACTGCAGTCCTCAGAGAGGACTGAGCCCACAGGGCTGTGGAGCACTGGCAGTGCCCTGCCCCTGGCTGCTGAAACAGCCAGCACGCTGCCCTGCTCAGCTAATCCCCAGCACTAGCAAGGACTGAGCTGACAGATCTCCTTCCTCCCCATGCTGACCTGCAGATATGGCCAGCTTATAGCCAGCTCTTCCTCCAGTCTCAGTCCATCCAGTCCATCCTGCATGGAATGTGTGTCAGAGGAATTAACACCTTTTTAAATAAGGCTGATCTCATGAGAACTGGATAGTGGCCTGGACCTAATCTGTTTATCCTGACACAGAGATGCTCACAGGCTCCGCTCAGGTGGGCACTCACAGCCCACAGCCTAGGTGAGGGCAGGGAGCCAGGATCTTGAATTTATATAATCTCTTTCAGGCTGAGCCTGAATGCCCTGACCCTGCTGACAGAAGCTTTTGCAACAGCTTCTGGGAAAAGCTGAACAGAAAGATGCATTGCCCAGTGGTTAGAGGAGACTGGGAGCAAAAAGTCACCTCTTCATTGCCTTGCACCGATGGGTATGCTTGTGCTTAGCATCAGCAGAGGGGGAATGAAGCAAAGCTCTTCACATCCCCTTCGGTAGGCTTCAATATCAACAAGGAGCATGGAAGAGTCAGGCTTTTTAGTCCCAGCCAGCCTTTCAAAGGAGAAGAGCTCATTGTTTCATCTCTGTCCAGCCATTCCAGTGTTCAGTGGAAATCCCAGTTGGTGAAAAATGTTTCTGTCAGACGGTAACAGGAATCACACCAGAACAGGACTCGTCCCCAGAAGCCTTAATGTCTGAGCCAGTCCCAGTTATTTGACATATACCAGAGTCTACTGATTTTCATGAGGTTCAGCTCAGAACAGAAGATCTGCCTGCATGGCTGAGGGCCTCTAACCTGCTATTTCTATTAACTCAGTATCACAGTGATGAATAAAGTGGCAGAGCCCTGCCCTTGAGGCAAATGACAACAGGACATTCTGCTTGCACAGTCAACAGTACAGTAGATTAAATCAGTGTGATAAAACTTTCAGAGGAAATTAATTTACAGCCCTGCACACAAGCCAAGCATAGCATGGCCAATTTCTTGTGGCTACTGTCCGTGTGCAAACCCTGTAACCCTCAGCTTAGTCATTGGGTAGGCAGCTCAACAGAGAATATAGATTAGAGCAAAATGAGGCTTTTCTTTGAGCCAATGACTTGCTCACTGTCAATGAGAGTAGGAGTTAAGGTATTTGAGCACAACACCTCATGGTGGAGACACACACACAGTTTCACAGTTCACTTAAAACAATAATAAAGCAGCTCAGCTGAGCAGAGCACCGTTTACAGTGGAAGAAGTCCTCAGCGGTCCCAGAAATATAGTACTGGGCACTGCACTGGTGAAGATGATCTCTTGGGTAACCTGGACCCTGTTGAACCTGGATACCAGGAATTTAGATCAACTCCAGCAGAGGAGACACTCATGTACACTTAGAGAAATCAATCATATTCCAGATAACTGGAACATAAAAGGTTTTTATTTTTCCTTACCATCGGGTCACCAGTCTGCAAGCAGCACAGTAAAGCCTCTTCAACAGCCACATGGCAGAAGGAAGATGTCATTTTTAGCTTGGACATAACCTAGCCTGAAAAAAATCGGCAGTCCTCTGTTCTTTCTGCATTTGCTTCCTATGAAGTACAGATATCCCCTGTATTACTGAACTGGAAAGGATTTCTCTTCCCTCTAGATTGTCTTTTAAATATGAAAGTATTGGTTACATGTCAAATGTTGGCATAATTGTCGTAGTACTAAGCATTTAAATGTAACAGCTATGATCAACTAGCAGCAGCCAAAACCTAGAGCCACAGCCAGAAAGACAACTCACACGTCAGTGTTGACTGCAACCCATGCAAGAGGAAAGGGGCGAGAGAGTGTGCGTGTGTTGGGGGGAGGCAGGTAAATGGGGGCTTTGCATAGCTGACAGCTGCTGATGAATGCATCCTTCTCATCCACAGCTAAATTTAAAGACAGGATTGACATCCTGAGCAACATAGCCAAGGCCAAAGTAGAGACTGTGGCTGGACAAGGATCAAAAGCAGAAGGTGAGTGCAAGAAGAGTCAGTGCTGTTTGCCTTGTTTTGTGCTGCAATCCCTCACCTTCCCAGCACTCAACACCCAGGGGCTGGCAAAGAAACACTATGGTCTAACACAAATTTTCTGTTATTACTGGTCACAGATGGCTGCAATAATAATGCAGCAGAAATCAATCGATGCGTGCTAACAGTGGGCAATAAGCGCCATCCCCACAGGAGTCTAGGATATAGCATCCAAACAGAAAGTGCTGTAAGGATGTAGTGTAAATTGCAACCAGAAGGGTGGAAGAGGGGAAATCAGACCATTACAGACAGCAGTTAGGTGCTGCTATGCTGCTGATCTTTGGTAGACCCTGCAAATGAGGTGTTCGTTAAAACAAAGTACCTTCATTTTAGCTTGGAAATTTGGCACACTTTCAAAAGAGCACAAAAGGTTCCTCCACAGAGTAAAGCTGCACTGACTTTGTCTATAACAATTCTAAGGGTCTGTACGTCCTCCTTTTTAATAGTTTTTGCTTTTCGTGTATCACTACTGATACACAGGCTTTCTGAGCTGATTCAGAGGCAGCAGCTGGCCTGTGCTACAACATGGGTCTGTGCTGTCAGTGAGGCTGGAGATTTTGAAAAACAAGCAAACTTTTGTGTAGAAGGTCCCACCTCCACAAGCACCCTGCTGCAGTACAGCAGTCACCAGAGTACCTCACATTGGGCCTCACCGATGTGAATAACACCAAACTTGAGGAAAATACTGTTTAACAAACAAGTAAATTCTCAGTACGAGTTATCAACACCACATTGACTTCACTGAACTATGAATTTTCAGCCCATGACATGTTCCACAAACTTTGTTGGTGCATAGGTAGAGCTGTGCAGATTCCAAAAACGTTATTGCTCTGTCTCCCACTTCGGGCTGAAAGTATCCCAGGTGAACTCTCTTAAGGCCCGGTTTTAGAAATCCCAAATGACACTCACTGAAAACACACATTTCTGAAAATCTCCCCTCTAGACTTGCTCCCTAGTGCAGTTGTGCTGTACTGGATCAGCTTACCCAGTTCAGGATAAGATACCCTATAATGCCCCATCCTGGTACAATTCATGGGATAACACGATCCTACTGACTTGACAGGCTTGATTGTATGGAAGGGAATCCCTTAACCTAAATTGCAGCAGTCTGAAAAGGGCCCTTGCTGTGACCAAGCAGAGAGTCAGGCACTCCCTCTCACCTCTGCTCTGTGTTATCCATATTTCTACAGTATTCTGTACAGAGGTTTGTGTGTTCCTCTTGGCTATGCAGGTTAACACAGGAACAGCACAGAGGACATTGCAGTTATTTCCTTGTATGTGTCAGCACTTTCCTATTTGCATTTGAATACCTACCAAATGATTGGGGATTAAAGTCTGGCAGCACCTAACAGTCATTTCTCAGAAGCCTCGAAGAATATCAGTTCCCTGGAGAACGCCACGGTCTACTACAAAAAAAAGGGGAAGCAAAGCTTTACATCCTTTCTGGCTTTTAAGGATGGCTTTAATAAGATCTTCAGAATCCAAACTGAAACCAAGAAACACTCATCAGTTGTAGGTCAGATAATTAGCATTTCCCTGTTGTTATGCATGTGCCTCTTACAGCAGTTTCAGATAGAAGGTCATAGGAGCATCAAGGTACCATTCTATGCCAGGGGGGCCAGATTCTGCCCGGCTTTTACTAATCACAATCCACAGAAGACAGAGAGAACAAACAGAAAACCTAAGCAATCAGAATGCATTTAACATGAAATGCCACACGTTTTTGCAGGAAGCTCAAACCTCCCTGCTGATCAAGGGGAAGGCGACTACCTGACGCTAACATGTCTGAAACCAGTATTCCTTCTTATCACTTTTAGCAGAAGAGGAAACGAAGGCACCAAGCACTGTTCAGGTAACTCCTGCCAGTGATTCTGAACCCAGCAAAGACAAACAGAAGGCAGATGCACCGCAAGATGGACAGGTATTTAAATAAGCATCATAGGCAATAAGCACTCAGTCCAGACCAAACTTCACATGTACTTTCCTTCTTCCCTCTCTAGAACTTTTGGGGTAAGACCCAACCCATTTCCCATAACTGGCAACAATAAATAGACTGTGTGTGTAGTGATGAGATATATTAAGGCATTAGCTGAAACATTTTGGCTTACAAACATGAATCAGGTCCAAAATATGACAGCAACTGATACTGTATAGTATTTTCTCTTCAGATGGCTCTTCTGAGGTCAGAGGGGTACTCCCACATAAGGGAAGATATGAGTATCTGCCTGTCCTGTGTTCATCAGTACGTGTTTCTGGTTTGTTTCCCTAATCCCTCCTTTCAATTGATGTAATTTGGCTGTTCTGATGAGGAAAGGTTTTTGAAGAGACAGTGTTTAATTTGTGTCAAAACCCCATCTAAAAGTTGATTCTAGTTAATGCGTACAAGTTAATTAACATAATACACAGGCACTGAGATAGGGTACGCCTGGATTTTGTCCCACAATAGCAAGATAGGGGCTGTGTCTGCATTCAGCCATGTTACAAGTTTGACCTCTGCCAAGGCGAGGCCCTGGTGAATAAATGCTGTGCAGTTCCTTGTTAGTGTGAAAACATATTGGCTATTTTTCTTTTTTCTGATCTACAGCCCCCTTCAGGCAGCGATACCTCCGAAGACAGCAGCTCTGAGAGTGAGGAAGACAGTGATGATGACAGCACAGATGATGAAAACGATGAGCCATTATCTCTTGAATGGCCAGAAACTAGGAAAAAACAAGCAATTTACCTTTTCCTCTTTCCCATTGTCTTCCCTCTCTGGAGCACTATGCCTGACGTTAGAAACCCAGTAAGAATCTATCTTCCTTCTGCTACTGGATTCATTAACTGAACTATAGCTTTCCTCTCAGCTAGAGTCCCCAGTTCTATTTTTCCATGTCTAGAGACTTTGCATACTTAAAGTGCTATTAATGCTGCAGGGAGTGGGACAGGAGCCCCAGCTGCAGCATAGCATAGTTCCAGAGACTTAATTTAATAAACTACAGAAGTAATGAAGCTGACAAAAACCAAATACAATTAGAGAGATGAGGGTCCATGTTAAAGCAATTGATTGCAGTAAAGTGTTTCAGGTAAATAATTTTCATTGGGGATTGTTAACTTTCCTGAAACTTCTCCATGTTTTTCTTTTCAAACTTGGTTTTAACAGGACTCCAAAAAATTCTTTGTCATCACGTTTTTCGGATCCATCGCCTGGATTGCTGTATTCTCTTACCTCATGGTGTGGTGGGCTCACCAGGTGAGGGGTTTATTTTCTCTCTGCAAACAAGACCACTTCAGAACAAGTAGATAGAGAGAGGGAACAGTGTCACTGTGACATTTTGTCTGATGAATTACAGCTGCGGTCATCCATCAAAACAGTAGAAACTTTGTTTTATTAGAAGCCAAAAGGGAATTTTCAATTTCATTCTTTTCGATTTGACAAAGAATCATTCTTTTTCGAGAGCTTCCAAGGGAATTTGTGCATCAGTGAAAGGAAAAGTGCTGTCAAGATTTATCTTAATACTGCCTTTTCATTGAGAAATGCTTCTGTGCAGAACATAATTATCCCTTACCTAATTAAAATTGTAGGAAAATACAGGTTTTGATTCTGGAAGCTGCTAAATGATCTCAACTCCCATTGCCTTAATGTTCACCTGGTATTCTGGGAAACAATACTTTTGAGTCTTGTAGAATCAGACCCACAATTTGTATTTAGTGATATACTGCACATTCACAGTATAGTTGATTAAGCCATAAATCCAGAAGACTGTCATTTCCCAAAGCTCTCGGATCATACATAGCTGATGTTAAATTTGGAGGGAGAAAGGTAGAAGGCATCCAGCAGAGGTGAACTTAGGACAGAAGAGCTGCGCTGTACCTGACTTTGCCTTCCTTAGTCTTGGCAACACTGCGATCAGATGCCCTGCGCTATAGAGCGAATCTGAGATCAACATAGACTATGAAACTTAACTTTTTATCCTATAAAGCAGAAAACTACTACCATGTTTAAGGGGATTCAGAATATTTTAACTCAAATATGGCACAAAACCTAAAAGGCTGCACAGAGCAATTAAATTCCATGTTCCAAAACTAACAGCCCTGCCCAACTTTCTTTGCATTTATTAGGTTGGTGAAACAATTGGGATATCAGAGGAAATTATGGGGTTAACCATACTGGCAGCAGGAACATCAATCCCTGACCTTATCACCAGTGTCATTGTTGCACGGAAAGGCTTAGGTGACATGGCTGTCTCCAGTTCCGTAGGCAGCAATATCTTTGATATCACTGTTGGGTGAGTATTAGTTCAATGCTAAAAGATGCATTTCTTCTGAAATACAAAGCAAGCTGTTTTTATTCCAAACAGGGTCTTAATTAATTTCATTTTAGCTGTAATTAAATGAAGGGCAGCTGGACTACTTGTTACTTTTTTTTTTTTTTTTTTTTTTTTTAAAACCCCTAACCTAGTCAGGAAAGACAGATTTTTCTAACTTAGTGCAGCAGAGTGAACATTAAGTGGCATAGTTCAGCTCATTGTTCTGCAGCTGAAAATAATGGTATGTAACTCAAAACAGAAGCACTACCATCTTCACCTAATTCTGAATCAACAGAAAATTACTGATTTTTCAAGGCAAAAATGCAGCAAATCTTTGGCAAACATCAAAGACAGGATAGTTATCCAGTCACTCAGACATTCAGATCCTATGCAATCAAGGCTCAGTATCTGTGTCTATCTTTCATCAATAAAGCATCAGGACTTACTTCTTTATTATAGCACGCTGAGACACTTAATTCATAGGTACTATTTTTAAAACCCTTTTAGATTCTTGGCTTGCATTATGATAGTGCAAGTATTATCCAAATGCAATTTTTGACACGAACAACATCAATTTTAGATTTATGCTGGGTTATACTGAATGCAATCATGCATTTTTTTCCTGTGACAGTTTGGAAAAATTGCTCAGTTATGATGCAGAAAATCAACTGCCTTAAAACATATTTCAATTGCTTTTCCTTTACTTGCAGTTTGCCGGTTCCTTGGTTCCTTTACTCTGTCTTCAATGGGCTCAGTCCAGTTGCAGTCAGTAGCAATGGTTTGTTCTGTGCAATTGTTCTCCTTTTTCTCATGCTCCTATTTGTGATTATCTCAATCGCTCTATGTAAATGGAGAATGAACAAACTGCTGGGGCTCACTATGTTTGCTCTTTACTTTGTGTTTTTGATCATCAGTGTGATGTTAGAAGACAAGATAATATCCTGCCCAGTATCTGTATGACATTTGGACAGTTCAAGATGTATATAAGCATACATGAAAATCAAAAGGGGTTTAAGGTAGCAATTGTTCTACTGAAAAAAGCAACCAGAATTATAATAAACTTACTGGGGATAAAATACCTTTAAAATATTAAAAAAACCTCAAGTGGTATGTCAGCCTCTACTGTTTTTCTTTATGATCACAAAAGATCAGATAATGAAGTGACCGATATCAAATAACATACATATTTAGGTATTTGTGGAAAGGCTGATATGATATAGACGCATGAAGTTTTCCATATGGCTGATCCCCTCAAGTTAATGGAACTGATTTTCAGCACAGAGTATTTACTCATTATAGAAATATTTTCAGGAACACACTCTAAATTACTTAGTCAGCTGCTCAAACTCACTGAAATCAATGAACTTTACTTCAGTGGGAACAGAACCAGACATTTACTGCTTACCCTTACAGAACTACTCTGCTTAGAATCATTGTGTGGACACACATTCTGCATCTCAGAAGTGAACTCCCTCAAATTGCATAAAAGCAATGAACACAGCGGTTCCCGAGGTTTGTGCTGCAGCTAGTTTGCCATGACTTCCCTAACGCAGGTAGTTTTCATCCTTTCATGAATGCCACTATAAAGCATCTACAACTGGTACTCTTCACACACCTCCAAGAAAGTGTACACGGAACATGTGATGAACTTCAGAGGAAATGCTTTTTGCTGCCCCTCTTAAGACTGTGGGAAATGCAATACTAAGGTTTTCATGGAAAAAGCAAAGCAGTAAGAGTTATTTCTGCATGCAGAACAACACGGAATTTGAGAGTTGCACAGCAATCCTGACAGGTATCCATATGGCTCCTTTTAAATCTGTATCTGATCTTGCAATACAATCCCTAAAATTTACGGTAAGTGCCACCAATACAAGTGTGATGTCATATGGATTTACATCTTACTGTAACAAGACTAAACGGATCTGGGGTTAGAATACCACATTACCACTAACAAAAGCTAAAACCAGGAATCACAGGAAGTTGAACTGCTTGAGTTTTGTTTTCATCCTGACACTAATCTCTGAAATTTACATATTGTATCCAGCACTAATTCTTGTTGTTAGCACTGTCTTCTACATAACCACTATGAAAAAATGCCACTGACATCAGCTATCAACAAACCTGAAGGGTTTATTGTTAACAATGCAATGCCTCATGTGAGCAGATGATGTAGTTAAGAGTTGCAGACATTTCTGTCATTCTAATCCATCTAATAAAATGTTAATGAAAATAACCAGAAAGATTTTAAGCTTTTTATTGACTCACCGTAAAACTTTTTTTGGATGAGACAGAAAAAAACTTAACATTGTGAACACTGACTTGCGTATGTTAAAGGAACTACAAACCAAAGCAAGACATCCAACATACTGTTTTTTGGTAAATAAAATTTAAACATTACATATTTACAAATCTACAACCATTCATTTAAAAAGTGCTGCTTGCAGACTAACGAAGTACCATTTTTAAATCCCAGTGAGATAATATCCAGAAATACCCCTCTCTACTATAACTATTTGCATCTCCCATTTGTTACACAAAGATTTTACATGCAGGAATTTTCTTTCTTGGGGTACAAATCATTTAATTCTCCAGTGGAAGTCTAATTCATCAGGCTGTAACTGTACCAACAGCAAACCTTCTCAAAATGGGAAACAGTTAGCAGTGTCAGAGAAACAGCACAATTTCTATTCACATTTCAGTATTTCATCTCCAATAATTATTCCAGTGGAACCATAAGTAAAGCAAAATATATGTTGCAGTGCAAATGTAAAACCTTTGTTTCAGGTTTTTAACATAAGCATTATTTAGTACACAAAAGGAGAAAATTCAGTTCATACAAAATTTTAAATTGAAAATATGTCTCATATTTTATTTGCCCATCTTTGCAGTATTGGAAAATATACTCAAATTGCTTTTCTAATAAAGGACAGTGAGATTTGAAAACTGTTTCAACACTGAATTGTATGATGCTTAGAAATGATCCACCTCAGGACCTACATTTTGAACATTATGACTTGAATGAGGAAAATTTCCCACTTAAAGTATATCACTATTCCAACTACATTTTATTATAGTATTTCTACAGTGGACTGACTTGCAACAGACTTTATAAAACAATTCATTAAGTATAATGATTTCACTTGATGAATTACTACATGATATAGTAATTTAAAAGCACGCCCAAATAAACATCAGCAATGCTTCAGGAGTGCCACTCTGAGGATGCAAGAACACAGTAAGATTGTTTGTCTGAAGGATGCATATACAGTCCTTTTCACAGTACAGTATATACACTCTTCTGATAATACTGGCAGGGCTGTTGATATTTGAATGAAGCGGCAAACTTGTTGGCTTTATAAGTCTGAAGATAGTTGGAAGAACTTACAACTAAGCTGGGACTAGGATGATGAAAGTGGGCCATGTATTACAAGTGTTGCATCTATTCCTGTGCCAACAGACAGTTAATGTCCTAGTAAGTGAGAGGTGGTTAGAGACCAGGCTCAGTCACTTCTGCCAGACTAAAATAGGAAGCGTGCTTCATAGCTCAGTACCTCTAACACACCACGGCAGCTCTGGAAAAAGCACTTGCCCTCCTTCATGGCTTGAAGGTCCTGTAGAACAATGGCTGCCCCAAGCGGTAAATGACATGGGAAACAGAACTGTGAAGAGCTAGGGACATTACCTTATACACAGCACAAACATGTTTGAGTTTATATACACAGCAACTACTGTATGCAACTTTTACTCGGTAAACACAGTGTACCTACTGCACAGAGCAGAGCATACATGCACACTAATAGGTACTTATAATGAATATGTTAAAAAAGAACCTGGTGTTTTTCACAACAGTTCAGAAGAATGAAGGGGATATGTATCCACCCTACACTGATACACTGTTTACCATCCACCTGCGTGAAAAAAGTAGCTATATTTCATGCATGAGGAATACTTCACAAGCATGGCAGTACAAAAGAGAGCATCACAAATTGTTAAAATAAATTAAATGTGAAAAATGTTGGTAAGTGTAGCATTGCTAGCTCCACCTCAGGTTGGGGGGATACTTTCAAAAAGGTCAGCTACATAATTAGCAGCAAATTAGAGACGAGGTATTACCCAATGAAAGCTGTATCCAACAAGACTGCATCTTGCAATTATCATCAGCATATACCTGCAGCTCTACAGATTTTAAATCATAGAACCATAGAATCGTTTAGGTTGGAAAAGACCTTTAAGATCATCAAGTCCAACCGTTAACCTAGCACTGCCAACTCCACCACTAAACCATGTCCCTAAGCACCATGTCTACATATCTTAACTTTCTCCTTAGGGCAGCATCTTCTTACTACTTTACAGAGGTCTGGGAGGAGGTTACATAGAGCTTCACAGCAGCATTACTTCTCATTTAAGCCTCTAAGAGGCTCACTCTATTTCATTTAATAAAGTAAATGTGATCTTCAAAGTTTATCTCCTTTCTGCCTAACTAAATATCACTATTATTACACTTGCAAACTAAAGAGATTTTTAAAAAAATACCTGCTGGTTGGCAGACTGAAATATAAAAATCTAATGTAACAGCTGAATATTTAGACGTATTATAACAGCAACAACTAAAAGAAATTAGAATTGGAAAACCATTAAGATTACTTAAAATAAAGCTATTTGTTAAAGCACAGTTTAATTTATTTAGGGTGTTTTATACAATTCAATGTCTCTTTTCCCACCTCCGTACAAGACTTCTGGTATTTTTCTCTGTAGCCTACCTTTTGGTGAGGAGTTGCTATGTGACTGAGAGCACAGAACATTTTTTTAAATCTCTAGAACAAGAAAACATGAGTCAAAAGCCATGACTCCACCACAAGGACCGACACAGTGTTTTTCTTCACAGAAAAAAAAAAAAAAAAGTTGTTTTGCCTGTGAAATAGAGACCAAACACTCCAAGTACATTTAACTATGCACAATATGTCCCAGTAAGTTACAATCCCTATATATTCCCTGTAGCAAGTTTGCTGTATGTACTTTAGTTAAAAGCTTTGGATTAGCATTATGTATGTGTCATATTTAGCGTGTTTCAAACACATCCACCAAGACTCTGAACACTGTATGTTTATGAAGAACTTCTTGCAGGCTCATCATTTGCTTTGTATTACATCTGTAATGAGGTCACATTAACAAATGCCAACAGCGGAGATGGACTGATTCCGTAACATAATCTGTAGGATTTTACTAGGGAGTGGGGAGTGAAGGGAACAGGAGAGGAAGAGAAGGGGATTTCTACAGAAGTGTTTCACAGAGACATCAGTGTGTTCATTAGTAGAGTTTTAACAGAAGTTTACCATACCTTCCTTCTGACTGCTGTGGTAATATGTTTTCCATGGGTGCATGAGAGAAATCCTGTATCTAGAGTACTGTCTAGGTGAAGGTTGACATTTTCTATTCTGCTTTAAAAACAAATCACTCTTCAAAAAGTAACTGGACAAGTTACTATAAATAGCAGTGTACTGCAAAAAAAAAAAAGCACTGTATTGCTTATGCAGCAAGTCCATTTAAAATTCACTCCAGTAATTTAAAAAAATTAAAAAAATATCAACTTACTATAAACAATTTAAAATAGGTATAATACAACTTTGTATGCTCTTCATAATATCATGAATATTCTATGTAAACAATAGATTTTGAAGAATTTACTTCACTCACATTACTTTCAGTGCATTGTTTCTGTCCACCTGTTTAATTTTTTTTAAGAAGGGAACTGTAATATGTTGTCCCAAGTTAAAGAACTGATTTTGTTTAAAATCTTCCTTTCTACACATTGATTTGCAGAAAGGACAAGGGACAGGGAAATAATATTTGACCCATTTTTCACTCTGTCCATTCCCACAACTGTAGATAGGCCTAATTTTTCCAAGGCCTTCTGCCATAGTACATTCGTACATACGTTCTTAAACACTGAAGACTGAGATGTTCCTTGTGACTGAAGTGGTTATGTTACACAGGTATACATCATAGATATCACCCCTTTATCTACGTATATTTAAAGATATGGTTCTCCAAAAATCTTTCTGCATTCCATCACTCCAGTACTTGGTGGTCTATCACAGTTATGAGTATTCTTCACTTGATTAGCTGTGAGACGATCATAGGCCATTTTGTACTCTCTGTCAAAAGCATCTGCAGAAATAGAAAAACAACTTCTATATACCATGCTCAAAACCACAACCCAAATACAATGACAGCTAGTATGCTTGTCAGCAGAAAAGAACTGTAAAGTCCTTTTTATTCAGCACTTACCACTGAATGACACACATCTAATCTACAGGTTTTGGGGGGTTTTTTGGAAGCTGAAAAACTAGTCTGCATACATCAATCATCTATGTTTATCCAAATAATTTATGAAACTTACCTATATCAATGTTATCTCTTCCTAGGGCAACAAGTGAAAGAAATAGTATTTCTCTGTAAAGGCTCCTGCAATTGTAAAAAGGTCAATTTATATACTGCAATAATGTACCACAAAACAATCTATATTAAAAATAGATTGAAGCACTTAAAGATAATTTTTTTTTTTTTTAAAGTGGCATTTTGAACATAATTCCTGATTGCCACCTCCAAAATGTTGTCATTTCTGACCTCTGGAGAATGCCCTGGACTCCCTGCATATGGACATCACTCGTGGTAGGTCCTTAAGGTGTGCACTGATGTGCTGGAAGTTGCACCAAGTGCATGCAGAGTGAAGCATGCACTTAAGGCACTCAACCAAATTCCACCAAATTTGACAAACAGGTAAGGAGCTTGCTTTTCTGCATTTCTACATTATGTTGAAAAAGCAGGCAGACAAGCAAATAAACACCTTGTCAATGTTCCAGCTGCTGAAAAGACTGCTATATATCCTATTACAAAAAAAAAAAAAAAAAAATCAGTAAAACCAGGCAAGAAATATAAATTCATAGGAAATAATTTTCACTAATTCCACTGTTAATGGAAAAAACTTCCTAAATATGAGACTTAACCTCTCTTCTTAGCTCTTCTGTTCTCTAGTGGAAACTTAAAAACAAACAAAAAATCCACCCATGCACCCTAAGAACAAGTGAAGGGTTTTTTATTTTTAAAAAATCACTAATATCTAAATAACATTTAAAAACAAAATATACACATATATACACACTCCCTACTTGATTGCCCATCATTCAGAGGTAAGAAGAAAGAGAGGTGGCTGTGAAGGGGAGAGGAAAAAGTGAAAAATAGTTTCTCCAATTTTTTTCTAACTTACATTTGTGAAAGTTATCACAAAAAAGAAGAATATTTACCACACTGAGTGATAAATTTGAGAACACTGCTGAAAAAGTGCTTTTTTCTTCAAAACGCACACTATGGAATTATAATTCATGTTACAATCCTTATTGTTGTCCAACTTTGCTCCAGTTAGGCACATTCATATTCTTACCGCTGTCTTTTAATATGTGGCCATTTGTTCAATCTCTCCAATATTTGACTCATTGGTCCGTACACATCATTCATCTTAATGCTTTTCACCATACTTCTCAAGAGCTCCTGATTAAAAGAGTCATCGTCTTTTTGCAATAAATGGACCATTGGGTACTTCTGGGCTGAAAAACATAAGAAATGCTGTAAGAATAAATATACTCTTTGTGTAGCAAGTAGAAAGTTGTTAAAAAAGGTGGGAGGCTACACAAACCGTGAAAACATTGACATATGCGTAGTGAACAAAGAACAATAAACATCAAATCAAAATAATATCAACGTAAGAAACACAGAAAGCGCACAGGAGAAAACTCAACAGCTGTAATGGGTCATGAGCTATTTTCAGGCATATGATCCAACACCGGCAACAAAATTCTTAGTAAGCAAATTCTAAAAAAAAAGAAAACAAGCTAAGTGGATGAACTGTCAATATAAGTTCAGTGTATCACTGAAACATATTCCTTCTTATTCCTCCCTTCCCAATGAAGAAAAAGCCACTGGAGGATACTGGTCAATGATTTGAAACGGATATGCTGGAAAACTAAAGTTGTTCAAGCAGTTTACTGCTAAGCATACAGCCACCCTCCCTCTCTCCCAAAACAAGTCACACAAACTTAGAATAGCAACACCAAACTTAACACTCACTCTCAAAGAAAAGAGTGCGATTTTGACCTGCAAGACAAAAAGTAGTATGATCAAAAATCAGTTATGTATCTTTTGTAACTATCCACAAAGACATCTTTTTTCAAAACATATCCTTCAGTTGCTCAAAATGAAAATTGTTCTTTAAAAAAAAAAAACCCACACCAAAAACACAAGAAACAAAGCTTACTCTGAGCATTCCACAAAATATACAGAGGCTGCCTTGGATCCTGATGCAATTTCATATTGTCCCATAGCATCTGAATAAGAACATATTTACTGTCCTCTGACATACAGTTTCGTGGAATCTGAACAGGAGAATGCATAAAGATATTTTATTACAAAGTCATGACAGAGGACTTCCGTATTTAAAGTATATCTTTACATCTATAGACCTCATGGTAAAAAGCTTTAATATTAAACTGCTGTGAAACCAGAGAAAGCTAAATCTGAGCAAGATGTCAGTGACATAGCAAATGAGTATTTTGCATATCTTCCTACAGTCCTAAAATCATAACTTCCTCCTCCTTCTACTGCTTAAATAGTCAAACTGCAATAAAACCAACTAGAAACTTTTCTTTGTAACTGAGGATCACAAATTACAGTGTGACTAGTAAGAGTTCTAAACACTTACCCACACAAGTACTGCTGAGCCCAAGTTCCAGAGTTACGCATGTTTTCCTTCAGTTGATACATTCTTTACCAATTCAGAACTGGGCCCAGCATGTTGTAAGACACATTTCTAAGAGTTACTGAATTATTTACTGATTTCCTTATGGGAAAACAAGCATTTCTCATATGTCAATATTTCCTATCTGATTCCATACCTTGGAGTTCTTATTACAGTGCTCAGAAGAAAGTATTAATCCTGGTAAGTTGCTGGGCAAGTCCAAGCGTCTGAAATACCACACCAAATTCCAGAACACAATAGGATGATGATCTACAAAGTCCGCCACTGTTATTGCATGATCCCCTTCATTTTCAAGTAAGCTCTCAAGCTCTTTCCATACCACCAGAGGACTGAGATAAGGAACCGTTATAGGATCAGGGCTAGGTAAGCACCATTCTAGGCCCAAGGAATCCTATGGTAAAAAAAAAAAAAATGCCATTAGTTGGAATGTAATTATCTTTACAAAGTCTTATGAATGCTTTTGTTCCCTGTGAGACACATCAACATCTAAAAGCTACAGCTAATATTTAGTTTAAATAATAAAACCTAGTAGTTCCTGTAATTTGGGATGGTTAATTCTGTTCTTCTAATTAATACTGTTTCACATTTCTCTAATCTATCACACACTTAAAAAAAAAAGACATTTAAGGTAGAAAAACTACACACTGTTGGTCCTTGCAAAGTAGCAGGCAGGCTACCAGTAGGAATGATATGGCTGATCATCTGGTTTTCCTTCTCATCTTCTTCCAATGGACCAAAAGTACTGATACTCCTTGCCACAGGGTGACTTGTACATTCTGACCCAGAGGTATTTTGTCGTCTTCCTGAGGGGATCTGGATACTTCTGGCACAAATATTGTCATGCTGCTTAGATTTGCTGGGGGGCGGGGAGAGGGGGGAAAAAAAAAAGGTTAAGAATCTCAGCTTCTTGTTTTACTCTGAGTGCTCAAACATGTACACAAACAGACAGAAATAAACCAGAAATAATCAGCCTGACACCCCAAATTCTACCTTGTCAGCCACCACACTCATTCATGTTACAGTGCAAGTTTTATTCCCCCCTTGCACCAATAATGAACACAAACATCCTCAAAAGAGTTCATAAAATTTGCAGAATTACAGATGCCTACATGAATTTTTATATTAGGGATGAAATGATAAACACCATGCTGAAAAAGCATGATGTGGCCAACTCGGAGGTAAGGGAGAGGCAGCACGGAGATGTTCTCAAATCAATTTCTCCTCTTCAGAGAGTATCTTATTAAATTTATTTCTGTTGATAAGGAATACATGCATATCCACAGGGAACCTGAGTAATTTCTATGCAGAAAATGCAGGTTTACCTATTTGAATTTATATCCTCTTGAACAGACATTAGAGATGTAGCAAGGCCAACAGCAGCTGCAGTGTTACAGGACTTCCCGCTCTGATTTGAAAAAAGTGATGGGAACTGCATGTTTTCTGTCGAAGGGCTGGACTTCAGAAAATAACTGCAGGGAAAGCAAAAGCTTAGTATTACCTAAAACAAAACAAAAACCACTTCACAATTATGAGCATTCAAAATTGAGGAAAATTCAAATAATGTTATTACCGTCCAGGTCGCCGAAGATCTCTAATTTCTATGCTTAAAAAAGGCAGAAATAAATTGCCACAGAACGGACACGTGGTATTGAGATTTGAATCATCTGCTGTCCAACCTGCCATGATTTCTTCATCATGAACCAAACAGTCACAAGTTCGACATCGCGAACAGCTTGAGATGAGGACCTGCAAACAGCAGATAACAGAACTCCACTATAACACATTCTCAAAATTACTCGTCTTTTACAAAGCAGTTAAAACTATAGCCAAAATCTTTGCCCTTAGATGAATACTACTCACCACTTGCATACAAGTTCAGCCACATATCTATTCCCAGGCTTTAGGATGGAACATATGGGTTTAAACTTATGTATTTCAGAAAAACTATTAAATCTTAAATCCAAACGGCATTAGCAGACATTGATATGGTAAATGACTGGAATGAGCATTGTCTGACAAATTGATTAAATGCAGGTCTTTGTTCTATTGTAGCAAGTAGACTGGGATCTGGAACTATGCTTGTGAAATAAATATACTTTAGCTAAGTGGGTTAGGTGATCCGTTTATGGCTTCCCAGAGTAAAACCAGCCAGTTATTGAATAATATTTTTATTAACAATAACATGTCATTTGTAATCTGTTTGCAAACATAATAGTACAGGAATATTTATGCAGCTACATAAATTATTCTTAGAATTTAAACACTCTGCTGTAGTGACTGCCAGTATAATAGAAATGAGGGGGGGGGGAAGATGAAAATGACCAGTCATTAATCCGAATCCACTGAAACAAACAAACAAGAAAAAAAAAAGAGCCACCCAAACCCAGTGTAATAGTGAAAAGCAAAATGATCCTACTAGAAGCTACAACAAGAAATAGCTAGTTATCTGCTCTGTATTTTTAAATGTATAGTGCTATTTAAGACTTGGTATTTTCACGTTAAAGAAATTTAGCTGCGCAAGGGATTTAGATGCCTGAATTCAATGGCATCCAATTCTCAAACTCTTGAGAACCGCAGCTTTAAGGACCAAAAGATGTGACTACAATAAAGACATTTCTAGAGCAGGATTTGAAATGAAACTTACTCTGTCTCACAGAAATATTTATCTATCTTTCAGTGCATTAGTTTTAAGCTTTGAACTTCAACAGAGATTCAGATAGCATTTATATTTAAAGACACATGCTTTTAGTGTATCAATTAAAATCAATAAATCATCCTGTACCTCCATAGCGTAGTTCTGAAACACACTGGTACTACTTGTACTGCAAGAAGATATCAACTCTGATTTGTCAGGTAAAGGGAACTTTGAAAGAGAACCTATTAACAGAAGAAACCCAAAGTATTAGTTATTCAGAATATGCATTTTTAGTAGACTTTTTCTGGTCAAACAATACAGCAGTTATAAAATGTATGATGGAAGATGCAACAAATCAGATAGACAGAAAGAAACGTGAAGCTGGAGTGTGAGGCTGCCATCTGCCCAGCACCAACAACAGCAAAAATAAAATCTACCAACATAGAATTTCCATATGTTCAGTTTACTTCTTTTACAACAGTTGGTAGCTTGGAAACAAATTTTACAGATTAAGTAATTCATACCTACACTTTCTGTCTGGACAAAAACTAGGGAAGGATAAGAGGTGCTGCTTGTGACTGCAGATATCCCTGACCCTTCTCTTTGCCACACTTAACGAGCCAGGCTCCCCTCAGCCTCAGGATGCCCCAGTCCCCTGCCCATGATGGCAGCCTCCATCGCCCCTCTCCAGTTCCTCCACATCCCACAAACTAGGGACCCAGATCTGGACATACTCTTCTAGGTGCTAAGCGGAGGGATCTAAGTAGACAGATCTTCTTTCGTCCTGATCCTGCTTAATACACTGTACTCTATAATGACAGTAGTACAGGAATTAATATAAGTCATTAGCAATTATCCAGCACAGATTGGGGGGGGAATAATACTACAAAGTCAGTCTGATAATCAGCTTCAACAGTGGCTTATAGAAAATGATAACAATTTTCAAAAAAGGATTTTTACTACTTTTAGAAAACAAAAACAGACTCATAAAGTTACCTTTTGAAAGTTTTTATAGATGTTTTCTGGAGCTGTACAGCTTACAAATAAGATGATTACATGAATACTGAAGGACCTAAAGGGTCTCTTATTTGCATAGCTGTAGCATCCAGAAACTTATTCAGGGATAGGATGTTACTGTGCAAGTTACTCCACAAGGAAGAACACCCAGAACAAGGTTCTACAATAAAAATATCCATAGGTATGCACATATCTGTATGAGTCAGTCAGTCTCACCTCTGTGCCTGGGAAGATCATGGAACAGATCCTCCCGGAAGCTATGCTAAGGCACATGGAGGACAGGGAGGTGATTCCAGACAGCCAGCACGGCTTCACCAAGGGCAAGTCCTGCCTGACCAACCTAGTGGCCTTCTATGATGGAGTGACTACATCAGCGGACATGGGAAGGGCTACAGATGTCATCTGTCTGGACCTCTGTAAGGCCTTTGACACAGTCCCCCACAACATCCTTCTCTCTGAACTGGAGAGGTATGGATTTGATGGGTGGACTGTCCGGTGGGTAAGGAATTGCTTAGATGGTCACATCCAGAGGGTAGTGGTCAATGGCTCAATGTCCGGATGGAGACTGGTGATGAGTGGCATCCCGCAGGGGTCCGTATTGGGACTGGTACTGTTTAATATCTTCATCAATTACATTGACAGTGGGATTGAGTGCACCCTTAGCAAGTTTGCAGATGACACCAAGCTGAGTGGTGCGGCTGGCACGCCAGAAGGACCTGGACAAGCTCGAGGAGTGGGTCCATGTGAACCTCATGAGGTTTAACAAGGCCAAGTGCAAGGTCCTGCAGCTGGGTCGGGGCAACCCCCAGTATCAATACAGGCTGGGGGATGAAGGGATTGAGAGCAGCCCTGCCAAGAAGGACATGGGGGTACTGCTGGATAAAAAGCTGGACATGAGCTGACAATATGCGCTCGCAGCCAAGGAGGTCAATCATAATCATATCCTGGGCTGCATCAAAAGAAGCGTGGCCAGCAGGCTGAGGGAGGCGATTCTGCCCCTCTGCTCTGCTGAGACCCCACCTGCAGTACTGCGGCCAGCTCTGGAGCCCTCAGCATAAGAAAGACACAGACCTGTTGGAGTGGGTCCAGAAGTGGGCCAGGAAAATCATCATGGGGCTGGAACACCTCTCCTATGAAGAAAGGCTGAGAGACTTGGGGTTGTTCAGCCTGGAGAAGAGAAGGCTTCGGGGAGACCTTATTGCAGCCTATCAGTACTTAAAGGGGGCTTATAAAAAAAGATGGTGGCAAACTTTTTAGCAGGGCCTGTGGCGACAGGACAAGGGGGAATGGCTTTAAACTAAAGAGGGGTAGATTTTAGACTAGATAAGGAAGAAATTTTTTTACGCTGAGGGTGGTGAGGCGCTGGCACAGGTTGCCCAGAGAGGTGGTGGATGCCCCATGCCTGGAAACATTCAAGGTCAGGTTGGACGGGGCTCTGAGCAACCTGATCTAGTTGAAGGTGTCCCTGCCCACGGCAGGGGAGTTGGACTAGATGAGCTTTAGAGGTCCCTTCCAACCCAAACTATTCTATGGTTCTATGATTCTATGAGTAATAGTTTGCAGGTAGGAAAAGAAGAACTTACTTCTGCAAAAAGGACTAATGACTAGGATGATCCCAAACTGAGAATTATGAAAGAACAACTTCTAGAACTGGAATATTTTTGTTCAGATCAATGAACGCAGTGCAGAAGCTGTCTCTTACCACACTGGTCAAATTGTTTTGATGAGCCATCATGGGAAGCTGAGCTTTCTAGACTTGTCCTGCTGAGGCCAATTCCCTTAATTTCTGATGTGGTATTCTCCTGAGGAGAAGCACTTTCAAAATCATTGCAGACATCTTCATCAGTTAGAGAAGTAGATTCTGAGTCCAGAGCTCCAAGAGATGAAACACTTGCTCGGTCTGAATTTTGATCCTGAGGGAAGAAAACAAATTCCACTGAGAAAAGGAAAGTAAAAATTTTTCTGAAAATAAGAGGCAGCCTTCTTTGTCTCAGTAAATTCAAGGCATGAACTTCCCTCCTTGAAAAGTCACTCAGCTCAGATCTGTATTACGAACAAATGTGAAACAAAGCAAGTTTCACTCAGGGTTAAATAGCTACATGAGGATTCTTTTTAAGAGATTCTCCAAATAAGAGCTAAATAAAACCAAACATTTTAGTCCTATAACTTTTTACCACCATTGCAATAGAAGTTATCAGCAGTCGTAGGAATGCATTAGGATAGGCAAGGCATCACTGATATTTTAGTTAATTAGTCTCAGATTGCTTTTAAGCACATTAAGACAATACACCAACAGCAAACTGCATTTATTTTCATTCCCAATAATTAAATTGGTTTGAGTTGGTAGCAGCAAAGAACTTTCTAAACAAATGACCTCGGTTCAAAGTCAGCCTTAAATCACCTTGGTAATCAATACAAGCAGATTTCCCTTTTTTTCATAAAAGCTGTAAAGAATTAAAAACATTATTGTTTATTTCAGTATTTTTTCTTTAGGTAAATAAGGGAAGGCAGGGCAGAGAAGACTGCTTTGTCAACACGCTATGGTATACTTAGGTTTTCCCATTAAATATACTCTGAACCCACACTAGACCGAAATTTTGTTTGATTCAGGACAATAAAATTAGGGTCCTGGAAATTCAAACATGATTAAAACAGCTTAATGCACAAGGTCTACCATGATGCATGTCATTCAAATGGGCGATTCATCACATAGGAGTCTGTGATTAAATCTTTACAAAGCTTCTTCCTTAATTTATAGGAACTTAGGTTTTGTAGGGGAGGGGAAAAAGTAATTATAAAAATTTACCTTTGAGGATGCAGCATACATTGTAAATTTTGAGTACCACTTGCTAGCTTTCTCTGCAACCCCTTTTCCAGCAGAAAACATGCTGCTTTTTAGAACATCAAACTTAGGTGTTAACAGTGTATCCAAGTTAAATGATGGTGAAGACACAAGTGTTAATGCACTAGTTGCATCCTGTGGCTGTTCCTTTGCTGGACTGTTTGGGGAATAAGCTGGGGAGGACCAAAGCCTGTCTCTTGGCCTTTCTTCATTTTTTGCATGATAACTCTTGGATTTGGTAAGACTGGATGGCCTTGGGGAGTTTGGGGGAAGGCTGGACCTCCTACAAGGTTGGATTACTGTGGGGCTCTTTTTATTCGCATTTTTGTCATCATAGGGTTTTTGCAACTCAATGCTTGGGGCACGACTTGACAAAGGGCTGCTCATGTTGTTCATGTACATAACTATTTCTTCAGCTAAATCTCGCCTTGCAGATGGAGTAGAAACACTTCTATCATCATCATCCTCCTCCTCCTCTTTCTGCTGTTCTGTCTCGGCAACCAGCAGGGACAGTGGATCAAATCCAGTTTCAACATCTGTCTTTTCAACTGGCTTTACTGGAAAGCTGCTCTTTCTTTGCAGCCTTCTAGATTTTTCACTGGAGGATTTCACTGCTGTAGATGTTTCAGGTTCTGCATCCAAGTCTTCCAGATCAAAGATAACAGGAGACTCTGTTTTATCTGTAAAACTGCAATCAAAAGCTGCATCTTCATCACTAGATTCTTTCTCCAGGCTTTCTCTCTTAGATCCTAAAGAGGAAGTTCTGATATTAAGAGTTTTTGGCCTTATGCTTTTCTGTAACGCACTAGATAGGATTTTGGCATCAGCTCCTAGTTTTTCAACAATTTCTCCAGGGTTTGCTTCCTGATTTATTCTATTTATCATGAGTCCCACTAAGCCATCTCCACTCAGATTACGGTTCCTGCTTTCCCATGGTATCGCCCTTAAGTCAGGTTCTACTGCACTTTTATGTCTCTTTCTTAAAGATTTACTTTTTGTAACTTCCGCTTCACTGGCATCCTCAAAAGATGATGTAAACAGCAATCCTACAGAACTCTCTGAAAAACAGACGAAACAAGGTGATTTATTTCTTGCTATGCAAGAAGAGTAAACAAAATTACAAAAAGAATACAATCTGTCTCATCTTTCAAACAGTTTACAACACAGAGATGGAATTCACTATGTATGTGCTAGTGGTTGAAAAGTTGAGTTGACCATGATCATAACTTTTCGGAAGGGTCAGATGATCAAACATTTAAAAGGGAGTCAAATCATACAACTCAAGAGTACTTGAGAGACACCATCAAGAAAAGTCTCAGATGTATTTAGCTTCCTCTTTTGGAGACATACTCCATTATTAAGAGGTTTGAAAGCTAGAGACAGCAAAGGTATCTAGGAAATGGCAAAAGAAAGCAACACTTTCTAACCTGATGAATTAGAAATCAAGCCAACAAAAGGAGTTCTTGTCAGAGAAATTCTCCATTGTTTTGCCAGAGCATAAAGATGCAGACTTTAAAGTATGATACTACAGTATTTCAAGCACAGCTGACAGTATTAAAATAACCAGATCTGACATTACTAAAGACTTGTGAAAATGCCTGAAAGTTTATTTTAATTGTACTGCATAGAAACCTCTTGTCCATCCTGAAGGAATTTATTAGTTGCTGGAGATTATAAGAAAAAAAAACAACCAAGACCTGGGATTTTGTAAGCAGATGTTAAGTATAGCAAAAAAAAAAAAAAAGAGCAAACAAAAAAATCTGGAAAAGCAGAATATTCAGACAAATCTCCCTGACACAGCATGTGCAGACTTTAACATAAACTCACTCCCACAAAGCTGTTCCCACAAATTTCATCGGCCACTGCCATTACACCAATAAAATACTGTAAGTTTTGTGGACAACAGAACTCAGGCACACAACTTAGAGCTCTTGTTAGAAATGGAATATATTTATATAGACAAAACTGCACAAGAATCTAAATCTATTTTCTCTTCCACTCACCTGTGCTAGCTTCTGCTACGGTAGTGTCAACTGTACCGTTGAGCCGCACTATGCTAGAAGCGGCTTTGGCATTACTTGAGTTCTGATAATTTAGTTTAGGTAGGCAGTCGCCACTCCCTTTTGCACTCTCCACTTCGGACACTGCATATAGAAAAGGATAGACAGTTCTTCAGAATCAAAGCAACTTAATTTAAATCTCAAGTTTCCATTACCTATTAGATGCATTATGCAGGATTAAGTGACAGCATGTTGTACATATCCCATGATGCATAGGCTGATGTCTACTTGGGCAGAGGTTTTCAAGCTGTAACAACTGAACTATGGATATTTAATTCCCAGCATTACTTTTATAACTGGAAGTTCCATAAGCTTCTGTACATAGAATCCAAGTAACCAGTACTTGCATACCAAAATTTGTGGTGGTTGTGGAGACTAAGACCACCCTTGTTCACTTGCAAAGGATAGGCATGAGTATTTTCTCCTGCCTTTGCAAGAGCTCAGGGCCGACAAGCCTGTCTTCATCCAGATCTCATTACCCCCATCACCATGACTACACAAAAGAAATGAAGCAAATGTTGCAGTATTATATTCACCTCTTTTAGATATGAAAGACGAATTCTGTTGTCAGGTGGCTACCCAAAACAGACAATTACTTCTCTAAAGGAATTCAAACAACTTAATATTCTCAAGTTGTATTCAAAAGTGCAAAACATTTTCAGGACATAGTATTTCTATAGAGCGCCACAAACTTGTCTTAATTATGGCTAAAAATAATACAGGCTTTCAGCAGAATTCACATTTTCTGCATCCTCAAAGGTTTCATTAAACCTAAATAACCTGCCTGCTGTCTTACAGATATGTTCTTATGACCATGGGTAACACAAATTTTCAAGCAAACTGAAAAAAAAATACTAATGCTAGAAGGAAGACAGTGTTGAAAAGAAAACACTGAAGTAACTGTCCTGGTTCCATATTTTCTCATACTTTTACACCATTTCCATTTGACAAGAGGATAATTAACTCAAATAGTAGGGGAAAGCACACTGAAAATTTTAAATAACAATATTATTAGGAGAACATTTATTATGAAGAGTATTTTCAATGAATGTATATGGGAATCTATAGTACTTATACATTTTTACTACACAATCTGATCTGCTATACGCTTGCATAAAGTCTATGCTGCTCAACTGCAGTTAAGGGAATCATGAGCAGCAGATGTAAAACCTGAAGAAAAAAAAAAGGTCCACAGCAAATCCAAAGCCCTTCTCATTTCTGATGTATCTCCTACATTTTGATAATTCCAGGGAGCTGAGTAATTTAGACCTCTCACAGACCTGCAAAAATTCAGCTGTTCTCTTATGGGATTTATAAAGAAAACAGACTGGTAGGAAAGGCTTTCCTGTAGATTATGCCTATAAAGCAATTTAATTTTTTTAAAAGACAAAAACATTAAGCTGTAATTATCATTAAGCCTTTATATTACCATTATCACTTATTTGAAACAGAAGAGGGAAAAAAGAACTGTAATTTTAAAAGTTAAACCATTAAACATCCAGAAAATTACATTTAGAGAAAAGAACTTAAGGCATGGGCATAAACTGGCATTATCACATACACTCACTGTAAAAAAAGTCAGCTGCCCCACTTAGCTTTTGCTGAAATCCCTATTTATGCACAATGAACTAGATATCTGTATTCATAAGATACATACGAGAACTGGAGTCACTCTCTCTCTTGTCCTCTTTTTGTTCTTGTATGCCTTGAAGACAAGTTTTCCCTTGACTGGCTTCTTCTTTGAATGATGTATTATTGCCAAAGTCTGAAAGTCCGCCTATCATAACAAGCGCAATGACAGAATGGTATTTAATAGCGTGACATTGTTAAACAGAATAAATTGAATATCCACAGTAATTCAAAGGCCTCTTATCAAGTACATTCCAATTAACAGTGAACATTTTACCACAAAAAAGTAAGAAAAATGATTGGCTTACTTTTACAGTATAACCACTGAAGTGATGCTCTACAGGATGAAATTAAAGGGATAATTTGCAACATTTCTTTTTAAATACTGTACTAAAGCACTGCTTGTCTTTGATTCTGTTGCCTGGTTTATTTGATCAGAATGTCACATCTTTTCAAGAGCTCTAAGAGGCATCTAAACATGGTTTCATTTTAGCGTAGTATGTTTCTCAGAGTTAATGCATGTAATTCTCATGGTTTTACTCTAGAAAGTAAAAAAACTGAAACAATGCAACAGCAACCATGAGTTTGTTTGCAAAATAAGATTAAAATAAAAATAACTAACACCACCCAAAAAAAAATCCCTGCAAGCATTCAAGCCACTATCTGGTCATTCTTAAGACAAAACACTGCCTCAAGCGTAACTAATATAGTCTAAATAATTGATTGATTTCAAGAACCAAATTTACTTAATACTAATGTGGCTGTTCCTCTTCCAGGTTGTTATAAAGCATTAGCACCGAAATAAAGCACATTAACAAAGCAGATAAGAAAGTTTCTGTTCATTATAAATACTAAGTGAGCACTTCAAGTCACACACATTCCACATCCTTTGTCCAGGTCAACCTGAAGTCTCCAGCATCTTTAGGGGTTTTACTCTCACACAGTTTACGAGAAAACAGTAAGCACCTGTCACAGATTAAGAGGGTATGACATGGCTGAAAGTGAGCTTCTTTCCCTTTTTTTCCCTAAAGATGCTGCACTGAATCTCTACAGAGAGGGTAAAAACCTTGTTGCTATTGTAAAGATAACAAAATATTCTGGAATTTATGGAAAGGTTTTGGGGATTGCCTGAAGAGTCAGCATGCATTCTAGTTATGTGCTTTCATGCAAAGACATCTCGAAAAATCAGGTGATGTCAAAAGCAAATACCATTAATTATATAAATGACAGTTACTTAGTAAAGGACTAATTACACTTCCTTAGTTTACACAGTCTGAGTTGTGACCAACATCCCTAAGCTCTTATATAGTGCTTTGCACAGAAGAGTTTCAAAAAAGTGGTTTATCAGGAAGGTCAGCTTCATGAAGAACAGGCAGAAAAAGTAGATTTGTTCAAGGTCATCCAGAAGGCTAGTGACAGAGCCAGAAGTAGGACTGTAGTCTCCTGAGTCTAGGAGAAATACTCTAGCCATAAGGCCATCATATCTATTCTGTTTGTCAGGGCAGAGAGTTACTTGTACGTATCTGGAATCATATAATAGCCCTGGTTGGAAGGGACCTCGAAAGATGATTCAGATGATCTTCATACATTTATACATGTATATTGTAAAGGTCTTCCAAGGTCAACTACAACTAAAATAACTATATCACTAGTACTTTAAAATGTACTGTCTTGCTTTACTAGTAGTAAGTTATAAATACTGTGGAAAGTAGTACCTACAAAAAATACAAACTACAGGTAATCACCAGTATGGTAATATAGCCATCTGAACATCACATAAATCATTACTGGAAAGAAAAGGAAAGAAAATAAAAATTTACAGCCTCAAATATTGTACTTATATACTAGATAAAAATAAATATGATCATTTCAGCTGGCACACAGAACCTGCAAACAGTACTACAAACTCAAGGACTAGTTCTAGTTGCCTCTTAACTAACATAAAAAAAAGGGGGAAAACAAGAAAGGCAAGGCTGGACAGAAGTTTCTGCCAGTTATGAGACTGGCTATTGCATGAACCAGGATAATTATCACATTGATTTCAGGTTCATATTTTGTCTCCATGAGGAGCTGATACAATAAATAAAGGGCAGACTTTTGGATTCAAAGACAAAAAAAAGAGCTGTTTTTTAAGAGTTACGCAAGAACATTTGTTTTTTTTTCTTCTCTAAAACTGTTTTATCATCAAATTCACAACAGAAAGCTTTTTGAAATAATTTTCTTATCAGCATGAAAATAAGAAAGAAAAGGATGTGAATACTTTACCAGGAATGGCTGTATGTGAGGTGCTGGCTGGTAGCTTTTTCAATGCTTTTTTAAACTGTGCTATTCCTAAAACAACGTTTCGTATTTTCATCCATAGGAAATAGCCACCTCGATTGCTTGAAGGCCAGGTACTTTCCAAAACGGCCTATTTCGGAAATATCAAAGTCAAAGAAAGTCATCTTAAGGAACAGCCAGATGTGAAGTCATTAACTTAAATTTCAAATTGAGTTACATTGCCAGTTATAAAGTAGATTTCTAAACCTATGAAAACAAAGACAACACAATCCTTCTGTCTTGTATTTCTTCCAGTTATTAAAAAAGACAGAATTACATGTGAACTGCTCCACTATTTTGCTTGCTTCTGTTTGCCTGGATAAAAATGCATTCCCCCCCCCCCCCCCTTTCAAAAATACTTACCTTATTGTAGTAGCCATAAGTAATGGCATTAGGGTCAACACCAGCTTTCTGCATTTCAAAAAGCACTCTCACTGCTAGCACAGGCTGACCATACTGTCCACACAGTTGCATAAGTACTCGGTAGCATACCTGAAAACACACACAAGTTAGTATTGTGCTTCTATAGTCGAACACGTACTCTGTTCAGTAAAACCCACGGGCTACTTCTGGAATTCTGGGGTTGACTTATTTTACCTCATCAGGTGGATCTATTTTTTTGGTATGCATTTTTTGTAGCACATCATATGCAGTTCTCAGAGCCCTGACTTTTGAATGGCACACTTTCACATACGCAGGAAGGCAGATAAACCAAAGGCCATAGCAGTGACGTAACAAACACCTGGACCACATCTGTGGTATGGAGGAGTACTTCTTAGCAATTTTATGTGCAGATTTAATTTCCTGTAAAGAATCATAAAGATTATTTGTGCATATTTACACACATATTACACAAACCTACACGTTAAAAACTGAACATGTATCATTATACCTACAGAAACTACATCATTAAGATGAACAACATACTCAAAGTGGGAAAGAAAATGAAAGCAGAGTGAGTGATACCAAAACCAGTTGCTGTGCAATATTCCCCTCCTAAAAACTTGCATTTCATTAAATTTATGTCTGTTACTTTTGGTCTGCATTTTTTGTAATAAGCATTTGAAAGTTAGAGCCCCTCTTAAAGCCCTAGACAGTGAAAAGCAATCAAAAAGTGGATGTGGAAGCCCAACAGTCTATGCTCATGGAGAACAGCGTGAAGAACGTGGAAGGTATAGGGACAGCACAGCAAACAGCCATCTGTGTACAGGGGCCCTGTACAATATGGTGTAGGCAAGAAGCACAGGTAAACATCCAAAGAAAAATTGGCATGGCTACCCTACAGTCACCATATCAGTGGAGAACCATTATAGTTAGGGCTGCAGCCACTACCAGTCAGTCTTTATAGCCAAACTCAAGATGAAGGCAGCAAGCTGTCACTTTCCAAAGCACCTCATGCTACAAGAATACCTGCAAGTACCTGTTTAGTTCTTCTGAACATTGGCGATGGGCTGTTGGGACTACTAGCTTTTGAGGACAGTTTGTTATTTGGTGCTGTAAGAAATCCTTCAGGTCGCTCAAACAAATCTAGTTTTAACACTGGAAATCCATTATAGCTGTAAAAGAAGCACGTCACTTAAACTCCTGTAAGGCAGTTCCAAAGTAAACACGTCGCCTTATAGCAAATGAAATCAATTACACAGTTGCACTAGAAGCTACACAGGAAATAGAAAACAAAAGTAAACCTTTAAAGACACCATTGGCAAAGTGGTTTACTAATCCATCTGCATGATTTCATGAGCTTGCACAAACAGTCTCTTAACCTGTTATTTCAGTGTAAGCAACTTAAATTGATAAATACATTTGCTTTCATAGCAGTTTCTTTAATTAATGTGTCAAATGCATTAGTATTGATTCTACTCAATTAAAAAAATCTGCGTGTCTTAGTCCCTAGTGAGCATCACGTGACAGAGGTTTATAAAAATCAATATGAACAATATCAAACTAAGAGATTAAATTGTATTAGATTTTAAAATGTTTCTCAGAATTAATGAAGAAACCAATAGACAAGCTCATTTGACATAATTACTAAATTAGTAACACCAGTTTTCAGTGATTCTTTAAAATGTACTCTCTTTCCAAAGAGTATCTGCAGCTTGTATTGTTATCAGTAGTAGCAGCAGGCCATTAATGGACCGGGTCCATTAATTTCAATTTTAATGTTAAAAAGTGTTAACAGTTAGCACAATGTATTGCGAGCACACAGCCAGCTTTATTAAGTACTATTGCTCCTGTGTGTACACACACACACACACACACAATCATTAAAACTTCAAAAGAGCTGGCACACCAGGCATTTTACATGCATATTTTCACTTGAGCAACATAAAGGGACAGGAAAAATCTGTACTTCATGGCTATCACAAGAACCTAGAAACCAAACTCTACAAGGGCAGCTATTAGGATTTTGGCTAGCATCCTACTGTGTCCTTAGGTTACCTGTATTGTAGAGGGTGCTCTTCACCATTTGGCAGATGAGGGATCTCAGGTGGTGTTATGAAAACTGTATGCTCACTCTTGTATGACTCATCCAGCTCTATAAGTCGTGTTTCCCCAGTTTTGTCCATATCTACCTGGAGAAGTTATGTTAAAAGAAAAAGTAGTTCCTAGTGTTATTGTATTTTGTGCTGTTAAAGCTATATGGTCAAGCAGGGCAAAGTCTGTATCAGCATCAAAGGATTGCATCTTAAAAGTAAGGATGCCTTGCAAAGTTATAATGAGGATAGTAAGTGTTGCATTGTTTTTGTAACCTTTACCCCAACACAATAATCAATGTTTAACGATATACTCCGAATTGACTGTCTTCCTGCATACAACCATTTCTGGAACTATGTTTCCAACTGCAGCAGTAACTTGAAATTTATTTTTAAATATGAAAATAGCAGCTTTTTTTTCCTCTTTGTTATTGTTTTCAGTGGTTAAAATACTTTATCCAATTGTGTGATGTATACAGCATCTACAAACAACACTATCCAGAAATTTCAGTCACTTACATAATCATTAAGGTCATGCTAGGTTGCAGAGATTGCAGAAATACACATGCATTCAAAGAGATGATGTAATAAAAACATGTGACTTTACTAAAATTAAAGGGGGATAGAAGTAACTTTGTTTTTCTTTAAAAAAACCAAACCAACCAGTAATCTGAAAGGTGAAGGGTAGCTTCATGATTTTTTTCTCTTTCAGATAACTCAACAGTTGTATATGTGAAAATACAGCACATACTGGGTGGTCCTGTCCTCTCATAGCTAGGATAGGAATTCAGTTCATGGATAAACAGAGGCAACTTGTAATAATACTATAATTAAGCATACGTTACAGCTGCACCTGTTTTGTTTTGTTTTCAGCTTTGTAACTGGCAATTTGACCATAAATTTTTGCTTTGCTAGCCTGGCTGTTGCAGAGAGGAGGAGAAATTTGCACTTCCCAAATTAATGCCCCTGCTTTAAAGACAGCAGCAGAGACATACTCCAAAGGCTCCAGACAAATTTCAAAGCATCAAACTGCAGAATCAAGTGGGAGAAAACTGTCCAACAAATTTACTGGAAGAATTTCATTCCATTGCTTGAGACAAAAAAAAATAAAGAACCAAAGCAAAACTCAGCCACCCCAAACAAGATTTTCGGAAACTATGAACTGTTTCCCTTTGAGAAAAAGAACAGACAAGCCTTTAACAATACTACAAGCTTCCTACTGTTACTGTTCACATTACAGAAACCACTAGGAACAAACAGAGCAAATATAACACGTATTACATTCCACCCGAGAGCCTTTACTTGATATTTGTACTGGTATTTTTATTGCTTTGTCTCTGATCTTCTGTCACCAGTTGCATCTCCTCCAATACCTCATAAGCACTGCTTCTGCTTGCGGGATGAGATGCATCTCCATCTCAGAGAGCTGGCACTATCAAAAACTATTTACTTTGTAGCACACAGAACATCCTTTTTATTCACATATTGATAGCCACAGCATTCAGCTCAAATACTGTCAACAGTTTACATTTATAGCCATTATTTAAATGGCTTAAGTGGCAACCAAATTACAGCCAAATGGTACATTATTTCAAAGAAATGAATAAGCAACCTGTGGAACCCAAGGATGCATATTCTTCATGCCTTAAGAGTTTAGCAACAGAGAATTAATGTACAAAAAGAAGCATATGCCACAGTTCTCTCCCTCCAGTGAGGTGGAAACATATCAAGTAGTTTCAGTAGAATTCCTGAATATTTAAAATTTGATAAACATACAAAGAGGGTGTTCTTAATTCCACATTTTATGGCATAAGACAGATGGAAAGTATTAGCAAATCGAACCAGACAAGTAGCAAGAATATATGGCTCCTGAAAAGTAGAGATAAACAAAACCTTACTTGGCAATTTAAATACTTCTAAGGACGTAAAAAACCCCACAGTTACAAGTTTCACCAGTGAAATACAATAAAGCCAGTAGCTTACATATGTATTGAATTGAGATAATTTTTGAATTCCTGGAAAAATGAAAACTTGCAAGACAATTGCACCGTATCTTTCAGTAGACACAATGGGTAATCAATTACAATCTCTGCTGCTGCTGCCTAGGATAAAATAACATGTAGAAGAGGTTACTCTTCAGCTTAAACTATTCTTACAAATTATTTGAGGCAAGACTTAGATTATATTTTATAGATAACTAATTTCACAGTACATAAAATTTGTCTCAACCCAGTGGCCTATAACTACCCATAAGAAAGTGTTGTATCATCTTTCAACCCATGACATCACTCTTTCATGCATACCCTTTCAGGTACTGGGTTCACCTAGTGAAAGACATTAATATATATATAAATAAATATTCACTTTATTGGAATCATTCAAATTTGATATCTGGTCAAAGTAGAGCCTCTTGGCTAAAGCTCTAGTTTGTATAGCAGTCCTTGGTATACTTCAATATTTTGACTTTGTACATTACTGTTAAGCTTAACATCAGAAATACCAGAAATCAAGAAAGAAAAGCAGAACAAAGAAGATGAGGCAAATATATCATTGTTCAAAGAAATCCTACATGGGAATGCACTCCCTCATGTCAATGCAAACCTAGTTTCACAAGCAATTCTAAAGCCATGGCAAATCTTAAACACATAGTAATTCCAGTGCCTCAGTTTCCCCACAATTATCACTGGCATAGAAGTAGTCGTCCCATTTAATAAAACTTAACAAAATCCTCACTGACAGAAGTAGAAGTTGGAGAAGTACAAGTGTTTTCTGTAAAATTTATTCTCATGGCACTGTCATGAGCATTTTTTGGAAGTGGAAAGAAAGCTGCCTACGGCATCAACTAGCAAAATAACTGGCATTAAAACAGATGAGTGTTTCAGCTGTACGAGTGGCTACTTAACCTTTTAGAAAAGGTGAAAGCTCCAACAGCTCCACAGATTACGTGCAGGCTCACAGTAGCATCACCAACCTAAGTACAACTTTTTTTGGAAGAACTGTTTGAACTCCCAGGAAAGATAACTTTAGCTAGGGCATCAACTTCAGTGCCCTCCTAAACCATCCTATAAAATGGAATATAACAGGTAGAATTTGACACTTACATAGTCATCACATTCGGAATAAAAATCCTATTTAACATTAGTCAGAGAACTAACCTGCAACACAATGAAAACTAAGTACTGCTCAATAGTGTTTAGTCACTGGGGTACGTATATTCCTGTCTATGAGACCTCCCATTTTTAAAGATTAACTGGCATACAGCAAAGCAAGCGCTACATGTTGAAGGCTTTTTAACTGAACTATAGGATAATCGAGTGAACATTATGGAAATGTTTGTAATTAAATCAATTCACAACCCACGAATACCTGCAACTCATGCTGTAGAACTGTGAAACACACTTTTGAGAACTATCAGTAATAAAATATTGAGACTAGCAAAAGCTATAAAGAGCATTAAATACCATTAGACCATGCTTTTATATTTCTCTCAAACTTAAACTTAACTGCTTTCAGATTTGTTTTCAAAACAACTCCTTTTAGCTCTTCTGCACTTTCATAGCAAAAATAGCCATAAATAGAAACTGTAAATAGCAGTTTTCATAGCCTTCAGTATTAATTCCTGTGGAACAAACAGCAGGTGACCTACTTTACAGGAAATCCTAGACAACTGTACATTACTTAAATATCAGTGTCCCAGAATAGAGTGCTACAGGTAGCCAGTAAGATGACAAGTAGGTGTGGAATTTCTTATAATAGTCATAAAAATTTCTTTCATGTTACAATAGAAGCAAACAGGGATATAAGATTGTGGGTTTCAGTTCAGTTCTTCTGAAAACAAAAACTAATGCAAAAAAAATTTCAAGCAGCCTCAAGACACTTTTGTAGACCCTCTTTGGAAATACAATGAATTTTCAAAAGCTAATATACCTGTACTTTTTAGTAAATTAGTTCTTCACAGTGCTCAACAACACTATACTAATGTGGACCTTTCTTATAAATATCTTAGGAGTTTTAAAAAATCTGAGTGACACTTCCACAGAAGACTAAAAAAGAAAGCCACTTTGAACTGGGAAATCCAACATTCCGTGAGCTCCAGTCCAGCAGAAGTTCTAAGCTTATTTCAAGAAAAACACCAGTTGTGATCATGTCGCACTTTCACACTCCTTGTCACATAATCCTTAACAATTGCTTTTCCTTCTCATTACAAACGAGAAAATAGCATAGCAACAGATAACAAGGTATTCCTTTACTGCAACACAAACACAACAGTAGAGTAACAGAACCCACAAAAATGTCAGCTTACACAAAGCTTATATGTGACACACCATAATAAGTCTTGCTTACTTTAAGAAACCCATACATTTCATATCCATCAGTATTTGATGACAAGGTCATTAGAAAATATTCTTATCCAAGAGAAGAATATCAATACAAGCACTATATTTAAAATATTTACATCAGCAAGCTGGTTTTGAATTGGGGGAAGCAAGTGACAGCAGTATGAATGAAAGGAGAGTTGATACAGATTAATTTTAATTATTTACTTCTAGTACAAGCCTTCTAAAGATTCTCTAAGAATAACTAGAGAATTACTATTAGAAAGAAGCGGCCAGCACATCGTTTAAAAAAGGTCCAGGAACCTTCTATTTATAATGATTAAAAAAAAAGTGAGTCTGCCTTATATCTTTTAGTGTGCTGCTCATCAACCCCATTCCTAAATGGCTGCATGAAATATTACACAATCTATAAAAATGCTTGCAGTTTTATCTAAGGAATGTAGTTCTCTGATAAAGAAGCTCAAAGTTGCTACTTTACAGTCAGAATATTACACTTCTTACTATGGGCCAGTATTTCAGAAGCTTACATACATGTGAGAACAAATCAGAAGTGCTAATTTTCACAATATTCTATTTACACTTTCTCAAGAATTTGAAGCAGAAAATGAAACAAAGCCCAACAAAAAAGGAAAACAGAAGGCTCCAGTGACTAGAAAAAAAGTAAAAGAAAAAAATAGAAATAAACTTGCACTTTATACATATTATATTTTGTATATAATATATATTTTTATGTATTATATATATTCTGCTTGTACTATATTACATAACGTAAGCAACAGCAGAAGTTAAAACTATATGCGTATGAAGACATGCTTACTTTATCTACGCAGTCATCAAAAAATGCAAGGCTTGCATCCTTATCACTGACAAAAGAACACTCCTCAATGAAGCGAATAAACATTTGAGTTTTGGTCATCAGTGTGTAGAACTTCTGATGTGAACGATCTCGACTTTTGAGGAAACCTATAAAGTGAAGTCAGAAGGATATAAGAATGCCTAAAACAAAAAAGCCCTCACCAAAAGTCAGCATACATTCTACTAACGAGCAATAACCTTTCTGTAATCTTTGCCACTACTATGCAATTTTTTCTTCACTTACATTTCTACCATCATTCACAACACTAACACTGCAAATGTTTTTATTCTTTAAATAAGAGAGAATTTAAAATGATAAATTAATATACATAAGACAAGTTTATGACTCTTCACCTTGTAGTTCAAAGAGAGAACTTGCATCTGTGGCTGTTTCAGAGGGTGCCTCTGTTATTGGCCTGAGATAAGACCTGTAACCTTTTAGTATTGAGGCCATGAAACACAGGAATGCTTCCTGGATCTCCAAATCTAACAGGTGCAATTTCTTCCCAGAATTAAAATCGTAGTCATTCATTGCTAATTCCATTAATGCATCTTCTCTTGGTCTCTGTTGCACTGTGAACAAAATCAACATAACAACGTTTCACATAATTTTTTTTCCAATATTGGTAAAAAAATTTCTCTTTATCCTACTAGATTCACTGATTACTGAGCTCCATTAAGTTTGGAACAGATTAATATATGCGATTAAATTCAGTCATGACATGCGACAATGGATTCAGCTTGACCTTATACAACTCGTGTATCTCTGGATAATACCAAAAGCAAGATACATTTACATTTTCAGCACATTAGTTACTACAGCAGAGAGAACTAGCATGGACAGAGCTTAAAAAAAACCCTCAAAGAAAGCTGTTTATAAAAAAGTGAAAATTTATACAAGAGCTGATTAAAGAAGCATATTTTAGAGACAAACACATAGATGGGATGTGTGTATTACTTTTTTTTTATAGTGCCTTTCATTTCAAAGTGTTCCCAAAAAACAGACTATACATATTAAGTACCTGTATACACCACTCAGATGCAAGTGGACCCATCAAAACACAACACAATGCAAAACACTGATACAGAGAGAAAGCAGGCATTTTTTTAAAAGATCTAGCAAAATCCCTATTCTTAAAGAGATACTTGTATCAACATTTTAAAGCCATCAGAACTCTAGCTACGACTTCACTGCTACACACACAAAGTCTGGTAACATTTTAATAATGTCTCAAAAAAGTGAAAGGATGGTTTCATTACTGTCTTTCCACATAATATAATTATAGCCAACCTTATATTGATATCATGTTAAATTCTTATTACAGAGTAAATAGCTTAAAGATCAGTACCACTCTTTTTATAGAGTATGGAGAACATAAGGTTTAAAAAATTTTCTAAAGAAATCCTCACAGCAAAATATATCAAAATTTTGAAGCAACAGACAATTTATCACCTATCCACTATACACTTTTTTTTGCGCAGCATACACCAATAAAATTCTGTTTCTATACATTCTAATTTGGATACAATTAAATTCTAGTGACCTCACTAGCCAAGAAGGTGTAAACAGCCTTTAAAAAAAAAAGTGCCTTAAATCCAGGTGACAATTACAATGATCTCATGCAATATGCTTTCCAGGTATATATTTCTCAAACATGCAATGTTGATCAACCCCATCCTTTTCATACTCTGATTTAAGTCTTAACCACTTGCTGTCTCTGCCACAGCAACTTGATTTTACAATTGCATTATTGCTCCTTAAGGCTCCCTCCAATGTCTATGGAAATCATCTTCTAAGCAGACAGGTAACGTCAGAGTGCTGACGGACTTCCTTCCCACTTCTCAAAGCCCATTAGCTATGAAGCCCAAGCACATCAGCTGGCCTTGACTACATTTATATTTCCAAATATTTTGTTTTAAAGAATTTGACTAACATCATCCCTATCCATTTTTCTGCTTTCTCACATCAAGGTTCAATATACCTTGCTCTGCAATATTTGAGGATTCTATCAACAACCATTTTTTTCTTACAAACGTCCAGTAATTGTGCTATACATTTTAAAACCCCCTATGTTTATAAAACATTTGTTATTTCCATCTTAAAATTTTAGGTAAGGTACTAGCAGCTTGAGTGTCAAAGTTATCTCAATTGTCAAGACATGAGCAGACTTGAGCAGGCTTTGAAGACAAAACAAAGGTCTTTATTAGGTCCTGGCCTACTCTTTGCTTTACTATTCCCTTCTCATAAAAGCTCTGCATTTTTTTTGGTACAAGGATAACATCAATACAAAGGGCTACCTATTGAGCACTGCCTTATATATATGGAAGTCTCCTCCACCTCAAAAGCCCCTACATGGGTTCTAATCTCTGGACTTAAAGCACGGATTTTCCTGTTCTGTATGAAAACATTATGTTTAGTGTAATGGGTGACTTAAGAACATGTTTAATTAACTATATTTATCTGTTAATGTGGCACACTATACCAAATGTAAATCTTACTATGTACTTTCCCACTCACATTCTGCCAGTTGCTGATACAAATTACTTAAAGTGTTCATCAGATTTTTACAAGGTTTCTTTGGTAAGATCTTCCAAGCAATAGCTTTCTTATCTCCCGTTCTGGAAGGAAAAAAAAAAGTATGAGTATACACTGGAATATGTGTGTATATAGGACTATATTCCAAGATTTTTCTACCCCACCAGAGAAATGGGAGAACAAATACAATTTGCTCCATTAAAACAGGACTGAGAAGGATTGAAAACCAACCAACCAAGTCAAACTTGATTTACTATATGGAGATTTGATCACAGCCATCCAACCAATGCCCCATGTTTCAGGATGATTACGCAGCCACACTCTTTAGCACTGAAATCAATCCACTTAGAACTCATGAAAGACGAATTAATAGTGTGCCATTGCACAAGCAACCACCACACATGCTCTGTTCTGAGCTGTAATTACCTAAACTAGGATGGAGATAATGACTAGAATGCTCATAGTAACCTGAAATCCATTTGATATGACAACTGCTCTGTGTTTAGTGCATATAGATTTGGACTTAACTATATCATTATCATGATGAAAACAATTACAACATTCTTTGTCAACAGAGGGCACCAGCAAGCCTCAAGACACTATTGGTCACATCGTTGCAAGAGTTGTAAGCGTTTGACACTTTTTTTCCATACGATGAAATGGAATTAATCTGTTTGAGAAAATACATAGAAAATCAGCTAAAAGTAGAATGAAAACAGAGATAATTGGAAATAACTTATTTCCATTAATGAATATGTAGCTAATTAGAAAAATACCAGAAGACATGCACAAACATATTCCTCAACTTCGGTTTTGGTTTTGTTACTTTTTGCTTATCGCAGCCTAGTTTGAACTAGTTCATAAAAACTTCAGAGCAGAATTGCTGTACAAACTTGGTATCAGCATAAAATCCTTAGCAAAAGTTTCTATTTACAAATACTTAATATATGCAACCTTCTCTAAAGCCACACACAACTACTGAAGGAAAAATAAATGCACAAATAAGAAAATTTAGGAAAAAAATAGTTTAGTTAGGCATAGTAATGCTGAAAGACTGCTACCAACAGGATGATACAAAAGAACACTGACCAAAGACTTTGAGAAGTTACACTAAGTATATACTGAGTATATTAAACATTACACTGAAATAAAAGTTTAATTCCGAAATACAAGTTTAATTAATTCTGTATGTTTTATAATCTTGAATTAGAAGCCTTACCCTCTTCTGTTTTTGTATCACATCATCACAAGGAAACAAACAGTTCTTTGTTTTGAATATCATAACAATATGGACTGCTTCCCAATGGTTTTAACAGTGCACTACTGTCCCTTACTAGTATTTTAGATACTAGATATTAGTATTACAGAAAAACATAGTACTCTATACAGTTCTGAAAGAGAAATATAATACTGCTATTTCAGTTTGTTAATGATGGCATGATTCTAAGTCTTAATTAAGACTCTCTCACCCTTGAAAGTTCACATCTCTAATTCTCAACATGAAGTTCCTATACTTCATATTGATATGAAGTATGATTTAATTGTTATAATTTTCAAGTAGATGCCCATATGAAGATACTAGAATTTCTTCAACACTAAGAAAGCTGATCATGAAAAATGGAAGTGACTGTTCTCCAGGGACAATGAAGTGAGACACAGTATGGCTAATCCAGGAAACGTGCCAACGTGTGCCATAAGATTTTAACGTAATGGAATAAAAGGCAATAATGTTCTATGAGGATTTGTACCTCCGCCCTGTTGTGTTGAACAGGAGATACCATTTCTAGCACGCTCATTTCAGAGAGGATGATACATTAGAAAGTTCAGAGGTTTAAAACAAACAACCCCCCCAAAGTTTTGCCAAAAAGCTAGTTTTTGCCTTTGAAAACAGGAAGCAAAAAAAAAAAAAACACAGAAGAAAAATTGTTAATAAATACTTACTGAGAAATTGTATTGGTATCTAGGTCAACACAGCTAACGTCTGGTGGAGGGTCATAGATATCAAAATATCTTGAATCAATTCCCACTATGAATGGGCATGGTGCACTTAACACATCTGCCAGTGCCAAGGGACACAGAGGAATATATGGGCAAGGCCAGTGGAAGGGAAATATCATCTTTGAAAATACATGGAGACAAAACCATAGGTTAAACACATATAATAATATAGTCTATGCAAGTATAAACCACACTTCACTAACTGCCACTTCAAAATTATTTAACGTGACAGATAATTATTACTGAAAGTCGAGATGCAGATTATTAAATAAAAGATGCACTGATTTCTCTAAAATTCAAATTTGCAGGAAAAAGCTCTTCAGCATAATAGACTGTATATAGCAGAGGTAGCAAAACAATGCTTAGTGAAGACAGGCAGGAAAATAACATGCATTTAAAATTCTGCAAGAGAGAATACAGTGCTATTTGGGAAAATCAGGAACTCTTATTTAGTGCATTGTGATGACCAAACAACACACTTATTTACACACAAAGAACCAACAACAGTTACTCTTTCTCTTCTGTCTTCATGGGATATCATTAGCAACATCAATTTTTCTCTCTAATGATCTTTATTTTTCTTATTTTTAAGTAACATCTAAGCCTAACAGCACTACTACTAATTTTAGATTTTATCTAAAAAACATTTTTTTCCACTTACAGATGTATAATTAAAAAAACCATTACTTACAGAGACTAATGCCTCTGTCACACTAGTAAGGACAGAAGGTCGCAATGAATGGATGAGAATTTTATGTTCCGTCACAGCAAAAACAAGTAGAGTTACTGCATTTTCAGGTCCTAAATTCTGAAGTAGTGTAGAAAACTTGCCCCCACTGTTACAGAATATAAACACACTGATGAGTTACAACCATAAAAAAATGTTCAATAACAAAACAGAAAACAAGGCATTAGAGTACGATTTTATAAACGTAAATCTGCAAATCTTTCTTTTAAAGAAGATTGCGAGGCAGACTACTCGGTACACTTCACTGTTCAGTGAAGAATGGTTACTTCCCAATAGTAACCATGGTTCCTTGAGACTCTTCAATCAGTCTAGACTATTTTCAGGATACGTGCATGATGATTTTTCTTTTTGAGAAGCAATTTACAGAGAGACAACATGCGTTTCTTTAATCATTCTCCTGCACTGAGACACAAAAGTTAAGACAGTCACAGAACTTCTTCAGTTACTACCTTGCAATACAAAAGCTGCACTATCTTGGGAGACCAGGTACCAAATCCTAGAAAGGGGATCTAACAATCTATATTCTGCCTCAAGAACCACTAAAATTATTTGAGAAAACACAGATATTGTTCATTAAGTATGTATCCTTGTCAGGGCGCAGGTCTAATCACGTAAATAAATTTCAGATACACTAGCTACAAAAGGCACCAGACAAGGTAAGTTAATTTGCACAATTACAACTCAAAGTACCAAATCTTTTCCACAATGTAAATCAGAATACATTTCACAATGTGAAGATACTGCTACTTGCCTCAGTGGAAGGGGTGATGACACAGGTTGGCTAAGAATCAGGTTATCATGTGGAGATAGCTGAAAAAAGATTTTAAAATACATTCTTTTTATTCTGAACTTTGGAAATATTTATTAGAAATTACACAAAGAACACCTAAAAATAAAATTTAAGCCAAGTTGAACCTTACATATCCCAGTTGTAGAGCACTGTAAGAAGTGGTATGCAATGCTACGCATCAGTATCTTTTAGTAAAAGCCAGGCAAAACACGATCTTCCTTTCTTGGTCAGAATTGAATACATCGCATATTCATAAAGAGGAATTTAACCTAGCTAATCCTTCAAAAAATTGAACATATTAACTGCTGAAAAAGGAAGCCTTCTGTATTTTAAGGGAAGTGAGGACCTATAGTTCACACACAGCTTTCAGGGGCCGGGCAGGATTCTTTTTGGATTTAGGGGGAAAGAGATGGGTAAAATGCATGAAGGGGAACGATGGCAGATCGTAATGTAAAGTAATATTTTCTTTGGAAGACATGAGAATTAGGCTCTTAGCTGGTAGAAACGGCTCCAAATTTGCATTAGTTGACAATCCACAACAAAGATCTTAATTCGTATTTTTTTCTTACAGTGAGATGACATCAGGAGAAATCATTCATATATTCAGCATGAATAGGATTCAAATGAGTACAAGAATACAGATACACAATCAATTTATCAAAGCTCAAGTGATGTTTTCAGCCATAGTAAACCCAAGGTAACAAGATACCAGTTAGCTTGATCCTCTCTGCTAAGTGGTCGTGCATTTTCTATCTATTGTATAAAAGCACACATACGAGTAGCAATAGTAATTCAGTAAGTCACAGTAACTCGTACAACTAAGCTGCAAGTTCAGACAACTTTTAGTAACATTTCATTTTTGAGTATGTTTCACTTTAGACCCCACCACATATGACCAGACAATAGAAGTTAGAAGATCAGATGAATTAGTAATACAAATGCTGAAGCACTAAGTCACCCAACACTGTGCCTGGACAGACACGCAAAACATAGGACATTAACAGGAGTCTATGCAATACTGGTTCCTTGCATATTTCACATAACAGAGCTTTTGAAGGCTGATGATACATTTAGCTTCAGTGACAAATGAGGATGGCCACACCACTCTACATGCTAGATTTGTCTTCAAGTAAGTCACCTTGTGACAACCACCACCATTAGCTTGTTCAGTGAAAGAATTCAGACACTTCATTTTTTCAGCCTGAGGTAACCTTCATAAACTACCCTCAGAAAGGAAGCATTGGCCTAATGTCCTATGACTTTTGTGTTTCAGCAAAAGCAGATAAACACAATCAAGCATCTATTCAAAGAGCATGTCTCCCTTAGGCAGAAGGGGCACTTACTGCCCCCGTTCTTCAGAGGGAGAAACATATTACTCGATGTGCTCTTGAAGTTTGCAGGTTGTGAATACATCATTAGAACAGGAACATCTGTGTAGTAAGGGGATGGTAGGACATGGAGAATGAAGTTTAGCAGATTTTAGATCAGAAACAACCCATCAACAATGGCAGCTGGAAACTGGCTATCGGGAACATTTCTGAATGTTTTACTAGTGGCTATAATTTCTTTGAAACTTAAAAGTCAGACACATGCCGTGTTCTCTCTCACTTGTAACAGATGCTAAGAAGGATCTAAGAATGGGTTACACATCCAGACTGGCATACATGTGGTTACTAAAATATATCAGGTCTCATTTTCAGAAAGCATATAGGCACTTGCGAGACATTCTACAGCAACACATATTCAGAAGGATTTGCTATACTAATTATTTAGCAAAAGACTACCATGTCATATATTCAGCATATTCAAATGAATATGCATGTTTTACATTAACAAGCTTCAGAGAGAAATTACTATTTCTTCAATGAAATGGAATCCTAAAAGCTTGTAATTTTCAAGAATACAGGCATTTCTCCCTCTATTTTTGGGAAAACATCTTAGATACAGTCACCTGTGATTTTATTCAGTGCAGTATCAAAGACAACTCAAAAGACCCTGAAAGCAGCGTGAAGGAAGTACTTATTTGTAGACCTCAACAACCATTGCTTACTTTAAAAGCAGCGTGTTCTCCATCTGTACTATCAGCTACTAAAGTTGTACTAACTTGACACATACAGCATTTTGAAAATAAGGTGTAACAGACAATTTCACATCACTTACATCTAGGTCCTCAGACTTTGTTCCGGGATATACACCCATGCATACTTTGACAGAGCTCCCTAAAAATTCAGACTAAAAAGATTAAATGTTTTTCTCTAAACTCACTTACAGTTCTCTGTAAATGTGTTTAGTGTTCCCTAGCACAAATATTTTATTGAATGTGAATACAAAAGAAAATCCCAAGATGTAAAAATATTGGGTTTTGAATTGAACTTTAAAATCATAATACAAGTGACAGAAGTGTCAGATACAGTTTCAGTATAACTATTCTCCAATGTCACTTCTTCAGAATATCCAAGTACATTAAGGAGGATCTTTAATATTCAATACATTCTATAAAGACATAACCCAAGATTGTATTTACTCTGAAAGACTTCACTAGCATATGGGCTACTACATTAAGACTGAAAACTGCACAGGGCTCTCTATATTTTATTTCATACAAGAAGTAAGAGTAACATCACTTTGTAACAACTTATTCAAAACGACAGGATTGGTAGAATAACTACAACCGGAACAGAGATGTCTTTTCTCAGCAATTAAACCGCTCTACCCTTTTTTCCTCTTAGGAGGGGAAAAAAAAAAAAAAAAAAGGAGACGACTTAATAATACTTCACTTAAGAAGTCTTTGAGATAGGGATTTCCTCTCCTACCAACAGTGACATGGGTGAAGTTTCAAATAACAGGTAACCTAATCCTAGCAATTATATCATTTCACTCACACACAGTAAGATATGCTAGGTCTTGCAGGTAGGACAGAATAAGGGTCATAATTGATAAAGTGTCCCTCTGTTGAACGTGCGTGGCTCCTGAAGTTTTCAGTAAGAGCTATCCATTATGTAGAGGACAGCATGATGCCCTTTGGGAAAACAGGTAATCATTAATATACTCTTCACATCTGGTTTTAATTATATTTATTTAACACTCAGCCTTCATACAGTAGCAAGAGGAAAACAGTTCAAAAGCTATTGTAAAAATCAAACCAGATGCCAACTTTGAGTAGTTTTTCCACTAATTTCCATGTATTCTGAAAAAAAAAAAATTAAGTTCTAAGCTCACTAAACAGTATCTTATATCTCGTTAAAGTCCTTAACTAAACTGGAAACAACAGTGAGAAATCTGTAAAAATTAAGTGTATGAATTCAGGAAAAATATCCTGAACAAAAAGAATTTGAACATAAAAATTACATTTTCCATTTAGTAACCTGTTCAACAGCTGTTTTGTCTTCACTTAAGACATAGCTATTAAGAAGAAATTTACACTTACCTGAACTAGAATTCTTGGCCTCTGAGGGGATGGAAAAGGAACTTTGTGCATGAAATGGGAAATGTGTCTAGAAGAAAAGAAAAATACTGATTTAGTAGAAATTATGATCTTAAACTGCTTTACCTCAAGACAAAATTATTGCCAGTAAGACAAATTATTATATAAAAATGGCACATACTTATTCAGAAGACAGAGAGCAAAAAAACCAGCCCCTAAATCCTATGGGAATATTCTGACCTTGAAAACCTATTTTTCTACTAGTGACAACCAAAATGGCAGGCCAGATTATCCTTCAGACTACAAGCTTGGTTTGTGAGACTGAGAAATTACAAGGAGCCTTTTTTTATTTAAAAAAAAAATTGTAAAGTAGAAATATTGATGTTTGAGCATAACAATACCATTTTACAATCCTGCTTCTGAGACTGGCTTGAAATAGCACTATACCTCAGAGACTAGCACTGGTTATTTGCAAAAAAAATATTCACAGCTGAGTATCAAGGAGAGTCATTAAGTTCATCCGTTTTCTTCACTTCCAAATACAAAATGTTATGAAAGATTTCTGATTAAAAAAGTGTTAAAGTTTTTCCATATACTACAAATACAGAAAAATGTTTTTAAAATTTGAGTAAGTTCTCAGTTTTATAAATTGATTAAACTTACAAAAGTTCTAAAAGTGTAGGAGTTCTACATAATACACACTTTCACATTAAAAGAAACTACACACAATCAGTAGAAACTCAGGAAGAAACAGGTAATCCGTAACTGCATGCTACAGTACATACTTTACTGTGATTTCTGCAACTTTTACCATTATTCTGGCGCAGAAAACAACCAAATTTTGAAGAAATTCAGAGAAACCCACAAATAAGTGTTGATTTCTATAGAAGACTCATTTTACATGTTTCTGATTCAAAGCTATATATTTCATACTCATGCCTCAACGTATATCTCAATAATCTCAATATTACGCCGTTAGATGTATGGAAGAAAAAAACAACACACTTTTACTGTGTTCTTAATTTTGTGTACTTGTGCTAGGGTTAAACTTTTTGTTGCGGTTCTATAATCACATAACTGGCATTAACCAGAAGCAGTCTTGGGCCTCCTTCTTCACCACTCCCCAGCTGACCTCCCTTGTGTCAGCATCAATGTCTGTGCACCCACATGGCAATGAGAACAGGAAAGGAATCAGGCTGACAACGGATTTGGGGTTTTGTCTTTATTACCAGTGTATGAAGATGGTGGCAGAAATATGGAACAAAAAGCAAACATCAAAGGAAATGCCTGCTGCTTGCAGAAGTAGGGCTGACTGAAAATGTTCAAATACACATGTATGGCACAGACAACCTTCATCATCATTAGAATAGCCAAAGAAACTAGGCTAGATACTATATTAACTTCATGCAAGACAGCGTAGCTATATTTAAGCTATCCACAGTAAATTGACTAGTCAGTTTACAAATCAGAGAAATCAGAATAAGCAAAGAAATCTGTAAAATCAAAACTATTAAACCATTTATTATATTTACTTCTCATTTTATTCATTCCTGAAAGTAAAAAACCAAAAATAGTTCTCAGCTTAAAAAAAAACACAAAGAAAACTCTTTTCATTATTGGAAGTTTATGCTATCAGAATTTTAAAAGAAGTATAGTAGATACAAAGTAGAATAACGAAGTGGATAAACAATCACAAAAAAAGCTTAATCCACTAAGTCAAAGTCTCATAAAACTTAATATTGAAGTTTAATCAGAAAAAAGACTGATGTGTAATAAAATAAAAAAAGCAAATACTGCATCTGAAATCTAATGCATTAGAAAGTTACATTAGCCTAGAAATGTTAAACGGTATTACATATCAATTAGATACCAACCACTTCTTGGATGTAAGGATTTCCTCTGCATTTTAAAACGTGAAGTCCTTTACGTAAGAAGGAAATTAAGTTTATTTATCACAACTAGAGGAGAATTACTAGTGCAAAAAGTTCGATCTGCTTTATTATCTCTCATTACACAACAAATAGGTGACTGAGAAAAAAATGCAAAACTACATATTTCATTCTCCTAACTTAACGTATGCAACATTAAGAAAGGCTTTATAATCTTGCTCCTCCTAATGACTATGCTAAAGGGCACAAAGCTAATTAAAAAAGGCTTTCAGATAAACCTTTGCAGGCACTTAAATCACAAATAAAAATCTAGGGTTTTTCAGGAAGTAGGTAAAGGTACATTTAAGCAATGGAGAAAAGTGCTTACTCTAGTGTAACCATTATATTTAATGTTTGATGACTAAAGTCAAAAGGATATTATAGGAAACTTAGAAGTACAAAAAGAGCTCTCATGAACTGAAATTACTGTTATGAATTTTTGAAATTACTTACTTCTCAATGGGTAGGACATGCGGACCAGAAATGGAGTAACGATACAGAAAGGTAAGAAACTTCTTGAAAGCATCGAAGAAAGGCCAGTGAGAGAGCAGACAGATGCATTTATTTGTTTGAACTGTTCTGCATGTCTCTGACTTTCCCTCAACAGCAGCTGCTAATCCCAGTTGAGATTTTTGTTTCTCTGTGAGATTCTCTTCAGGATACAGTTCATAAAACTGAATAGCAGCACCATATACCTGCAAACAACACAATTGATTTGAAGTCAAAAAATCTGCCTCAATCTTCAAAGCAATCTAACAAACCCCAAACACGCAAGGAAAATCAAGTCTACATTACTGTTTGAAAAGTTACATTGATGCACCATCTTTTGAAGCAATCTATTCAGGAATATTCTTATGGCTGTGAAAATCCAGACTGTCTATTATTTATTTAAAACACTTAATGTCATATGAGAAAGAGTAATTTATGAAACGATTTAAGTGAGAGAAAAAATAATGATTATACAGAGTACAACTACAGTGAACTGCTCCTACAATTGCCTTTAAATCTATTTTAGGAATCCTTTATAAGCAACTCAAAGCAGTATTCCTCTGACATCCAATTTACTTTGTAGAACAAGTATATACATGCAAGGTTGTTTCCATGCTTGCAATGAAATTAGTGTATTTGCATGTATATGCAGTCAGAATTTTTATAGCTCTGTACTTTCAAAGGCTAACATGATTGGAAAGCAAAGGAGTACAGGTTTATATGATCAACAGTCCAGCAGTTAAATAAATGCAAGTCACTCTTTAAAGTAGTCTTTGAATTAAGCCCAAACAAATAGATTCAAGTTTGTCAATGAAAATATGCATTATCATCATCCTGAAAAGACAGACAATCAAGTTTTTTAACTTATATTATTAACAATGGTTTTGTGTGGGTTTTTTTAAGCTTTCAAAATACCTTTTCTGCAGAAGCGCCAGTTAGTACAAATGTAGAAAAAACTGGGAGGGGGTATTTACTGTTAGATGGCCAACATTCAATCGTTGCACCCATAGGTAGACAAAAAAGAGGCACAGATTCTGGTAATGGGAATGATTCATAATCTTCTTCAGGATATCTGCATATTAAACCTATAAAGGCAATTTGTAAAGAGGCAGTTATGTAAGGAAGAGCAGAAACATTTCTAACAGCTCATTGCATAAAAACACGCCCAGAAAAACTGTATATGAGTATACACTAACTTCAGAAGATCAGTAAAGTTGTAAATAATCAGGCATAGCAAATAGCTGGAAAGGGGCAGCACGCTCCCAAGGCCTGAGGAGAAATCACCTGACTAAAACATCAGACTGAAGTCCTACTCACTGTTCTAGGAACTATTCATAACTAATTTATCTTTTTCTGTTTGCAGGTTGTGTGCATCTCAGCTATTATTATAATAGTTCACATTCATCACTAGTATGAGTAAAGATTCAAAATTTAGTTAAAAAAGTGGTAACCTGAATAATTGAGAAATAAGACTGATGCTTTCAATTATGAAAGCAATTAATTCTTGCCAATAAGTTTTCTGGAAAATCTGATATGTTAGATACTAGATAGATTTTTTTTTTAATATCAATAGAATTGAACCAATTAATTATGCTGATCCACCTCAGCTGAGGATTCGTCTAATGTGCTACCAGACTAATGTGTTTAGACTTAATTTTAACCATAGCTGTGAAACAGAGTTCTGAAGCAGAGACTCTTAACATACAGGTCTTCAATTACATCATATGGCTGTAGCAATCTATCCTTTCTTATTGCCAACCAAGGGGACTCCAAACTGAGAATGAATATTGTGTGAAGGGCTTTAGGATTTCTCTGCATTAGAGAACACAATCGCTACACATTCTTTTCTAATATACAGTGAAATATTAATAAGCAATAAACACTGGTAGTCGAGAAGGCAGTGTATTTTTTTCCCCTCCAAGAAGCAAAATTTTGTGCAAGCTACTACCAGATGTGGAGCCTTCTAAAATTATTTATCTACAAATTTGTTGTCCACCTTTTAGTTAGTCCTAAACTACTGTGTTTACAGAGAGCAGCATCTCAAAGGGATATAAGTGAATTAAAGCTTAAGTCTGAATCATGCTCATGACTTGCACTCAAACAAAATCAGGGGTTTAAAAAAAATAAAGAAAAGCCAACACATTTCATCAGAGCCATAGCAAATCTAATTCTGTCTTATAAATAAAACAACAAAATAAAGATGATACACAATCCAAAAATACTTAAAGAGCTCAATGCCACTGATGTTCAGGGCAGTGTGGAAGTCTGCAGTATTCTTCAAAGCACTTCTTAAAGAAAAAGTGAACATGAAAATGCATCAAATAATTTTTGCAGTGTTTTCTTCTGCATATATATACACACACACCCTTAAGAGACAGTTATCAGCAACAAAAACAGAGGTGGGAGACACGCAGGTTTGTAGGAACCTATCAAAACACAACTGAGCTTCCAATTAAAAGCAAATTTTAAAATAAAATGGTCATGATACATAATTCTAAGGCTTATTTTAGGACATTATTTTAAAAGAATCATTCAGAGAAAGATTCCTTTTTGGATAATGCCAAGACGGTGTCTTTGTCAAATAAGTCTTCGATAAAAAAAAAAATGTATTACATTACAAATAAGCCTGTACATCCTGAATTGAAGATTAAAAAAAGCTAAATAGTAGTTACATACCAGCTTTATATGATATGGTGTTGGTTTTTGCCACAGACTTTTTATAACATAAATATACTGCTGAGCCCCACTGTAAAACAAAATAAATTATTGGATTACGTGATGAAGTATAACAAAAGGACATAACAAAAGAGTGGAGGAAAACCTCCTCTTCCTTGTTTACAAAGAACCATAATCTACACACAAAAACATAGAGCATTCAGATATAGGAATTTTGGGCCTGCTACACTATGCTTTCTGACAACAGCCACAAACAGATAACTGAAAGAAAAAGTACTGTTTTAGCTCTGAGCTAGCCAATCCATGGCAGGCATCAGCCTGACCTCTAAAACAGAACTGATTTATAGATTGAAGCATGACATTTATAAATTCTTCTCCAAAACATTTGTTAACACAACTACAGAATTTTAAGTACAATTGTCATCCATATAAATATTTAAACCTTTCTCCATTTTGTTAAACTTCTGGCTTAAATGTGTATATAGACAGATATACATACATGCACACATTTATGTATATACACACACACAGTGAAATGTTTCTGTTATTAACTACGTTTGTGTATTACTTTAACTTAATACTTGATTTTCTTTTGTTCCTGCATTTTTATTTTAATCATGCTAATCTTTACGCTTGATTCCTTATTCAGTCTGTGATTTCATAGTCTGTGAAACACTGCAGCATAACTTCATAGTTCTTGCAGCTTCTAAACAACAATTTTCTTTCTGGCATTGTTAATGTTTTTAAATATTTTTGAAGTTCTCAATTTCTGGACATGAGAATAAAGAACATGGAAAGCCACAGAATGGAAAAGACCGGCACCCTTTAAAGGCCACACAAAGCTTTTAGGGATGGGAGAAAGATACAGCAATTTCTGTAAGACAGCATTCTCATAACCCAGTCAACACAGGGACTGGTAGAACTGAAAAATCCATTTGTTAATGTCTACAGGCATTTATTTAAAAACAAGTACAGATCAGTTTCCATGATCTTTTTTACACAATACTACTCACATATGCAGTCAGCATGCCGATAAGCATGCTGACCCTATATTTTTGAGGACCCTACAAAAGCAAGCCTACAGGGCTGCAGATTCAACTAGGAGACACCTAAATATTAAGTTCCGCAAAGCAAAGTGCTGTGACACCTGTGTGTTTTAGCAGACCTAGCTTTGGAACCATATTAAGCATTTAAACAGGCTTACAGTCAGCAGCATCCAACATTGCTTATATGCAACTTTCGTCAGAGAATAAGTTTGTGAAACTACTGAGGACAATGACATTTATAAAACAGCATTGTAGGTAATAGGGGAGTTTAAAAACAAAACAGAAGGCAGCTATTAGATACAGAATTCCCATCACAACAGTAAAATCAGTGTCAGAAACAGCCGCATCTGAAACCTCCAGTTATTCGCATGGTGACACAACAGGTTCTAAGGACTAATCCAAAGCTGCTGAAGTCAGCATTTCTAAGTCAGCACTAAAAAGACTATTTGCTCCAAGACTTCCAAAAAGACTTTGTTCCAAGCAGGAAAAAAGAAATTTAATCCTCCAGCTCTTCCAAGATCTGATTTATCTTTGGAGAGTGCTTATCAAAGTTTTTCACCAGGTACTCTGAGAACTGTCACAAATACTCCACAAACATTACATCATTGAATATCAAGTGCTCAAAATCCAGATTTTGAATCTTACCATACTATTATTAAGATTCTTGTCAACCTTGCAGAACGTATGTGGAGGGGTTTCTCCTTTACTTGGTATGATTATACATATATCCGTTACAGCCAACGTGTTTTGTGTCATGTTTTCGGATGCTCTTCGGTAAGTGATGTACACTCTTTGTGATGAGGCACTGCCACTAATATTAGCAGGCCGACCATATGGAGTAGTTTGAATTATTTCACAACCTTGCTTTACTCTTTCTTTCCCATCATATAAAACCCTAGTTAAAATGGGATGAACAGAAGTCAGAAGGCACATAATATTTTTAAACACTTTGAATACTAATACTATACTAAGAATTGTAACTGAATAGTACTATTTTAACAGCAGCTCTTGTCTCATCTCTGATCAAAACGTTTTTACTGACAAGTCCAGGTCCCATTATCTCAAATTGCATTCTAGCAGAAAAGCTTCATGATGAAACTATACTAGTTTTCCTCACATATAATTGCTTTTAAGTGTTTTGTTTACTGCAAAATAGTGTTATTTTCAATTCAATTAATTTCAATTAATTTGAATTCAAGATTCATTGCCTGATCCTAAGAATGTCATACAGCTCACCTCTTTTCAATCTGTATTAAATAGGTTAAGCATCTTATCTCAACCAAAATATACACATTGAAAATTATAAACAGCTTTGAAAACTCCAAAATGCAAAAGGATTACAGTTGTCACTAAAATCCACTCAGTATGCATTTTTCCTACCATACTGGGTTACAGTATGCTCAAGACAACAAGTATCTTCCTGTTTAGAGTTTTGCCTTATATTTTAAAAGTATTATATTTCAATAAACCTGCTTTATTTGCTCATTAGTCAAATAAAACTGCCAAAATCACTTACTAGAATAGAAAAACCACTCACCCCAGATCAGTAAGTGGGGGCTTATCCCTTCCTCGGCGATAACAAAGGTATATTTGCGGTCCTACAAGACTGCCATTATTGAGATCTGCAGACAGTCCTGAGGGAGTAACATCTATGCATTTATATCCCTGAGGAACTTCCTCTCCCAGAGATTTATTAATTACTGTTACGTCTGTAATAGGTTCTTTTGGTTTAGCAATTTTATGGCAAGCATCATTGAAGTGGATTTCTTCCTCTAGTGGTTTTGAAATATCTGTTAATCCTGCGACAACAAAGTAGTCAGCAACACGAGCCCCTTTGTCTTCCATCTTCCATTACAAGACGTTATAACTGGTAAGAAAGAAATATATATCAGTATTTTTAAAGGAAATTATAAGGTATCAGAAATAATGTTTATTTTTTAAAACAGAAAATTTGCAATAATATAAATGAAAACGCAATAGAAGAATACAAAAAAATAGAGAGATCCAGCATCAGATCACGTAACATTTTTCATTTGTAATCACCATCTTTCCAGTTTGGAATTCTGAGCCACAATCGTGAGAGTTATTTGTTAAATCTTGGAATGGAAAACCCAAGTGGGCTCTTTTTGCTAACTTACACACTGGAGTAGCTGAACCAACAGGAACAGTAACAGCAAAATACTGTGCAGAAGTTTTGCAGATAGTTCACTACTTAAAGCTCATGGCTGAGCCAAAAAGTAGTTCTCATGTTTTTTGCATATAGTTTATTACTGCACGCTATTCACCATGACAATGGATCTTCTAAGGCATGATCTGCAATTAATTTGCTTCCTGAATATTAAACATATACGCAAAGGCTGTCTTGATTATTCTGAAGATAGAACTATAATATTTGCAGCCATCTCACCCTATGGGATTTTACATCAGATACCAAGGCCAGATCTTCTTGGAATATTTTTCCAGGCTAAAAGTTGGTATCATTTTATTTTATAGTGTTTTGGCACCCAGATCCTTGATATGTAACCCATCCATAGCCAGCAATACACCAGCTTTTATACAAGACATTTAAACCAAGTCAACTTCAATGGACTGCAGACCACTGTGAAACAAAAACATTCAAGACCACATGAAGTTTTTCGTAATGAAAAGGAACAACAGCCTTGCTGTTCCAGCCAAATTGTGTTGGGAAATTACATTCTTTCTTCCTGGAACATATTGATAAAAAAGATTTTTTACATATGAATTCTTTCTGTATAGTGGGTTTTTTGCAGTGTTTGCTACCAATGTTGTAAATTAAATTCAGCACAGGACAAAGTAATATCTGTAGGATGAAAAGATGGCCTTGCAAACAATACAGTGCACTACGTATCAGGAGATTCAGTTTCCTCTTTGTCAGAGACTCTTGAATACCTTTGCAAGTCACTGAAACCCCATGTCTTATTTAATAGCTTGATTTTGCAGATAAAGAAAATACTTTCCGCTCTTTCACGGAACATTGAGAAATAGGCTAAAAATGTTTATCTAAGTCACCCATATGGGCTTGAACCTCACTAAAGTAGCTTCAGGAAGTTTACTATCATCAAGTTCCAGACTTTTTAAACCAGACAAGCTATTTAAGACTCCTTTTTGTTGAATTAATTTTGTTTGGGTATAAAGTTTTATTGCAAGAGAAACTGTAACAACACAGGAGTTTCAAGAACTTGCTAACATTCAGAAACTCAACAGAATTTAAAACAGTTTGAATGGTTGGTACAAGACTTCAGTTTTCATGCCACCTTTATTCCATTTGCTTTAGGTCCCTTTATTTTTTGCTCTAGGTAGCAAGTATTAAGCCTCAATAGTATTGAGTATACTCAATATTGAGTATGTATTATCAATATAAGATACTATATTGAGTATACTCAATGAAGTATCAAACTTCATATCATCATGATTCTTGGATTTTACCAACAACTCTTTGTTAAAACAAGCAAAATAAATTTGGACATTTCTCACCAGTAATTAGGGAAATTATGTCCTAAATTGATACTGTGCATTTAATCAAATTGTTCCAAGCTGACCTCAGATTTCCAGCACCAGTCCCTGCTCAAGAAGGAAGAACGTCAGCCTGTGCCTGATCACCACTATCAACCTCATCCACCAGTACAAGAAAGGTAATTCCATCTTCCTGCTCTTATTTCATAGGTTGTTTGTATTTTGCTGGAGTAACTGACTTGACTAGCTTCTAAAGTCACAAGGAAATGAGTAACAGTTTTTATTTTAAGGTTATTCACATTATTCAAGAACACACCAAGAAAAAAACCCAAGCTATCTAACCTTTCTTTTTTTCCTATATGGTTAATAAACAGTATGGGACACTTCAGAACATATGATTACTGGGAAACAATCACCAATATATAGCAGTGTAACAGTTTGTAAATAACTGTTCAGCTTGTTTTCTGAAAGAAGAGAGAATGCAGTTACAAAACTAAGCTTAATTTAACCTAAATTCAGTTATTTCAAAAACATCTGGAATATGTTACTTAATTAGCAGTATATGAGAGTAGCAACTACAAACTCAAACTTCTCCTTGAGTGATGTATCCAAAGACACACAATTCAACCACTGCATATGCTGCCTATTATTTCACTGTACATGTGGCTTCAGCAAATCCAGAATAGGCTAGCAACAAATGCATGGAGAGATAAAGAAGTTTAATAAAGCATCTTTAAACTCTAACATAAGAACAAACACTAACATCTTTTACCTAACACGACTGGAGTTCTAAATATTTTGTAACATTCACAGTTATCTGTAAAACTTAACTATGGTATACTACATTTTAACTATCATGAAAACTTTCTATCTTTATCAGCACTCGCTCTAAACCAACAGATAAGCTGTAACAGTTTTTTTAAAGCTACAATACACTGGGCAAACATTTGGTCTTAAGTTAAAATATATATATATACACACACACACACCAGAGCATAAGCAGTTGTTTTTAAAAAGTATCATTTGAAAATGCATCAGGAAACATAGAAAAAAATTAATACTTCATAACATAGATCAGAAAAAAGCTATGGTCAAAGACTGCTCAGAACATAGAGGAGGATATAGATATAAAAAAAATAAAATCCAAAATATTCCTCAAGAACCACTGAGGAAGAAAGGGCTGACTAAGTAAAAGCTACCAACCAAGCAATTTAAACTAAACACTTAAGCCATCATGAGCTCCATTGAAAGAGTTTTCCATTCAAAGACTTGAGAAAAGGTAGACTGAAAGCTGGCTAAGTCTTGCACTGTTGTATATGAAAAATGCCCTGTAACCACAAGCCCAGTGCAAAGCAGCAGAAACACTACAAAACTGAACTTTGCCGTAAAGATTCTGAGTTAGAAAAATACTAAGTTTTGTTCCTTTTCTCATTAGCAGTATTTCACAAAACTACACCAGTTTCTGGAGTGCTTCACAATGCCTTTTAAGTTCAAAAGAAAACAATGTTTTAGTAATCAAAAATTATACAAAATATGACCGTTAAAACGGCAAGTAAGCCTTATAACTTCAGTGTATTAGCAGCACACTATTCCAGTTTAATTAGCCAAGACAGCATTACAAATAAACAGATGTATATACATTATACTGAAGAATCATACCTATCTCAAATTAAGCCTCACTATTAATTATTTCATATCAAGTTTATACCAAAAGTCTTAAATTCAAACATTCATTTATTCCCAAAAGCACTTTCAAGAAAAACTGGGACAAGCTTTCCTCATTTAAAGCCAGTTAAAATTAGAATCCCCTACATACAAACACCTGCTATCACACAAATTTGCTTCCTAAGGTTATAGCAAGTAATACACAAGTCAGCAAGACTTTCATAATTTAATGCAGCTTTTACAGAAGGGAAAAAAAAAAAAAAGGCCTAGCTGATGATGCATCATCCCTTCGGATCTTTGCCTTCTGATACAAAGACTTGCAGCAAAAAATGGGATAAAATGCAGACAATATCAGAACAATTCAGTGGTATTTTATTCAAGCCGACTCAGACTTTACTAGAGCTACTGCGATACTCAAATTTTCAAGATCTGTTTACTGTGAGAGCAGATTTATGCAAACTTTATGTTAACAGACCCCAAAAAGAAGGTATATAATGTGAGCTAATTCAGTGACAAATAAGCATTCTGTGAAAAGCAATTTCACATAAACTGACAAATCTGAATAATTTCTGTAGAAACTCTTACCATTAAGGTATTCCAGAGCATGTTATAATATATAATGATATACATCACACAGTACTACAAGTCAACTTCCAGGAAAAAAAAACACACAACAGAAACAAAGTCACTGCACAAGAGTGTTGCTTGAAGCAGCAGGTCCCAGGTGAAATTCAACAACATTAACAGTGCCACACTAAGAAGCAGCTACTATTGCTTCTCTACACTTCGGTCATCCAGAAAGGAAAGGCTGCACTTTGAAGACAATGCCATGGGATCATAAATATAACCTCTTACAGAAGTCCCCGGAAACAAGTGCAATGTATGGTCTTTGAGCCATCTCATGACAGTCATTTTAATGGACTACATATCATTAATACCACTATAAATTAAGCACCATAAACATGAGTAAGAAACAAAATAGCCTTGCAAATAGCAAACTCACTTGTAAGAACATATTAAAAACACACAGACTCTGCAGATCATGACTATATAAATGTGGGAGAAAAGAGGGCTTTTTTTCATTTCTAAAAATACGGAAACAGGGGAAACAATCGGATAATCCTGCCACAGATCCACAAACTATTAGCTTGATTACTTTGCTGAAAGACAAAGGCTAAACTCAGTTTCATTGTTTATTCAATTTAAATTTTTAATATCATATTTCTTCATAAACATTTACAAAATACTAATTAATAATTTTCTCTGTCACCGCTGTTGTAACTCAGAGGTGCTGGCATTTTAGCAACTGTGCAAAAGAGATTAATCTGAAAAATTAGCTTTGTGATCTAACACTATAGATCTATTGCTAGTGTTAAAAGAGGACCAGTCTGCTGCAAAGTGCAAAACAATCTGCTATTACAGGAAAGATGATCAGGAGGTTTACAGGAGTTCCACGTGGCTGACCCTTTTGTGATAAAATATCGGTGGGACTTAGATCTAACCCTGAATTCAGAAAGCAGAGCATATATGCTAACTTATTTTGCTTCCAACAAAGTTTTTTCTATTTGCTATAAGCGATCCAAAACTCTCCGACAGAAAGCAAAAAAAACCTGAAAGGCATGATTTTATACTAGCTCACACATTTTCAGATGAAACAACTAAATCAGTGTCCAAGGTTTTTGAACAGATCACATTTTTCATTCAAATACTATAAGAGGGAAGTACACATCAGCTTTTTCCTCACCACACAACCAGAACTAATGTGGATGTGCCATATATTCCATCTGTGCAGCAGCAACAGGCACAATGCTTCATGAAGTGCAGAGTTTACTACAGATGCACTACACCATTTCCAAGGAGAAAAATACTAATATAATTCATACAACCTGCTCCTACCCACAGACTTTTGTAGAGGTAACTTGTAAGCGGGCTGCAGACCAGAACAACTGCTCTAGCATTGCCACCTTCTTTCCAGGAGCCAGCTTTCCCAAATAGCAAAAAGGGTTTACTTACATGCTTTTTGCATGTGCAAGAGATACATGACCTGTGAAAGACAGCAGTAAGACCATCTGACTCCATTAGAACAGTTTCACCAGTCCACCTCTGGCAGACACAAACACAACAACTGCCTTGCAATCTTTTAATCTTCCTTGTCTTCATTCCCACTCCTTCCTGCATTTTCCTTTGAGAATACTAAATCGCTTATTAATTTGAGTTTCTTATTAGGTCCATTAGCTGTCTACAGCAGGTGATATTTTACTTTGTTAGCCTGACTCCAAAGAGATGTTCTGTTTGTAAACAAGGACCAAACATGTCCTAGTGTAGGTTGGAAACCACTGCAGGGCTCTGCAACACATCTTTAAAATAGTTCAAAGCTTTATTAAAAATGGTGATTTTTTTTTTTTAAAGCATTTGTAATATAATCACATTCCAAGAACATCCTTCCTTTGAAGGCACATGAAAAATAGACAAATCAGTGACCAATTTTTAAAAATTGCTGGTAAAGTTCTAACAGTCCCTAGGCATTTCAGTCTCATATGCGTACTGCTGCATTATCCTGTTGAAGTATGCTGCCAACACACAGAAATGTGGCGGCTAGTCATGCAAGAGCAAAATGAAGTTAACTGGATCAGTCAGTCCTGCTATAGCTACTCAGAACCATTTCTCAGCCATGACACTGCACAAATCACATGAGAGCTCAACAGTCTAGGGAACACGTGAATAACTGCAGTTACCCAGGATAAAACCTTCACCCCATCCCTGTACTTCCAAAGTTGCCTGACAGAAGTGACAGACAAGCCTTTTTTTCCTTCCAGTATTTTCTTCATAGCGAGTAAACAATCCTGGGAACAAAGCAGAAGCACCTCAAATATCACAGGAATTCTCTCCAGTTAGAGCACAAGCCTTCTGAAAACTCTTTCAGTGTGTTCCCTACCTTTTCATCAGGGCATTGCTTCTACACTTTGCCTCTCTTGCTGTTAACCAGGCTTTAACATAGACTTCTTGTTAAAGTTTCATTCCCTATAGAAACAGTAAAACAAAAATTAAACAATGTATGTATTTGTTGAAACTTATACTTACTGCACACTCCACTGCACCAGTCACATTAAATGAACATTGTGAATTGTTGTAGGACTTGCTTGCTAAGATAAGGTTACATGTCACTTAACTATTAAAAAAAAGTATATGAAACAAGATTTTAAACTTAAGAAACAAAATATAAAGTTTTCTGTTGCATTGATATTTTAAGAATGTAAACAACATTTACATTTTGCTTTAAAAAAAACAAACTAAAATCAAAGAACTGTTGAGCCAGCCACTTCAAATTATTTCAACTCTTCCACTGTTTTCTGATGATAAACACCTTCCAGGCCTATTCATAGGTGTTAGCCAGCTATGAAAGTGCTCTTTTAGCTCGATAACCTTTCAAAGTCTACTTCAAAACTTTGTCCCTCTTTGCAAGATTCTGAAATTTAAGCAGATCCTTCTTACTCCACAATCAGCAAGACACATGTACTCTTCCATTTAGCCACCTTATTCCAATTCCCCGTTCTTGCAGCTAGTGTTACAGTCTTCTTGCCATTTACTGTCACAATCCACTATTCTTCTTCAGATATATATGACCACTTTTAAACATTGGTATGACCACAGACAGCTTGAGCTTGTGTTTTACACCGAGGTGCGTACAAGCCAGGCAGCCTGTGCTACATTTAAGCATTTTGAAGCAACAGCTTTCCACCACAGGACTGAGGAGAATACCTCACTGGAGACACCCTCAGACTTCAATCTCCCAGAACGACTCATTAGCATCAGCAAGACTGTAGTCAAAAATAAACTTTGTCTAAACGAGGCTTCTGTTTGCCAAGACTTGGAGAACACTTTTAGAAGATTACCCTGAGAAGACTTCAGAAAACAAAGTGTAACATAAGCAAGGCTGGGAAGAAACATCTCAGGAGGGTTTCTGCAAACCATAAAAGATTTGCTTCCATTCCTGAAGTGGAAAAATTTCGGGAAAAAATTCCACTGGATTATCAGAATTATATTTTGGGGACCACAAAGTTCAAGGTTCTGTTCATAACCCCAATGTACAAGACAACTTACTTCAGATCATGCAGAAGCAATCAGCGCTGTTAGTTCATTACTCCTACAGAAGGAGCGCAGGGGTGACAGCCTAGAGAGTGAATCCAGCCCCTGGTGCAAGTCTTTCTAATCCATACAGCACTATGGACTAGTACCAGTTAACGTCATTTACTCTCCGGTAACTGACTTTGAACATTTTTATACAAGACTAAAGAGAGCATACAGCAGTAACACTACATATTTTTGTCCAATGAGCTGATCTGTAATATAAAGTTTCCAGGAGTGTCAGAAATTGTAATTTTAAGGGATCACCTGCAGATCTCAAGCACAGCTGCAAAAAGTCTACGAAATAAGGAGAATTAACACATGAAGGATTTCCCCATGGACACTTCAAAAACCATCTTTCCTAGTCAACTATCTGGAAAGACAATGAGGAGAGTTAAAGAAAAAAAAAGAAAAATACACATTTATGCATCACAAGAAACACAGCAGAACCGCTGCCAGCATACTTGCAGCTCTATTTTGTAGTATTTCCAGCTTGTAGAACATATTTACAACTATTTTGTTGTCCTCCATCTAGCAAGTAAGAGATCTACTTGTTCAAGAAACAAGGTGCCAAAGACCTACATTACTACCCCAATACAACCAGAGCTTCTCATAGCATTTTTATTTTTTAGTAGGACATTGCCTATACTTTTTCTTCACATTTCCTACTACTACAGTTAAACAAATGACAGCAACAGGGAAAGTTGCTAACAATTAGGGCTAAAGCGATCAATTGCATTACTGTTTAGACCCTATTGCATACACCTGCACTCAATAATGTTAGACAATGCAGTAATTAACAAGAAGTCACTAGCTTCCACTAACCTCCCTTTGGTGCTGCATCAATAGTAGTACTACTGCTAAGAAACATATTGGCATATAAAAAAAAACAAAACAAGAAAAACCCCAACATTGTTCAGCCCCTACATCACTAGACTGGAATTGCTATCAAGTTTTTTGCAGGCACATTCACAATCATCTGTTCCAACTCATGGTTAACATACTCTCATCCAAACAGCAGAGGAGATAAATCAAGAGAGCTCAGAAAACTTGGCAACAAAGGATCTCTAAGAGGTGCCCGGGAAACAGAAAAGTGCTGGATAAGAGTGCAGGGACAGAACACAAGACTGAGTTTGGGAGCAGAAAACGGGAATGCAGGCCAAGAACTGAGGGACAAGCAGATTTGTTCAGCAATGCCTAGGAAGAAAGAAAAATTAGACTTCAATTCAGAGGCTAATCTAGATTCAGTGGGATCACTGCAGTCAGTGAGCAAGAACTAGCCATCTAGAGTATCAAAGCTTAGAGGAGGAAGCAGAATAACTGGCAGAGAGAAGGCAGGAAGGAACAAGCCTCACCCTGAGGGAAAGATCAGGCATTTTCTACATCTTCTATACTTTCCACCATCACTCACCAAGTCTTCCATTTGTTTGTTCTTCATTGCTGTTTTTAGTCTCAATAAAACTATTTACTAAGAGGGTCTAACAAAGCACAGGCTGCTTAGGTGTTCATTACAGCTGTGCCACAACAAAATCCCACGATATTCAACCTTGACTACAAAAAGTCAAGAAAGTGATGTTCAAGTATCCCACAAGACTCATGACAGAGACAAATCTTAACAAGGCCATTTTAAAACTTGTACTTTTCTTTCTAGATTACAGTATTTATGGCCAAAAAGCACAATCAAAGAATGGAAACAATTTCTGAAGTACAATTGTGTTTGTAGGAGGGATGCAGAAAACAATTTATAGCACAGGAGGGGGAGGGAAGCCAAGGTAAGCACTATAAAATGTAAATATTACTTCATCCAAAAACAGTTTAGGAGGGCAGCTAGTCCATGTTTTTTTGTACAACTACTTATTATACAACAACTTTTTAAAAGGAGAAGTCCCCCAAACAGAATATTCCATTTTCCTTGGCACAGTAGATAAAGGCAAATGAAAGTAGCAAGTCTTCCAATATTGAGCTTCAAACCCCAAATCTGTCACTGAAAATGTCAAAATGCATCAACCAAGACTGACAGAAGTGGCCTGCTTTCACCTAGCCATGTTTGGACACACATGCTAACCTCAGTTTAGTTTTGAAGCCATTCTCTACCCTAATTAAAGTTTTGAATTCATGGTGTGGTGGAGGGTAAGACAGGTGCAAGTTGTTTCTAACATTTTTTGCTACATTTAAAAATACACTTTAATTGTGACTTGGAACATTTGACATTCATTTTTTTCTCTAGTCAGCAAAAACGTCCTCTAAGGTAAGAAAACTGAACTCAGCCATGCTGCAAATTATAGACACTGAGTGGATGACATGCATAGACTGCAACTGCAGGGCTGTAACTGCTGTTCGCAGATGATCTACACCACACTGGAAAGGTTTAATGGAGAGATAACACTGACTAATACCTCCCTCATCTAGTAAATCTCTATATCCAGTTAGCAAAAATCTACCCCACAGAAAGTGTGAATGTACTGCTACCAGTTCAGCTACAAATATATCTATCAACTAACACATATTGCTGTAAGTTTCCTAGCTAGGTTAGCTAGCAAAGTAATGTAAAGCAACACTAGGGTATCCCCCGAATAATCACAGTAAATTAGCTGAAGTGCAATGATATGCTACGGTAACTACTGCTTCAGGATTCCAAAGCCAGCTCAAAATACCTCTTTGTAACATAGAGCAGACATATCTTAGAACCCCTTCCTCATCTTTTGGACCAGAATTATTAAATAACCACACCCTTAAAAGAAAAGCTGGAGCATAGTGACTCAGGGAGAGGCACCTTATGTGCTAAATATTATGAGAAAAGCACTCACAGAAGGGTTTGCCCCCGGTGCCCTACATAATGAAGTCTCACTGTCCTGAATAGGAGTTCAGCATACAAGGTAACTACGAAGTTGCACAATTTGTTAGAACACTGCTCCTGTACCGGGATTTAACTGACAGCATTGTGCTGAGCCTGATTACTTTTGCACTTGCAGGATCTGGACAGCATTGCCTCTTTCACTGTAATTTTAGTCAAAATACCATGCAGATAAGCTTGCTTACATATGGAAGCTACCAGAGCTGGACCAGATCCTGATCTTGGTTGTACAACTGAGAATAATTCCTTAAGCCCACAAGTTTCTTCTGAAGCTCAAGACAAAACCAAAACTCAAGAGTGCAGCCCACAATCCCCTTCTCTTTGTTTGCATAACCCTTGCACACAAAAAAAGTGGGGGTTTCCTCTTAGGACTTTCTCATTTGCTTATATGTACATACAACTTATACACCACACTTATTGCTTGTCCACTTTTATTTCAGGTGGCTAAATTGTAATAATTTGATTAATTAGTATTAATTATTTTTTTCTGACCCAAATTTTAAAAAGTCAAATTTTAAAGTGAAAATTAAATAGTGAGGATATAATTGGTTAACTTACTTCTAACACTCCTCCTTACTCTTCGCATCCTATTTTTATAGCATAGTTCCTTCTTCTTTCACTCCCCCCCCATTATTGTTTACTTCAATTTCACTCTATTTCAGCCTCTACAGGAACCCTGTATCTAATACACGAAAATACACTTTGAAAGGGTAAAAATACGCCATTTAAAAGAGTAGGGCCAACACTTTCTGAAGTCTTTTGTTTCCACTTCTCCTCCACAATTTCCTCCTAGTTCTGTTTCTGAGCTCTTTAGGGAACTACCAATGACTATTTCTGCATCATAGACTGCTACTAAAATGACTACTATAGATCAAACCTCTCAGCATTACTGCCTCACACAGCCTTCACTGTATATTTTAATTTTGACTCTGTAGTCTGTGGGGACACTTTATAAGTATACATGCATCAGCAGAGTATTTCCAGATCAGTCATAGGCCAAGCTTCCAGACCAGGCATAGGCTAAGCCTGAACTGAAGGATAGCAGAAAATATCCAAGGCTTATTATGCAATATAGCAAAGAACCTCATTCACTTGAAGTAATTGCTTGGTCACTACCACTGTTAGAAATAGCTGATTTTAAATAGTTGAACAGTGGTGATGCATTCACTGTTTATACATATTCATCTCCTACCTGTTAGCTATCCTCAATTAAAGCAAGGCATAACTGCCTTTAGCTTGCAGAGGACTTGCTGCTTTTAGTATGGCATAAAGTTTCTATCATGATTTGTGCTCGCAGTAGCAAATATTATTTATATACAGAATTGATATATAAGGGAATAGATGCAGGGCCTTTTCTGTGCTCTTGCCTAAGACCACCCAGAGAGGCTACAGCAGAAGGATGAGCGACAAGTACAACTCAGCCCTCTAAACCACACCTCTACCCTTGCTTTTTGTGCAAGCTCAACCTAAACTTTCTTCAAAGGCGCTAAATCTTTACAGGGTTTGGTTTGGGGAAGGTATTGCGAAAGGAGGGGGACAGGCTGGTGTTTTTTTTGGGGGGGGGGGGGGGGGGCACCAAACTCAGTATTAAAAAAAATTTGTAATTTCAATATATCACAGAGAAGCCTGATTTAAATACTTTCTCTTTAACAAACAAGAGAATCATACTGGAAATACACCAATCCACATAAATTGCATCATGTTTTGTTAAGGCACTTAAATAGAAATTATTTTGGTGTCTTTTTTTGGTCCTTTCCCCCTCCTTTTAAGTATTACGGTTCTTTCCAGAAAACTTCACAACAAATACCTTAAATCCACAGCTACAGAGGTATCAAAACCCGAGCTACTGGAACCCTCTGTCAGACAGAAAGATACTTGGAAATCACCAATACCTCAAACATTATGTTTGAACAAGGTTACAAGGTTATATTGACTTTTTTTTTTAATCCAATATAAATTGTGCAACATTTTAGCCTCCAACTTTTTGGTCATGCCAACACCATATTTAAAAACTAAGGTCAAAGTTGAGTAAAGGACAATGAATGGAAAGACGACTTCCTACAAGTCTTCATTCTGGGAGATACTGAAGATTGAGAAAGGTTTTGACTAAGTAGCTATTGTACTATTCCCTTTCCACAACCTGCCGGTGTTTTACCATGAGTGCAACTGTTTCTACAGCCTCTGTTATAAAAAGCATTTCAACCTACCATGACTTGCAAAACTAACTCAAATTCAATTGCTAGGAGGTATGATGGAAATTGAAAAGGGGTGTTAAATATTTAAGTGACGCTGCAAATTTCTTTTGCCAGTTTCAAAACCTCAAGATTAACAAATCGCATTATCATTATTCAGCTTGGTCTAGATATTGTCTTCCTCTATTGAAGAGGCACAAGC